>NC_088302.1:47091980-47409412 GCF_032854445.1 Liolophura sinensis | reverse complement strand
ATATGTTAGAAGAACACGGATTTCAGCATCTTTCCTTCACTCTCTCCGCCAATGTCGCTCATCGGCTGTCCACGAGACCAAGGCTCTCCTTAACCTCCTTCACTCCTGCAGTCTAGATCGCGGATCATTGTTTTCAGTTCTGCTTTTCCAATACAAACCTGCATTCAGATATTTCACATTGGTCGCCTTATCCCACACTGTCGACTCCAGGCCAGCACAAATTAGCCCAGGCTTTCTGTAAATCCTGTCAAAGATGGCCATCGCTGTAAGCAGCCCATAGGGGTTAGTTTCACGAACACCAAAGGCTTTGCATAAAATCGCGTAATCTCATCTCTAACCCCTATCCTAAACGTATTGACCCACATGGCATTCCAGCCCATGATACGTCTGATAGAGTTGTAGGCCTTTTTATCCTAGTACGGACATAACCTCTCCTAAAGCCTGCGAGGAGGTTATATCAGGTTATCGGTTTTTAAGATATTTTAATAGAGTACGGATTTCCATGTTGCCTTTTGAGTTTTCCCGTTATGATGTTTCATACATTTGTCATACAGATAAACGTCTACGGTATTGCAAAGTCGGTTAGTCTAGAAAGCTTAATATCACATGTATGGGGAATAATTTTCAAAAGCACAGATCAGGATGTGCCATCGATACATAGAAATCTGTTTGCATCGGTTGCTACAAGAACAGTAGTGGCATTGAAACCTCGTTCTGGATAACGAATAAAAAATCAGCACCAAAATGAGAGCGAAGCTCGCAAATAGCTACGACCAAAATTCAGTTTGACTCGCGGACCGAGTCATTGATTTGCACGTCAAAACCTATGCACTAACACGTGATTGATTTCTGGGTTTCCTTGAAAACCATGGTTGCAGAGGTTTTTTTCCTTCAGTGTGCCTCATTTGTTCGGTTGTAAACCAGCTCTACAGTTTATAATAACATTGGGTACAGAATACGACAAACGGATAAACGCTCTTGCTAGCCAATGAGTTTAGAGAAAAGGCAGATGACAACTGCTTATAATTCTACTGATAAAGTGTTATCTGTGGCGTGGGGTTGTCCTTCTGTCAGTTGGGGAATGTGTGGATTTAACAACGACAGGAGGACTAGCTGTTGTTCTCATCCCATATGTTCCCCCAGATCTTGATAAGCTGTGAGAGATAATCGCCATTCTTTAACCTCCAGGATCGATTTAATCCCAGGACTTGATTGAGTGCACTTTCCGTAATATACCACGACAATTGAACCCTTTTCAGTCCTGATTGTAGTTTCCGCCTCTTTAGCCCTAAATAAACGTGAGACTATTCTAGGGGGTTACGACCTCGATAATTTGACCTTCTCCGGCAGCATGTAGACTCACTGTTATGATACCAAAGTCATGGCAGCATAATGGATGCTTGTTGGTGCAATAAGGTTGAAGTTTATATTTATAGATGACAAAAATCATTCTTACGTAATAATAATAATAACCTTCTGAAACATGACATGCTCAAACCAAGCATACTGTACTCATATACAGACCTATATGTGAGATATTGGCATCCATACATGGATAGTGGACGATATCGAAATTAAATCTCTCTTGGTATACAACTGACCCAAGAGGAAGCCTTTGTCGATTTTATAAATATACAACTCCAGATAAGATGTGCCATGTGGGCAATCAGTGGACTCCATTTTTAATTCCGGCAAATTGGGATTATTTCCTTCACTGCTTCGTTTATGTAGGGATCATGTATCACTAGAAGGTCGTCCATTTGTCGTTACATTTAGTGAATGTAAAGGCGTGTTATTCAGCATTTACATGTAAATCCTGTTTCAACATATTCGGCATATTCACAGGGAAAAGAGTCCGCGGTAGTGGAGAGCAGTTAGTACTCGTTGTGACTCCAATTTGCTGTTGATGTACCGCACTGAAGAATTTCACATAGATGTTATTAAACAGTTTCCTCTCCGGCTGTTCATGGAAAGGTCTACCAGGAACCTGCGGATGGTCGTGGGGTTTTCCCGGGCTGTGCCAACCATAATGCAGACCGCCGTCGTACATGTGGAATATTCTCGAGTACAGCATAAAACACCCAATAAAATAATTAAATATTAAACAGATGTTATGTAGTCCTGTAAACTGTACTATACCCCAAGAATGGTAACCGAAATAATGTTTTGAACTAAAATGCCTTGTGATCTCTGACCTGTTTGAAATGATAGCCTGACTTTTGAAACATCTGATGAGGGACTGTAGAGTAGGGAGTTGAGAAGGCCCATGTGGATACATGTTTATACTGGATTAGAACTTTCAATTTTAATTCATCGGTCAATATCTTTGAAATGTTTGGTATCAATATGCATTGACCATCGGAGTTTCTTCGGATAACTGAAAATATCTCTCCCAAATGTTTTAACGTTTAGTAGAGTTTTTGGTAACTATGTACACAGGACCTCATTATGTTTTGTGAGTTTTATTTATTTATTTATTTGATTGGTGTTTTACGCCGTACTCAAGAATATTTCACTTATACGACGGCGGCCAGCATTATGGTGGGTGGAAACCGGGCACAGCCCGGCGGAAACCCACGACCATCCGCAGGTTGCTGGCAGACCTTCCCACGTACGGCCGGAGAGGAAGCCAGCATGAACTGGACTTGAACTCACAGCGACCGCATTGGTGAGAGACTTCTGGGTCATTACGCTGCGCTAGCGCGTACTGAGCTACTGAGCCACGGAGGCCTCTTGTGAGTTTTAGGTATCCAGCATATTTTGGGCACATCTTCATTATCGGATCTAAGCGAAATATCACCTTTCCTTTGGAAACATGTGGTGATGTTTATCGAATGTGACCCCACTCTGTAGTGTACGTAGAACAATTTTGAGCATTTTGAATAATTATACACCTGTGACGTCTAATAAATTGAAATTAACATCACTGTATTTCTTTTTACTAATTTATCTCACGCCAGAGCATCAGGGGGAGTAAACGATGCAATAATTTATACAGTTAGATGAGCAGTTAGAATAAAACCGTAACTCAGGTAAACTGTGGATATCACCGATTACATGTAACCATTTGTCAACTATCACACTGTCGTCGCCGCTCTAGATTTACTCTCCACCCATGCTGTAGCAGTTTTATATTATCCTCTATGTCTATGAAGATTACAAACGTCCTCCATAAAGCATTACTACTAGCTATCAATTTAAAAACAAACTTTGGATCTGTGTATCGTAACAGACATTCATATACCAGCCGTCGACCAAAATGGACGTTCCAATTCCAATCACATTGTCAGTTTTTAAAACGACACTTAACACAAACCACCAAAGAAAAAGGTATATAAAGTTCGAAACCATGCAAAGAGAAGCAGTTAACAGTTTTCAGTGATGTTGGAATGACGCGAGGTATGTTCTTGGCGAACCATACGTTCAACTCAGTCCTATGGAAACAAAAGGATCGGTCCTAATCCCACAGGAAAACACTTGTCCCGGCCAAAATCCAAAGAAATTTACTAAAGTTAAAGATAGCACATTTACCAACTGTATTTTACAAAATAATATGTTTATAGGTTTCTCAAGCATGCATGATTTGCATGCATTTTCACACACCAATATCCCTTAATGCGGCTTCACACACAGTTTCGTAAATTATATATGAAAAATTTACAAAAGTTACTTAAAGAGTTAAAAAGATTTCCAACGAGGACATATAACTAAAATACACGATGGAGAAAGGCGAGTTGGTGACAATACAGATTTATGATTTACGTATTTGTCCGTGAACAGCAAACCAGTCCAAAAGAACATTTCCGACTGTACATCAAATGCACTTCACTTGTAGTATGACAATGTAGTAATAACTCTAAACGTAAAGCTTTGCATAGAAGTGAATCAGTCTGCGTTTATGAATAAAAAATTAGCTTACCAGCCACTCACACTGATTAATTAGGCACTTCAGTTTCACGCTATGTTTGCATCAACTACACACTTTCCCATGTCAGTTCATTTTATATTTATAGGCCAATGACATAATGGGCAGATGGGATTGACCACCATCCTTCGAAACTTTCAGTTTTTCCTTGCTCCAGACAATAACATGTCGTTACAGCTATGTCACTCTGACCAGATATACGCTCTACATTTACATCCGTATGTTTGTCTTGGTGTGTCGACAAACGCCTTAATCGTGTACGACCTTTAGAGAGGCACTACATGTACTGTGATAACAAGAGTTTGATAACCAACAGGTTGAACTGAATTTTAATTCTATAATAAAACTGATCGATCGAATGATCAGATTGAGCCTTAATGAATCCATATATGTATGTTTGTATGCTTGAGTTTTCAAGTTACTTAGTTCTCCAGCGATATCACGACAAGGTGTCTTTCAGTGTATATACAATTCTTGTTTTCTTGTTGTCTTCTCAAATCCATGCCATTAGAGTGCTGTCGCCACTGAATTATCATGCCGATGACACCAGACATGACACCCCACCCAGTCACATTATACCGACACCGCCTCAAGCCGTCTGTTCTTTGCTCTAAACTCTCAGTACTGAGCACTAAGCTTGGCAGTAAAAGTACCATTTTACGGTCTTGGAAATTAATTAGTCCGGTTCAAGAGATCCAATTATGCTGTCTGTGTTAAGACGAGGTCAAGCGCTAGGAATTCATGATCCACATCTGTGTATTCCGTTATGTTGCTGTGATGCTTTAAGATATTAACAACATGCAGAAAGGCGATTCTGTTGACAGCAACGCTGGCATTTGTGATTTATCCGTGGCATCCATATTTTAAAAAATTTGAAAAATGAAATCAGTTCCTGCAAGTACAGAACATCGCAGTTATCATCTAAGCATCGCTCGAAACTGGTATTCTTCCGCAAGATAACAAGTTAAACAGTTTCTAAGAATTTACGTCCATCCGAAGACTCAGGTAGATTCACCCAGATTACCGCATTGTTTCGCCTGAGATCCCACAGTAAAACTTTCAGAATTAAACCGTAATGAGTACATATGATACGTATTATGTTTCTCTTGTTTTTTAATGTAACGTAGTCATGACTATGCCCTCATCCAACAGGCGGCACCATTATCTGATACAAAAAGTAAGACCAACAAGCTTTCTCTTTTTTCGATCTTCAAAACCGCAATACATTTTGCAGCAATGGGAGTGTAGAGTACCATAAGTCTTGAGTTATTTTTCAGGATTCAGAATAACACGTAGGTACACGCGTCGTTTGGCCGAGGTCTGCAATCCCAACGTCATATGATGGTAATAAGCGAGCAGCTGGCTCCCCGGTTAGCGGTACGGTACGTAGGCGGTAACTGTTCTAGACTGAAGCAAATTCCCCCGTGGTGAGTGCGTAAATAAGAACGTGAATGAAATGGGCTGAATAGCTGGAAACGGCAGGTATTTCCACGGGATTGTCTCGAGTACTCTCGGGGCAATTACAGGCTCCCCCCTGCGGCCGATTTCGAGTAACTGGTGTTTGTTATGCTTGTTCCCTTGGACATGGCTACCACTGAAGTTTTAACACCTACGTTCTCACGCAAATGAAATGTGCCAACTTGTTTCTGTAACAGCTACATAGTTCATTAGTGTAACTTAGGTCTTCAACACATTATGCTGTCCGAATTGTAAGCCCATAAGCCGAAAAAGAAATTTAAGCAAAAGTTGATGTAACTATCTACTCCCCTGTTTTGATTTTTTTTTGTTTTTTTTTTTTTTGTTGTTTTTTTTTTTTTTTGCTGCTTCACTGAGACGACTTACCGAAGACAAGTAAGGCGCCCCTCCTGAGCTATTATACTGATACGGGTTAACCATTCGTTGCACTATCCCCTTAATGCTGATTGCCAAGCGAGAAAGTTACAACTTCTTCTTTTAAGGTCTTAAGTGTGACCAGGCCCAGGATTGACCCTGGATTTACCGCCTCACGAAGCGGACGCAGATAATGGAAGAATTCTTATCCTATTTATAGACATTGTGTAATGACCGGAATAAAGTTTTTGCTAGTACATGTCGGTAATATTGCCTAAAGCCATAATCATTCATTTCGGTATATAGTTTATAATCGTCTTAACTAGTAACAAACAAAATTGTTTGGTGACAGTAACCGCCATAAACGGGACCTCCGTGGCTTCTTAAAACAACTATTAAATAAATAAATAAATCGCCATAAACGTCCGCATTAAATTCTGCTCAATGGCCACTGCAAACAAAATATGTATACCGCACTATAACCATGACAGAAATCCATGGTATTGTAACAGTCGATCATAGTTTTGCATAACATTTTGATAAACTATATGGCAGGTTTAATCGTTCATTGATGTAAGTGTCGCACAACTTACGGTTTACTGTAATATGTCTTCAAATACTGTTAAGTACCCATAATGACAATCTTTACCCGTACAAGAACCAGGAAAGGTTGAAATTTTTGGGAGACATTGTTACGATAATTTCCATGATTATACTGATTGTTGACGCGGCAAAGTAAGTCAAAACTTGGGAGCATATTTGTCGCTTTTATTTACTTATTTATTTGATTGATTGGTGTTTTACACCGTACTCAAGGATACTTCACTAATACGACGGCAACAAGAATTATGGTGAGAGAAATATTCACTGCTTTCTGGTCATATTCAACAGAAAAGAATATTCCTCGACAATTCTGCATTATACACCTAATAAAATATGCAAAGGTATTTTAGTACAAGTGTCTACTTGTTGCGGTGAATCCAAACAAAGAAACATAACTGAGCTGCCATAACAGGTTGTCAGGTCGTTTTCCCACATGTAGCCGGAGAACTATGATTCCAACATCGTAATGGTGTTAAGGCTATTTGGCGAAGCAATATATTAAGGGTGTGTATTGCGCGGCGCCAGTTCCTGCACTGTTAAGAATTCGGATTGCATTCTTTGGCTTACCATGCAATTCACTGGTGTTATTATGCCAGCGAGGTAAACTTAATTTCCATCTGCTCTTAAACACCCAACAATTGAAGCCACGAACAAAAAATCAGGAAAGGGTTTGGCCGGGTTAAGTGATTAACGTTCCTTTGGCCATGGAAGTATACATTTACATATACAAATTGCATCTTTTCAGAAAAAAGTAACATATGCACACCCTTAACCAATTCAGGTTGCACCCTGCGGCCTTTCTGGCACTTGTACTGGCGACTGGCTTAGTAGTAACATTAGTGTAACCTTACATTCACATAATGGCTTGGGTCGTGACAAAGACTTTTAGCCTTTGCTCTCAAAGAGCTATCGGTAAATCAGATGTTGTCTGTAATGGTTGGTCTGGGTGGGCCAGGTCAAATCGGAAGCACTACCTTACCGCGCCACGGGCGTTTTGTTACCGGTAGATAACAGAGAAAAGCACTTCGTAGGAAGAATGGCTGTTTGGATAAGACATAGACAAAGTAACACAGAACCCACCCCCATGTTTACCGACGGGTACTTCAAAAAAGTCGATGGATGGAAATATTTTGATAGAATATAAGCATTTCCTTTGACCAGATGGTCCCAAAGGACGCCAGGTGCAGAACCGACAAACGGTCTTCCTATACCTAGATCTTTAAATGTAACTACCAACAGTTCTTCAAGGGGGCACTTTGGTGTTTTCGTGAACCACCAGGTTAAACTATATCTTTCAGAGATTAATTACGGTATTTCGGTAAAGTGATGCTCTATATGTTTGTATCACAAGAATAATGAAATTTTCACCCACATTCTGTGTAAAATATGCAAACATGTACACATGTAGCCAGGAAGGTTGAACCTCTCCCCAAATTCCTTTGGCTGCCAATAAATACATAACGCAAATATGTTTAGAACAACACTTTAATCTAAGACATCTGTCGAATATGAATGTATATAAATTCACCTTCATGACATCATGTACCCTACATGTCTTGGCTGTCCATGCTGTGTAGATATTTCATGAGCAGCCGACAATTTGACCACTGAAATTTCTAGTCTATGCATATGGATGGAGAGCAAAGTTTGCGAACCAGTGTTAGGTTCTCCGCTCTTAGACTAAGATTTGACTGAAACTGATTTGGTGAGACACTGATTTAAAATACGGCTGACTTCATCTATATGTATGATCAGTTACTTTTAGACTAAGGCCTTGTTTCTAATTAAACGTTGTCGTTGAAACCCGGTGATCATACACGTGGCCTTAAATGTGATAAATGCAGCATTCATTTTTTCCCAATTTATGCGTAGAAACAGACATTTACATACCAACCGTCAATGGACGTTCCGGGTCAAAAATAACAAGTTTAGTTCCCCAACATCGTTACACACACACCACCAAAGATCTAAAAAGTATATTAAGAACGAAATTAGAACGAAATCATGCAAAGAGAAGCAAGGAATGTTATCGGCAAATGGGTGAAATCATGCAAGTATTCAAATCATGTACCATGCTCGTATATACGTTGTCGATAATCAAAATGTGTATCTTATTTGCGCTTTGGTTGCAACTTTTCATATATCCAATGTGACGATTCAGGGTTAAGCGGAATTAGATCCAGTTTTTGCAATTGATTGAAATAGTCACGCAACACACGAGATTCAACAAGTGTTACCAGGCGAGATATGTACATGCCATGTGCAGGGGCAGTTCGGTGTATATTGTTATCCAAGTAAGGATAATATAAAATGTCAAAATTAAAACTATCCCTCTTGTCGTAAAGTCGGACATAGGCATACTTCATGAAGTTTGTCCGCTCTGTGTTATTATATCTGAACGAAAAAACCTTGTACAAGGTGTTTAAACCTTCATATTGTGAAGATGATATAGAGCAAGCTCAGCTTGGGAGACAATGACCTTGAACACGTCTAGACATTTAACTAAGGGCGGGGGTGTCAGTTAGGACATGATCCCTCCATAGAATCGATACTTGGTAATAAAGAGACCATTTACCATTTACCCATTTGGCCTTTCGCAAGCATGTGGAACATTGGGTACAATCTACAAAGCCTCCGCAAATTCCCTGAATGAGTCGGTTAAGCAAGCAAATGGACCTAGTCTCCAAAAGCATGTTTCTCATATATACACTTGACCCACTTTTTATAGCAAACCCAAAACAACTTGTGTTATTAATGGTACCGGGCTCAGTTTCCCTCACAAGCTGGTCAGTAGCACTAGACCCTTGACCAGTTGTCTGGATATAGATGATCACAGGTCATCGTGGCCAAAATCCTCAATCTGAACACTTAGTTAAAAGTCAAGACAAGTCAGTAAAAGGACATGGGCCATTTGAATTTCCAAATTCTTTGCAATTTTACTGAACAGTAATCTAGGGTTTTTTTTCATGCAAGTCAGCATTGAGCGCAGTGTCCCACTGGAAAATTGCAGAATTTATTTTGTGTCTACTTCCGCTTAACCGATGCACGGCCGGGGAAAATACATGTACGGCTAGGAGATATACATGCACATACGGTTGAATGAAATCGCCACGTTGATGGATATATCGAGACTTGTAATCAAAGCTTAACTGTAATTCATATTTTTCTGATTAACGACAGCTTATAGACTAGGTTACGTTATATCATGGTTTACGACTTGAATAATTGACCATTTGCATACCTTGGACAATACCGATTTCTTTAAGGCGTCACTGAAACCTTTTTCCTTTTCACGCGACTCTGTCATAATCTCTTACATACTGGTATTTTTTTCTTTCGTTACTGGTTCGAACATTGTTTTGTTTGAATTGTGTTTTAACGTCTTTCTCAAGACTTCACTTTGAAAACTGGTTTTACCGTTATAGACTTGGAAGGTCTCTTCTGGTTCACAATCGGCATATGCCCTTGTCTGTTACGACGCCTAAGATATGTACAAATAGGCAGGAGTTCACAAAACAAGTACGTCTCTAAACAGTGCCCACTAAATGAACGTCACTAAGCGAATGAGCGGAGCAAGGGAGATTTTTCAGGCCCATCCACATATGCATATTAATACCACAATTCTTTCTTTCAAGAGCGCGCTACGTTTCTAGGTCTAACGCCACTTTTAAGGCATAAATTACACCAAACACATTATATGATAAAACGCGCCAGTTATAAAAGACTACAGCCTATGAAGTAAATCCAGAGCAGCCATGACAGTGTGGTATAATACTTGGGAAATGGTCACATGTAACCGGTGAAATCTGACCTCTTGTTAGTTTGCCTCAGTTAACATATTTTATCATAAAATGCACCAAACACATATGAATTCAGTGTCAGTGTGACTTAGTTCAGTTTTCTTTATAACCATCTTTCTTTCTGCCCTCAAACGTTGCTCTCAATGGTGAACATCGACAGTGACCAGTATCATATAACCCGTGTGGTCGGGGTGTGTTTCTCAAGGTTTACCCATAGCTATTCCATCCTCGTACAGTAGCCCTCGCGGAAGTGGAGATGATTTATTTATGGTAAACATCCATCGTGTTCGCAACTTGTCAAAACACATCAGATACAAGCTGGGCTCCAGTTCGGTTAAATTTAGACGAACAGATTTTTTCCCACTAAGTTTCGGACAGACCTGGCCGAGATGGAAGAACGTTTTAAATTTGACCTCGGAATTACTGCCGTTAGCTAAACACAGACGTGTTTTCTCTTGCTACACTGGATTGGAAACATTTAGACCGCGCTGCAAACAATTTACCTTCTAGCGAATGGCATGAGGAATGGTGTACGTAGGATAGGTTTACATTTTGTTGAACCGTCGATCAACAATTTCTAATGTAACGAGCTCACTAAATAATGATAAATTACCACAAGAACGTGTTATTTTCCTGGCAGCTGAATCCTTATAGACATAATCATCCTTACTAGCAAAACTGATGAATGAGACGCTGAAACATGAATTCAGGACTGTGGATCCAAAGTATCTGCACTACTCACACCTTACCCAAGGCTGCATATGTTACATTAAGGGTAGTCTATAAACAAGAGACTTGGTCAGTGTTAGTAAGTTTATTTCCAAGGTACACGGCAAGCTGTCTAAAGGACTCAGAATTACTGGCCCAGTGATTCATTTATCCGAACAAGGTACCACCAATGATCACCTGCCATTGCCCCTGATATGGAGTTTCACGGGATTTAATACCTGAAACGCAGACTACGTTATTTCGTGCCACCATGGAGTGTGTACTGACCCATGTTATTTTCTTATATGGGTCTTATATGATGGGTCTTGTTTATTACCTAAATGTATATACTTATTTGTGGGTGGGTGTGCTGTGACAATAGGGCTAGAGATAGTGAAATGACATCTCACTATAATGGTTGAATTATGAAGATCAGATTTTGGAACAGGCGCGCAGATCATGACACAATTTTATTTATTTATTTATTTATTTATTTATTTATTTATTTGATTGGGCGTATTTCATTACGCCGTACATAAGTATATTTCACTTATACGAGAGCGGCCAGCATTATGGTGGAGGGAAACCGGGCAGAGCCCTGCGGAATGGAACACTTTTAGAGTCAATGTCTAAATCGTGATTATATATACAGCTGAATCCCTACCAAACAGCTTCATTGGTTGACTGACTAACTGAGTGATTGCCACAGAACACTCTTGAATCACAAACTATCGTCTGCTTAAGGGTGTAATACCCACATCGGCATTTGATGGCAAAAAATTCCAGTGAACCAATCCAGGACTAGGGATTTATTTTCCTTGTCAGGTTTCCAATACACAACCCTATCGCTCAAGTGAAACAATTACACCGTAAAGTAACAGATGTAGGAACTAAAATAGGACATTGTTTGCTTATGCAGCTGCGCATGTGGACTGCATAATCTCGCGTGACACAACGTGAAGAAGAGACCGGCTGAATCGGCTTGCCTATAAAGCTGTCTGTTAAAGAAGAGAAAAGTGATTTCCAACTCACTGGCCACAAAAGAAGCCGGGATCAAGCATCCCGTGTAACGCTGAAAATCACCCGACAGTTGAGGGCTAATATCCTCAAGTATACGTACATGATATAATAAGAAAAGTTCCATGATTAACAGTCTACGAATACCTGAGGTATTGCCGCTGAGCTGACTCGGTGTCTCGACAGACACGTCTGATAAGTTTATAACACAGTACATCTCAAAAATATTATAGAATGGCTCTGAAAACAATCAATTGTTTTTCGATGACAAAACTTTTGGCATTCAAAGCAAAAGTTTCACAGATGTGTAAAATGCACGTCTATTTTACTATTTACACATTTAGCACGTAAAACCTCTATGACTGCTTTGGTTTATAACGGAAAACGTAAAGGGAGCCCGTGTTGCTTTAGACACGGTGCCTGAAATGCAAATGTTCCTCCACGTCACAGAAAAGTGATGCAGTCACTTGATCGAGCAAATCACACTCTCTGTCACTTTTTCACAAAGCAACTGTTTTCCTTTTTTACAAAGAGAAAACAGGTCGTATATAAATGAAGCTCTTGTGTAGGTCCGGAATGGTTTGAGTATGTGCTGACCGCGGATTGTTTATCTTCATTTTCTGGCATATTCACTTTTACGGTACTTGGGGTTAATAGAATCCAGGTGTAAAGGTTAATGAACCTGGGTAGAGAACTGTATCCACTCATCCAAACGCTTTGATCTGCGAATTGTTGGCCCGTGTGGCTCTAGAAGCACTTGTTGATGGTATCAAAGAGGTACAAATACATCCCAAAGTTTTAACATCCCATAATTCGCCTCCCATTCTCTTACATAACATCCTATTATTGAAACACTTTCTGTAAAAATAAAAATAAAAATGTGACGGTTTTCTCGAAATCATTTTTCTTATCATTTAAACGGATCTAATTAGGCCCTATGGTTTTACTGGGTCTAACTGAAGATTCTAAATTAGGCTTTTGATTTAAATTGGTTTTATATTTAAAACATATAAGGTACAAATGGGCTTCTAATTCCAACTGATCCATTTGTTAGTATTTAAATGGGTCCAACTTGGAGATTTCATTTAAATGGGCTCCATGATTGAAAAGGGTATAAATATGTGTTTGCTTTTAAATGGATTAAATTGTGTCCTTTGGTTTAAATAGATCTAAATAGAGCTTTTCATTTAAACTGAATCCCTTTAAATATGAGACGTAAATGACCACCCCAACCAACCATCATTTTCACCTCCCACAGACAGAAAACAAATGGATATATCTTGCAATGCTACATGAGTATTCTTATGACCGCGGCACGTCGCTTTGGATGAGTTACACGGACTGTTCTGATATACTCCAATGACACTTGTAAGGAATCCTCAGTCCATGTGTATTCTTTGGAGTGCAACAGTTACCCACATGGATAGATATTTGATTCCTCTTAAAACTTGACGGAAAGGATTCAAAATAAGGAGATCGCGAAAGAAACCACTGCAAAAACACTGAAACCAGATAACATCGCCCGACAAATATCACAAACCTATTTCAGTCTCTGATTTTAATTCAAACCTCACCACTTCAAATCACGTTGTACATGGGTTTTACAAGACTAGTTCGCCAATCTTCAGTGAGAATGGCACCAAAGCCAAAACCTCGTAAACAATATACATCTAATTTTCTATAGGTGAATACCTTATATTTATATCCTAACACAAAATCTAAATCTGTCTTGCCTTTATTTATATATGTACGTTTGTCTTAAGAACACAGATCATAGCAAGAAGATCGACAATTCACGACGTCTGATTAAGTGAAAACAGTACATACACATAACTGATGTCATGGAATGGGAAGATGGTAGGTAAAGGGAGATAAACGCTTCGAGGTCAATGTATCTACTATAAAAGCCTAGTAGTCAAACGTAGCTACAATGTGCACACTGAGTGTTCTGGTCTCATCCAGGGTCTTGTTATGAATGGAAACGTTAATTACAGTCGCCCCTCTCGCCAGAACAAAAACAAATGAAAATTTTTAACAAAGAGTAAATAATTTCCTAATCCATTACTAACAAATAAAGTATTTGTAAAGATAATGAGTTCATAATATATTTCTAAAACTTTTTACAAATGCTTTGTTCTGGAATACGTACACCTTTTTATTCTATTGTATATCTTAATAGTGCATTTTACACAAAAAGTGTTAAGGTCACAAAGGGGTGTAAAAGTGCACATGCATTTAGAGGTAGCTTTTTTCTGCAAGCTTGTGACGTCACGTTATTGTCTGCGATGACGGTTTTTGAAGAATCCACATTTACTAGTTAGTGGTCTGAGTGATGATGGGTGATCGATTGTTGTACGGCAGAGCGGGATTCGAACCTACAAACACAAGGTTTGAAAACAGTCTAATATCCTACTGAGCTATCCGGGAGGCAAATTCTCTTTTCAGACGACTTTAAAAGTTTGTTGTGACGTCAGTCCTTTGTCTAACTGATCATAAGAATGTTATATAAGAATGGTCCATTCGTTTCTGATCAAAAAGAACTTTATTTACTATTTTTTTTGCACTGCTTTTTATTTACCAGTTTCGTTCTTCGCCTTCATTTCAAATACTCCAAATGTTGCCAGTGTGAGAAAATGGAGAGTCTCTTAGGCACAAATAAGAACAGGAAAACAGAGTTTGTACTAATGTCAACTGGTGGGTCTAATTTGTGGCATTCGGATTACGATCATTTTCGACATCTCGAGTCCTGGTTATGTCATCGTAACAGAAATTGTATAATGTGCTATCAGACTTCCCCAGATTATATGTAAGCTTCAATCAATTCAGGTTTACTTTCCCGCATAATCATAGACCGAGTCACTTAGTGTATGTTCATGTAGTAACCTATATAGAGTACAACCGACCGATGCCCCATTGGCTGAAAGCGCCAACTTAACGCTTTTGCACTAAAACTTCATGTAACACCGTCACGAAAGAGCAACCACGTATTATTTCTGGCTATCCAAATAATGCGGCTCAGCCGGCAAGAAAAAGCATTCGTTGACGCTAATTGTGATATAACATCTTTTAATTATTTGTTTAAAATGGCGCCGCGCGATTCTTTAAAAAGAATCGATAGTTGTTATATTACTACAAGCACGTTTAAGTAGATGAAAAAAACTCGCAACAGTTGATTCTCCACTAAAAAAGACAGCGAGTTGACGTATAGGGTGGGGTGGGGGTACAACCCATGGACTGTTAAATTACACCTGTATTTAGGCCTAAGTAGTCGACATATTATCAAACGGGAAAAATCGAAAACCATATTTCGCACTTTCAACATTGTCTCGTCTCCTTAGGGCTGGCTAACTGCGCTATACATATCTTAACACATATTATGTGGATGCACATCACGAGGCCTAGTTAGATAACGCTGTTTCTCAGATCTGTGCACAATGCAAGCGACACCTACAAACATGCCGAACAGCAAGACTCTGTGACATGGAGGCATGGATCTTATACTGCCACCCTCTGATCGATAGTCCCCGCCCTAACAGCCTCAGAACAGGCCCTGTACTGACACACAGATGGACCGGAGCAAACAATAGGCTTAGCCACAGCTGGGGTATTTCTCCTACATGTACCGAGGGAGTGACAGAGGTTACAAGACGGGATACTACATGTTATAAACGATCGGTAACTTAGGTATGACGGTAGTATGAAACGAATGAATGATTTATACTGGGATGAATGCCCAGTTCTAAACGATATGATGGTTGTTTGGATTGATCGATTGATTGATTGGTCTGTAGATTATCAAATATACTGATTATTCGATTTCCCTATTATTCAGATGTTTCGTAATGAATAAAAAGTAATAACTTAAGAATGTGATCCACTTATATAAACTGTTAATATTTATTTTATCTGGGATGTGGAGATATATTTAAAGCTATAACAATGGCAGTGATTTATCGATTGCTTGAAACACAGTGGTTTAAATACGTGTCCACACACGGCAATTATGAAGAAAAAGCTGAGCAATAGACGAAAGATATATGTAAGAAACAATAATGCAGCACTTTTCAAATAACTCTTTCAATTTTCAGCTTTTTTTTCTCCGACACATCCAAGGCGTCCAAGTACAAAACGCAGAAAGCTAATTCTGCTGTAAGGGACGTAACTCTGGCAGCACACCCTTCTACTGTGGTCCAAACCCTCTGTTATCTATCTTTAGCCATGTATAAGGAAGAGGGGAGAATAAAAGAATCGCACAAGTGTGTGACTGCCGCTGGCGCATTTCAACGGAACATGTTTGTGGTTCGGAACTCTTTTGTTTGATATCGTTAGAACTACAGTTAACAAGTTTCGGGGGCTTCGTCAAAGTCACTCCCCTAAAACTTGGGCGGGAAATGACTCCTCTGCGAGGGGTTTGTCGTCTGCTTTTTGTTCTCCGAGAGACAAGATCACATTAGTGTCCCTCTTCGACAGTAGATGGCACTTCAGTTGATATCAAACGAGATCCACTCTTCATGGTCAGAGGGAATGGCTTTGGTGGCGGGCATTTTCTCCGGTGCTGTATATATCGGACATGATGGATAATAGGGAACGGTCTTGGCGGGCTAGACAATCGATGGCTCCATTTACACTTGAACCGCACGGAGCGCGCCCGTTATGAGTTTGTCCATCTCAAGAGAATAAATCGAAGATTTTATAATGAGAAAGCCGTGTATAATCGATAGAGTGTTATAAGTAAATCGTTAGTCGCGTTCATTGGCCTTCTCATCCGGATCAGGTGCCGTTGTAAACAGCTGTGTTGTTTGCTTCTCTACAGATCATGCCATTCTCTGACTTTTCGCTTCGAATCTCTTCTTCAAAGGACTTCATTTCGACCATTGTTTTATTAATATAGCAATAATTTCGAGTTTCTTTTGATGCCATTTGAATTCGGCAATTTTAACCTCGGTCCTCCGAAAAAAAAAGATTAATGAGAAAAAAAGTGAGGTTATTGTTGAGACATTAATATTTGGCACGAATAGCAATTAATTCCATTCACGCTGTTTGCGGGCGCATGTCAGAGAGGGCAGTGGAAGCGTTGGGAATATATCCCAGCAGCCAATAACATCCCGTGCGTGGATTAATCCCACTCCATGTCTGCAGAAACACCTCAGGTGAACCCTCGCAAACTGGCTAACTTCTTAATTGAAAATCATTAACTAATGGCATACTTGACCCGTTTCTTGAACCAGAAAATACATTTGTGGACACCAACATCAGTCTCTAAAAAAGCAAACCAGACACATCACATATGACGCACGCAGTGGGACTGTAACTTTCTTCGCGTTCATTTAATTTTTTTCTTCGTTTCGTGTTTTGTATTATTATTTTTTTCTATCTGGCAGGTGAATCCTACAAGTTGCAGGCTGGATAGTGATATCACCAGTTACACTAATACGAACATTCCCTGAGATCACGAAGCAGTCTTAGACTCCGTCAAAGTCAAAATTTCAAATCACTTGTTAGTTCTTACGTAACAATATCACAATATTGCTTGACAACGTCAATTTTGGGTAAGTCATTGTAAAAAAAATTTCAGTAAAAACAAAGCAAATAAACATTCCAAGTTTAAAAATTGACATTTTGACCATGGATCTATTTATTTGTTTGCTTGCAGGTTAACGCCGTAGCGAATTTTTCACTTATGTCACGCCGGTCACATTTATGGATGGAAGGATGTATAGTGAAATCTTCAAGCGACAATACTAAAATGACCCAATGGACAGAGTAAATCGCAGAACTCGGAACAAACCACAGCACGTTATAGATTACCTAACAAACAGCCTTAGTTAAAGATTTTCCGACCAAGCTAACACCAGCTGGATTCCAGCTCGATTGCGGCAGAGATACCGCATACCACTCGATGGCCTAAAACACGACAAAATGTCAGGAATTACCATCGTCTTCATCACACTTACACTGTTAACTTTTCAATGTCCTTTGATTTAGTTTTGCAGAAAAAGAGCTTTGATAATGTAGGTATACGTATGCCGAAAAGAAAACATGTACATACAAACAGTACCATTATGCGTGCCCATAGTGCTATGTTTTAGGGCTGGTTACCCCTAGAGTGGGGTTTGTTAGTGTAATTATTGTGGACGGACAGCCAGACTGGACAGTTCTTAGATGTGCAATCCACTCCAGGCAATCGGAACACATTTCGATCATCGATCCCCAGAATCGACGTGTAAATGGCTGACTACCCTCTCGCGGGCCAGTCGAATAAATGGCCGGGTCTTGGCTGGCCTTAACACATGATAGACCGAATAGACATATACAAACAGACTGAAAGCAAATGGACGCTTTCTCAGTGACTTGTCAGCGGCTTTAGAAAACAGTTGAGACTTGAGAACAAGGGGAGCAATACTGGCAATCTGGCCCTAACGCCACAGATGATGAACGGTTAACTTCTCAACTAGGCATATAAGGGGAATGGTTCTCGATCAATTTCTGTGAAGCAATGATCCAGTCACTAGTTCACTCACTCGCTTGCAGAGATCTAAGCCAGGGGAATATGGATAGAGCCCATAGTAAGAGTTTCCAAGCCAAGTTGGCCGACCTTCCTGGGCAGTTGACAAAAACTGGTTTGTGAACAAGAACATAGCGATATAAAGGAGGTTGAGAAATACACAGCTTATCTGTTTCATAATAAACAGCATTTTGGCGGCATGGGCTCGCCCTGTCACAAGAAGACGGTATATAGACACACTTAATGACACTGCGCTGTCATATGACTGAAAAATTGCTAAGTGCAACTTAAAGCCCTAAGCATTCATTCATTCATTTATTAATTCATACATACACATGTACATACATATATACATACATACATACATACATACATACATACATACATACATACATACATACATACATACATACATACATACAGACAGACAGACAGACAGACAGACAAAAATGAAGGGCCACTGATCCTGGTCGATTTTAGTAATTTATTGATTGAAAATGTTGATTTACCCCTTTACTATTGGAAGGGAGGATGAATAGTCTGGAAAACGTGAGGTAATTATCACATAAACGAAAATAAATGACATGATTACCATGATTAAACACGATAATCATAGGAATTTTACATTTGCAATTATTTTCTTTACACAGACGACCTTATTTATAGTATCACATTTTCTACTTTACAAAATAGATTTGGAACTCTGATCCATCTCTGCGATCATTTCAACATGATGTGATGCAGTCTGAATATTTTGGAATCATAGCAATCTGGATACAAAGTATATGTAATATAGTAGATCGTATACCATAAAATTCTTCACCAAAGGAACTTCCGAAACTAAACATGAAACATGTAAGGTTTTTTTACCTACGGGTTACCAAATCAATATTGCAGGACCTCCATATTTACCCTAGCTTGTATAGCCGTTTGGATGGTCTAATATGTAGATTGTTGAAGAACACATTCCCACAACGAATATGATATAACATTGACCTCTGAGGACGAAAACCTACGCGTCAAATGAGCGAATGTGGACCATTCAGGTACTTTGTTAGAGATAAATTGTTTAATCCGCCCTGAAACTGACGCCTGTATATTGAATGTAATAGTCTTGGGGATGGTGTTAGAAAAATATTCATATGAGCACGTCCAGTAACAAATAAAAGGCACCAGTATCGCGATTTAGAGCAGTAAAACTTAATTAAAGGTATGGCACTGGCTCTGACGAAAATGACACAAGCAGTATGATTTTACTTTTAACACCTGTACAATACATGTCATAGATTGGGATGAAACTACCTAATGTGTGGGGCACATTATAACCACTTAAAGCCACTTCACACACCCTTTGTGCACTGACTCGCAGTTTGGGTACTGGTACAAGAGGTGGAGGACATATACATCTTGCAGTAATGAGTATGGAACTTCACTAGTTGTTCAGCCTGTTGCCACAATACATCCTTTATTCATAAAATGAGACACTTCACTGTAAACAAATCCGTCTTCATTGTGCATTTCATAAAGGTGTTACCTAGGATTAACGTAATCTGTCTAAATCTCAATTATTACCTATATTCCGCTGTAGTTTGCTTCTTAAACTCTGGTCCTCATGACGTACACTCTAATACACAATGACAAAGAATGACCGTCAAATCCACGTCAGAAAATACCGTTCACGTGCTGACCACGTGCTGACCACGTTTAACTATTTACTTGTTCACATAGTGTTTTATGATGTGCTCAAGAATTTTTCACTGATATGACGGCGGTCTCCACAAATGAACATTAAAGTTCACAATACATACATATTCAAAGTAGTTGCCAGGAGCCTCGAAATGATTCTGTGGTCTGTTTTGCTTGTACTATGCGTATCTATGCAATATCTGTTAACAAAACTTTATAGTACACTAGATCTTGACACGAAATGAAATACAATTACACAGCTACATATGGAAAATGCCTGCGTATGTTTATTGGAACATATACAGAGTCTCATATGGAATGAACAAACGGTCTCGATACACGCGCTAGATCTGTAGAACTGGTTCTGGACTTCCTATATTTGTATTAGATCTGTACAACCTGGTCGAAAACTGCGGAGACATTGGAAACTGCCAAGACGGATATGCCGGTAAATTACAGATTAGATTCATCCCAGACAGACATGCTATCCCTGGAGTTATGTCGGTGTGAAGTCTGTCGCAGAACCAGCTATTGAGGATGGGTTCCCTCCCAAATCCCCGAGACAAACTCCACACAATTTTTGCCTCTGACTCCAGGACCAGGTCTCCCCGTTACAACCGTACCGAACCTAATATATCATTTATCCATTATACCCCTGGCTTAATTGAATTAACGCCGATATAGGGCATAAGTAGGAGGACATATATTGTCTAACCTGACACGTTTTATGCGCTGACGGCACCGAATTCACACGACACGATCTGCGCGGTGTTATCTTGGGCAGTATCTCCCATTTTTATGTTTATTATTCATCTGTCATTTTAACATCAAGATACTGTCATTCCGACATTAAAAGCGCCATATTCAGTTTATTGTATGAATCCATATGTTTGGTGGAAAAGTAATATGACGCTGTTTTTGTTACAAGCATCTGCGGACTTTGTCATAAAAAATATAAGCACTAGCGCAATCCTCTTCTACCGTAAACTTCAGAAATGTGACCAAGGAAGCCGATTAATGAAAGTACTACAATGCTTTCACAAAATACATCACCCAAGAGTGATGAGATAAAACAAAATGACAGACACTGCAATATAACAAGCCTACGTGTTTATAGTGGAGACTACTTGATTTGCTTTCTACACAAAAAATTTCAGAATATTCATTGGGTGATTGATTCATTCGGGCACTTATTCATTTCAGTTCACATCACGTGAACGCATAATAAAGACAATAACAGGAAGCACAATGACGAGGACAGATCGCTACAGTTTGGCAATAATGCATATGAAGACAATGACAATGATGTATATGAAGATACACAATAATGCATATGAAGATAATGACAATAATGCATATGAAGATAGACAATAATATATATGACGATAATGACAATAATGCATATGAAGATAATGGCAATAATGTATATGAAGACGGACAATAATACATATGAAGATAATGACATATGAAGACGGCAACAAATAACTTCAAGGGTGAATCCATATAAACTTGTCAGATTGTAATAAATTTAAAAGAGGACGGCAAAGAATAATAATCAATCAACAGGGCATCACCGTATACACCCCAATTCACAATACAATAAACCAGCTGTGGTTTGACAGAACAAATTAATTAAAGTTCGACATATGAAACATGACTGTGAAATGGGACGAAAACTAATGGATTTATTATGATGCATCGATGTCAGCCTTCAGAAAAAAAGAAAGATGAATTAGAGCATAAAGCCTATTATATTCTCGGGAAATATAAAAAGCATGAAAAGAAAATAATTCCGCCATACCAAATCATCATACCCATGTATGCTTGTCATTTATTCACGGGCGTTTACCTAAATAGTAGGAAAGTGTAACATAGCAACAGATTTTACCAGTTCATAATTTGGCTCAACTTTGCTTGATCATATAACTGTGATCCAAAGCAACTATTAACCAAATTCATAAAGCAAAGAGTAACAAACAGCAACGGAAAACGTAAATTAAACTTTACTTCTGTACTCTTCTGTTTTTCCGCTATATGACAGGATTTATTTATTTATAAAGGGGTAATTTGAGGATGTCTTGAGCATGGCACGTGGTAGCTTTATAAGTTGATTATTCTATATTAAGGGCGTTTACCACCGGCATTCTAAATCTAACTAAGCCAGTCAACAGAAGTTGTCATCAGTACCAATGCATCATTTGATAAACCATTTTGTCATTATTGAAAATATGAATACGTCATTTTTGTTACATTTGTCTTTGGTTCATGTTTAGATGTTTAATACAACAATTATAGAAAACAGTTATTGGATAAAACAGCGACAGTGATAATATGATGTCAATACCTTACCTGCGCAAACATTAGTCTTTGTTTGATGTTGATGGGGTTTTTTCAACATTTACTGAATTAAAAATCAGAAACAGTAAGGAAATGATGTTAATACCTTTGTGAAAACAACTGATTTTGTTTGGTGTTAATACGTTCATACAACAATTTACAGAAGACAGTTACTGAATTAAACAGAAAGGTGACGTCCAAAGTCGGATCATAGAAAAACTGGTAAAGTACAAACGCTTGGCATTTGAACCTCTGTTTAACTATCGCAGCACTAAGCAAATCATCTTATATATAATAATGTTCAGTGATATACAGGGTACTCCGTACAGTAGTGTGAATCATCGTAAAGGGAAATCGTTGTTGACCTGTTTTCTATATTTGAAACAGCTGACTGGCTGCATTTCTTAATGCCCTATATTAACAGCTGTTCTATTGTTGGTAATACAGTTATGGAAATTTAATGACAAATGTCACAAATGGCACATGTCGTCTACAATCGTCATTAAGGTAGGTAAGGTGTAATACCGCGAATAGGGTGGATGATAATTTCAATACGCATAACATACTTAACACGTTATAACAGATGAAAATTCATGCTATTTACAAAGCAAATGTGACCATGAAGTCTTTGGAGAAAAGCTAGCATTCAGTACGTGTTTAATGTACGTAATATTAAAGCAATGTAAAATCTTCACATTAGTACATTTCAAAGACTGTTTGGAACTTTCTTTTAATTGAATTAGAAAACAATAACTACATATGCAATAAAGAAAAATACATGCCCTGCGATAATATGCCGCAAGGGTATGCGCTGCAATCTTATTCTACCTTCTCTCCAAGTAAGGCATCGGGGAAAATGGGTCATTCCATTCGACCTTGACCTTGTGAAATGACTCCCACTCATCTCCTCGTTTAATGACAGAATGCCTCTGGAGCCGGCAGGCGGGTGCATGTCTGGTTTTACAATCACATCGCATATAATCGGTTTACCATGGCGATCCACAGCACTTACCAAGCGATATTGTGTTCACGAGATGATCCCCAGATTTGCACACTCTACAATCTATCTTACGTTTCTTGCACTAAATCATTCCCTCCTTTTAACCGCAAGACCACGCAACACCAGTTAATTCCTGTTTCACAAAAGAATAGGTGTAAACAAGAAAATCTATGTTTTTACTCAATATTCATGAATTTGCACTCATACATTGTTCCACCGCGATCTGCAGTTTAAATGCCCTGCGATAAGACAGAAATAAGCATTGGGCATATTCATTCGCATGTTCCTTCTTCTTCCATTTATTTATTTAATTGGTGTTTTACGCCGTACTCAATAAAATTTTACTTATACGACGGCGGTCAGGATTATGGTGGCTGGAAACCGGGCAGAGCCGCGGGGAAACCCAAAACCATTCGCAGGCTGTTGACAGACCTTCCCACTTACGGCCGAAGAGGAAGCTAGTATGAACTGGACTTGAACTCGCCGCATTCGGGTGAGAGGCTCCTAGGTCATTGCACAGCGCTAGCACGCTCACCACCTCGGCCACGACCTACCTATTTGACATGACTGAACGTGTTCCACGAAGCTTTCATTCATGTATGACATATTTTGAGGCCTACTTCAACTATCTTACTTTACAATATATATTGAAACATTCAGCCAGTGGCGCTGGAAGCACGTACTGGTATTCTGAAGTACTCTTAGTGTGTTGATTTATGCGTGCATTTGCATATGGAAGTTGTACTCATTCATGGTCTACCAGTTACAAAACAAACCTTTTCATTTAATTCCTATGTGACTGTTTCCGTCAACCACTTGTTATCACCAAGAATCCATTGACAATAAGAAGAGTTCGGTTCAAGACCGTAATTGACCCACTCTTAATTTCCCAGCTTCGGGAGTTCAAACCCCGCTCCCGTTGGGAAAACAGTGAGTGAGTGAGTGAGTGAGTGAGTGCTTGGGGTTTAACGTCGTACTCAACAATTTTTCAGTCATATGACGACGAAGGAATCCTTAGGGTGCATGTACGTGTAACGTGACTCCTTGTAGCAGGACGGATTTCCACCGCTCTTTTATTTAGTGCTGCTTCACTGAGACGACTTATCAAAGGCAAGTAAGTCGCCCCGCCCGAGCCATTATACTGATACGGGTCAACCAGTCGTTGCACTATCCCCTTCATGCTGAACGCCAAGCGAGGAAGTTACAACTTTAAAGTCTTAGGTGTGACTCGATCAAGGATTGATCCTAGATCTCCCGCTCCCGAAGCGGACGCTCTACCAACTGTGCTATCCGGGCCGGTTGGAAAACAAGCAATATGACACAGCACAACAAGGCTGGATAACTAAAGCCATATATATGACCAATGTTGTTATAGTTATACATAATCCAGGTTTAAAGGTAAAGAATATATCACATTGTTTGATTACCGCTGTTGTACCGTTATATAGGGTAATGACTAATTCTGAAACTATGACATCTGATAAACTCCAATTCACATCAATCCTTTCATTACCTAATTCAGTCTCTGTCATAGTGCAAGAGGATATAAGTTGCTATCTTTAAACATTCACATAACAGCTAGAATAAACACTATCTAAGGTAAATTAACATGAGGCCGGATTTCATTGTTCATTTTTTTTACCACTTGCCATCTATCACTTTGTTGTCGCTGCTCCGATTTTTCTCTCCAAGTTATAGTAATCTATGTTTACTTTTAATGATGGTAGCAAGCTTTGGTAGTGAAGTACGTACTACGACGAAGGAGCTTTATTCGAACTCGCGACCTGGCAGTCTGTCGTTTCGATTCCTTTACATCATGCCGATAAGGGGAAGAACGCAACCTTTAACTATTCAACTAGGTACACTAGGTGACGACCAACTGACTTAGTATGGGATAGTGGAATTTGCCGATGTCAGACTGACAAGCATTTCGGAGTGGGGTATCATCAGTATACGTCACATCAACGGTCTGGTTTCTCCTCCTCTACACTTAATTTAGTCAGACCTAACCAGGATATATGAGATGGAAGGTATTGGATGGACCGGGTCAGTGTTGGCCTTAGTTTGACATGAGTAAAGAGTGGAAGTATTACGTCTTACGCGGTTTTTCCAGGGTACCACTGGAGATCGAATAAATCAGAGGGTCAATACACCTAGCACTGAACGATATTCGACTCCAAGTCCGTCTGCTTTCAAGGTGATATATTTGTGTAGATCTCAGAAAACAATACATACATCTTGGCTTATCGGACTGATTGTCCAGGTCGGGCTGGAGGGGAAGTTAATGATTTCAGGTTACAAGTCTAGTGTGTTTATAATACCGGCTAATCGTTAGGTTGACGATCTGGCCCGGGGCAGCTCTGAGAACCGACCAGTCTGGTCCCGTCACTACATAGGGGATACCCACAATGGACGATGAGACCGACTGTATATAAACTTGATATATTATAGGATTTTTGAAAGGATCTCGATTTCTTCCGGGAGAGAGTGTCTGATTGCGTTCACGTATATCGCACTCTGCTCTATGGAAGACGATAAAGATCATTAAGAAGATACAAATGGTCCTTTGTCTCTACCATATTTATATCTCTCCTGACGACGTAACAAGGTCTGACAGATGTTCAGCCGTTACAAAGGACTGCCGTGTAGCGAGTTTACTGACGATTGCCAAAGTACACTGGTTTTCTCATGGGTATAATGGAAGGCCTTTTGTGACTATAACCATGGCACGTTTAAAGCCAACAGACTGGCCTGGACTTCCTCATACATAAATCTAATTTCCTCGGGCCTTGCTGATTGCTGGACGCCTGTACCACGAGGGAGGAATCTAATCTCACGGGCCAAAAGTGCTGACTAAAAGCTATTGAGAGCGCTACACTCGTAGCGCTTTTCTCACGGAGTGCTTTTACTACTCGACAAAACCGATGAATGCTCCGGGATCGCTTCTTTCTGCCCAAAGCGTTAGACCATCAGGACGAGATTCCGTCACGTTGAAGACTCTCCAGTTTCACAATAGCACGCGGACTGACAGGAGTGGCTGTCGTTTAGTCACGTACATTGTCTGTCCGACCTATGCTCAAGTCAGTCCCCATGCCTCACCCATGGGTTCAGCAGCCAGGTTATCAGCACTCCACAGAGGGCGCACACTATAAACAAAAGATATGCCCCGGGACAGGCACAGATCGAATGAATAGACGATATATCTCCTTCATTGCCACTTACGCAGAAAAGCACCCTTTAATTGGTTGTAATTACTAAGATATTATCACGCAGTAAGGCACGACACACTTTAGATTTGATGTTAAGGCTAAAATGAGGTTAAGTAAAAAATATACAAGCATATGACGAATTAATTCAAGCAACAAAAGAATTTGTAATATAAAAGTTATTTTTCTCGAGAATCATAATATAAAGGACCGTAGTTTAATTTTTACGAAGAAAGTAATAGATGATGCCACAATTATGTTTATCTATTATTGATCGTTACTTTAAACGCCTCCGGAATGCAGTAATAGAATCATTCTTGGGTTGTTGACTTTGAGTCCTAATTTTGTCATCCTTTAGTATAATGCTGATGTTTCATACTGCTTATACTAATCCTAATACACGTACGCACAAAATTATAACAACTGCGCACAACAATCAAGGTATAAACAGTTTATCGAAATATATACCTTCAGAAAGAAACAGGTCTGAATCAATGGAAGTTTGTATCAATGGAAGTTCATGCATCTACATGTATCTACATGCATACCGAGGCTTCCAGTGACGATATCTCCATATCGAATCTTATCGCGCAAATGGACATATCAATTTAAATATCTTTGTCAGTATTTTTTAAAGACTAACTTTTTGATCAGATGATGACATAGTGGATCATACAATAGTAAATGGGGGGACACACCTTACACAATCGCTGTGAAATATTTCCACGATCTATTGTTTTATCTGGATTGCACGTCTTTGTATTCCAGGTCACATATGGAGTGTGCTGTGGCCTAGTCACTTATGTCAGATAAGACACCTTGTCAAAACTCTAAAACCTAACATGATCAATTTAACCGTTTCCCGGAAAAACGACCCGTTGGTCTTGAACCACTTTCAAATAATCACATGACTCGATTGTACTCAAAGATAACTATTTTATTTACTCACTGCAACAATTTAAAAGAGAAACTTTCTATGACAAGACTGTTTCAATACGAAGCCCATTTTTTGCTGGAGCATTTGAAAAACAAATAGGACGGTCATTCTGTTTGGCTTTTACTTTTAGGTTCGATAAAACTGGTGAGCCTCACCAGTAAACCTTGACACACGTTCACAAAGCTTTGTAGATTTCTTAATCGTGACTCCTTTCCGTAAACCACATCGCTATCTAGACAAAGCCAGTTACGAAAGAATTTACGAGAAATTCATGTTTTCCAGGTTTAGTGAAAGCGGCGCAGAGTTTCAAGGTTAATGAAGGGAGAAATACTTCCAATATCCGTAATAATTTGTACAAGGAAATGAATCTAGAGTGAGCTCCTTGAAGCTGCATTTGATACACAAACAGAAATGAAACTGAGAATCACCGATGGTTCGGTTGCACGGTTCTGCTCTGAGTATGACTTTGGTGAGTTTTGCTTCGTAGACGCCTCCTCGTGTGTTAATACCTTATCACTGTCTTGTAGGGAACGATTTCTTTTGTCATGTCAATCCATGCAGTGAGGCAGAATAATAGGTATGTCGCGAGTTGGGTCCGCATGCTAGAGGGAGTCTGCGTCGGGACATGACTGAAATAATCCGTACACGACGTTATAGAGCATGCAGATAAAGAGTTCCTCAGTGTTTAGGCGACATAGCACATATGTATCTCTATTCTATCTCAGAATGGGGGCAGTTAGAGATTGTTCAGTGTCCGTTATACCTTCAATTACAGTTTCGTGTACGTCGTTACAGTAGGGTGTCCACGTTATTGGAACTGACCAGGCTAAAAAAAACGCTTTATGGAATGCCGGGAAGACGTACATGTAAGCGTTTTTTCCCATACATTAGAAGAATTAGGAACATTTGAAAATGTATAGGGGCTATATAGAAACCGCTTCTCCTCAGTATTGATGGTATGTCTCTCTACCATCGAAAGTCTGAAGGAAGTTAATTGCTCATGGTCCCTAGTTCTCTTCCGGTATTCAAGTTCCATTTCCCCTGGAGAACTTGTCAGTGCAATAGAGCTAGAGCACGACAACAGTGCTGAGTGACCAAGATTGAATCAGCGGGCAGATCATGGAAAATGTCAAGTGGTTTATTCCGTAGTGTTTTGATGAACCACTCCCATCAATTCAACCACGTGGGCCACTTCGTGGGAAAATTACATACAGACGCGTGCACTGAAGACGTACAAATAATATCAACATTACAGTTATCAGATGTTCCTACAAATTACGTGAGCATCAAAAAATTGAGATAATAAACCTGATTTTACGGATTTATTCTATTTATATTATTATACTTTTACATTTCTGATCGGCGCCTGCTCAGCATATAGGTAGAGTTTTTTCTCCAGCTCAACACGACTCCAGCTTATAACGCCCGCTCGCCCGCAATACTGGCCAAACCCGAACAATATAACTGTCACGAGTTTTTAGGCCCGAAAACCTCGCCACACTGCCCAAATCAATATGGCGAATTAATAGACATTTTTGTTCCAGACCTGGGTAATTGTGCAGCCTGCTGGAGTGGCCGTGGACTCGCTTGTGAAGCGCTCAGCAGCAGGCGTCAAGCCGTTGCAGGTCTGTGGAGGCACAAGTGGAGTTTATCTGAGCAGTGCAACAGGTTGAGCGCCGTTCAATCTGTCACTAGGTTTCATGCATTGATGGAAGTTATGAGCCTGTCTTTATGGAGCGTACCACCATACCGGTACAGACAAGGCGGATAACACGTGCTGTCATATACCTAAATAGTTGGGTCACTAGTGTAATACCCTGTTTGCGGAGTTCAATGGTCTAAAACTCTTGAAGCTGGCTGGCTTATTCTCCGGTCGTACATGGGAAGGTCAACTTGCAGACGGTCAAGGGTTTGTTCCATCCATAATGCTGGCCACCGATGTATAAGTGAAATATTCTTGAATACGGCGTAAACCACAAGTCAAATAAATAAATAAATTATTGAACTGTTGTCCATGTAGGGATATTTTGGCTATCTTAAGCTTTGATCAGTGGTGTTTCACTGACCAGGGCGTGGGATCCTTTGCCTCTTTGTTGCGACAGAACGATGTGGATGGGAATTCCGCAGGGAGTGTACAGGGTTTGGCTCTTCTTTCGGATTCTCGTAGAATTATTGCTTTTGCCACCAAGAGGTCAGAAGGTTTCGAAAATCCGGAAAATGAAACATGGAAGGCTTTTAGGAATCTTTGGTATCAGTTCTAATCCCCCATTGTTTCTGAAAGCTCGGGAAGATCAATAGCTGTAACTGGATCCCTCGAGTTTGTTGGCGGAAACTAAATTACTGTCAGTGCCGTGGGCACCGTCGGGCCAATATAATGAATCTGTTCCTTTAATGAGCTATTGGTCCCTATCCATCTTCTACATTCAACATCATCCGACCTGGCTGACACCAAAATACAGTCCCTTCCTCTCAATGCCGAGCAGAAACAACGGGCCGAGTAAGACTCAAATTGATTGCAAACAAATTAAAAGGTGCTTCCTTTCATCTACTCAGGCAACACAATTTCCAACAAACGCTACTGCTTTCTGTGTCAAAACCTGCTTTTCAAGTGCAAATCAATTTAGGTATCAATATTGCGCGAACGAACTTTTATTAACAGATTCTTTACTTAAGTATTTATTTCCATATGGTCTGTTGATAGATTTTAAATTCTTCAATTTTGAAATCTTCTGGTTAGGTAATATTTCCTAAGCTGTCAAGCGCAGTGATACTTCAGGCCTCAGTCACGTATTCTGAAGAACCTGGGATCGATTGCACAAAGACATTTCTGACTTAAGTCAAAATCTGAAATATGATCTTAAAGCTTATCTTTCGGTTTTATAAAGTAAAATTTTGTCCACCTGATCAGTGTTATTTTCAGACAAATGTATCTAAATTTCAACTTTCAGTACCATAAAACTGAGCGTTGTGGAAAGATTTTAAATTTTGACTTAAGTCAGAAATAGCTTTGTGGAATTATGTTCTTTTCAACCTTCTTACACATAAAGTACTTCCTGAGCTACTTAGAGTTACTGTAATTTACCTGCATTCACAGTGAGCGACAGTATTTATGCGTTACTTTACAAATGGAAATGACTAGTTTTGTGATGATAAATAGGCCTATCCTCAGATATGTACCGAGTAACAGTAAAGAGAATTTTATCCTCTAAATGCATGTAGACTGTTGCTAACTGCTGATTTCACTTAAGAAAGACGCTGCCTAAATTAAACAGCCCACACAATTAACTAGAAGTTATATATGAACAAACAATAAATTATGTATTCATAGCCATGCAACTAGAACAAAGCTTGCAGATTAGATTGCTGAAATACAACTTTCTGCTAAAAGACGGATTTTAACCGTTATAAAAGGAAATCGGCAACTACTTGTCTGGTGAAAAGTAGATCGTTGTGATTCAAACAAATTTAAATGTCATGAACGTGACAGTGGTACAGTGGCACCAATTTTATCCAATATAATTCTAGTAATCTAAAACTGTATGAAAGAACATCAGCATTTTTTAAGCAGAGTGAATGACTGAAATCACTGGCATTATTTTTCAAGTGAGGTCGCTCATATTGAAGAGATCAAGACTTTTTCATATTTAGTGCAGACTGTGTTATTAACATACGGTATGAGGTATAGCCTCAGGATACATGAATTTTACTGAGTAAAACATTAGACACTGTTTCAGTGAGTAAAACATTAGACACTGCTTCAATGAGTACATCATCAGACACTGTTTCATTGAGTAAATCATCAGACACTGTTTCACTGAGTAAAACATTAGACACTGTTTCATTGAGTAAATAATCAGACACTGTTTCATTGAGTAAATCATCAGACACTGTTTGACTGAGTAAAACATTATACACTCTTTCACTGAGTACATCATCAGACACTGTTTCACTGGGTAAAACATTAGGCATTGTTTCAGTGAGTAAATCATCAGACACTATTTCACTGAGTAAAACATTACACAGTTTCACTGAGTAAATCATTAGATGGTGTTTCACTGAGTAAGTCATGAGATGATGTTTCACTGAGTAATCAGACACTATTCCACCGAGTACGCATTAAATGTTGTTTCACTGAGTAAATTACTAGAAGCTGTTTCTCTGAGGTACTGTAAATCATAAGCGTTTGTTTCAAATAGTTTTCAACAAAAGTCAATGTTCCCTTGAATAAAACATGAGACGTCGTTTCACTGATTAAATCATACAGTATTGTTTTGTGAAGAAATTCATCAGACGCTCTTTAAATGAATAATCATAAAAGGCTGCCTTAGAAGTATGATAAATCATGAGACGCACCAGTTTTACTTTTTCCAGAACTAATTTTTTATGATCTGAATGCAGATGATATTTTTTCATTATAAATTACCTGTGAACGATTCTAAGTGACATGGTTTAAACAAGGCTGACCCACCATAAAACTCGGATTTCCACTGATAACTTCAAATTACTACTGCGAAATATGAACCATAAATTAATCACAGCACTCAGTTACAATTGTATACGACAGTTTAGTAAAATTAAGTACCGTACAAAAGACAAGGCAAATTTCGAAGGAAATGCCTTCAAAAGATATAGCAATTTGGCAGTTATTTCCTACAATTACCTAAAATAAAATAGCGCTGGGAACAATGACTGTGATGTCAGCTGACGGTTAACGGAAATGACAGACGAACTCATGGACAAGAGCATAACAATAACAACCACGTTTGAAAAATCATGAATGAGTGTGTCATATTTCATGATTCCCTCTCGTCCAAAGAAAATTAGTAACTGGTCGCTCGCGCTGGCAGACAACTGTATCTTTACACCTTTGGTGAAACGTAAGCTTAAATTTCTAATTAGAAATAAGTGTTTTATTGACGAAAGAGCCGTTCTGCAAAAACAGCAATAAGAACTGTTTCAAACAATGGCATCAAGCTGAACTAAGTACAGGTTTATCTAACAAATACATGATTCTCTGACTGAAGATGTTGGCGTGAAATGCCATATGCATAATTCCAGGCACAATAGATCGACGTTTTATTGGCCTCCTTCGAAGGCACGGAGCACAGACGTGATCATTTTATCCAGAATGTATCAGACTTGTGACAATGGCATGTCCATTAGGGCTAAATGACACACATGACTGTGGGTGTTTACCACTGGAGGTGCCAAATTATGTTATCCTCAGCGACATAACTGTAGCATTTTTGTTTTTATCATACACCAGACGTAGCTTTTGTCTCTGAGTACAATCTTGATTGATGTACACCAAGGTCAAAGACGTTTCACACTTCTCGCATATTTCGCTGAGTGATAAGGGGGTCACGTGGCAAAGCGTATAGCCAATAGACATTTCAGCATCGATAACAAATGCAACATTACTGCCTTGGGTTTCGAGTTTCAAAACACACAAAAAACACACACACCTATATGTACCGAAAGAGACAAATGCCAAAGAATAAAGTACGTCTGGCTTTCGATAAAAAGGAACCGCTTTTCTTTCAAGTCGAAAAAAAGGAAAGAGGGAATATCAAAGGAGACAGTGGAAAGTCTGTGTAATGGCTCACTCATGAGGCTTGCGTCAGTGTGATGGTGTGCTATGCCTTGGTCAATGTCATGGTAGAACTTACGCATCATCACAACCAGCGAGATCGATTTCCTCCTATTTACTTTCATATCCTTGGCAAGACTTATGGCTTGGAATGCAGATGGCGCTTGTATTTCTCTCCTCTCAATTGTATATCCCGACTAATACCTTCTGCGGGCTCCAAGACACGATACGCTTCCAGGAATCCCAAGACGTGCTCAGCGAGAGCCTGGTCGCATTAAGCAGTTCTGCTAAGAGCATATGGCTACACAAAAAATCGAGGCTGTCGTATAGGAGAATGTTATGATCCTGACCCACAGGCCACTGGCCATGACGCAACTATACCTGCTGTCGGCGTTAGCTTTGACGTTCAAACAATAGGGAATAATGACGAACCACGATGATTTGTATACTATATGTCTTATCAGTGTACTAAACGAGAGCATAAACAAACATACATATCCGACAATGAATGACTCTGTTGTAGCTCATACACATAGAGACGAAAAGTAGAAAAACCGCTTATTGTTGTGATCAACAGTATATCAACATGTGATCATACAATTTCATACAACAACAACCTTCTATGGAGTCAAAAATTTGATTCGGTAAAAAACGAGCAAGAAATGCAAACATAAACTTGTCTAAGGAATTGGGTTAATGAGAAGTTAAGTACTTACACGAAGTCGTCACCGTCAAAGTGAGGAGGACGCCAGCCACTAAGCAATACATCGTGAACTGATGCCTTACATTCCAGCTGGGCTTGGGATCTGTATACAACACTGATGATCACACAAGCTTGGCCCGGCCATCAGCGATGACAAAATGCGGTCTTTACAGATGTCTTCATCTGTCATCAGAGTAACACAATGTAGCTTACGTTTGCAGGTAGCCTTTGGAGCCGGATTACTTCGAAAGGCTCGCGATGGAATCAACCAGGGCTGTATGGAAGCTGACTGCAGTACTGTAAAGACTAGTACGTTAGATTCTATGGCAGGCCGAAGGCAAGTTTGCCCATCAAGCCAGTCCGATCGATTTTCTTGTATGTGCATGTAACGTCCCTTTTCAGCTTGTCATTCGTATGAATCGTGGCGGTGCGTTACATTAGCATATCACCGGTGGACGGCCAGCGCGCCAAATGATCTTCAACCCCCAGCAAACAACCAATCGAAAGGAATTCGACCTCACAAAACCTAGAGTAACCTCGACTGACTGAATCTTCTTCTAATATTCCGCCCTAAATAGTCTCACCGTGGAGTCAAACTATGGTTGCACAATGACGGTATATGTGTGCGCATCTTACAAGTCAAGCCAACATCCGGCCGAAACACTCGGACGGGGTCCGCTTCATGTCGTTCTCAGTTCATACATGACGGTCAAAGCCTGGCGTTGTTAACAAGGTCAAGAAGCTGCCAGAGACCTTGACGTCTTGTTTAGCCATAAAACATGTGTGAAAGTACGTCAGAGTCAGAAGGCTACATTATCTCCCCTCTCTCCGGTGTGTGGAGAGAAAACATAGACGGAAAGTGGGGAAGGGTATTCTTGGAAATGTACAGTAGGCACACTATCTTCTGCCTCGGTCTAGCTACGTCCCAGGGTCATATTCACTAACAGAGTTATGTTAGACCCTCCTCTGCTTCGCGCCTCAGATGCTGACCGGGCCTTGACCACATTCAACCGAAAGCCTCAGCTGCCCGACTCGTGTTCAGTGCAATTTCAAGAACAGGCTTGCCGTCAATTATTACGCCTGGTCGTTTGTAACAGCATAATTTCTTTCGTGGACAATTCCTCGCGTGAGCGTGAAGAGTTCGAACCCAGCCTACTGTTGCTTGACTTCAAAATGGACAAAGTTCAATTCTGTTGAGATAAAATGAACGACAGATTCAGGAAGAAGAAGGAACCTTGTTCCACTCCATACTTGAAATATCCATGCATACCGATGGATGGAATTCTGGCAACCGTAGGTCTCGTAGTTTTAATTCACCCGGTGAAAAACATTTTTATTGATCCCTTACTTTCCTGTTACTTTCGTGTCATGCCTACATGTCTTCTTTGTTTATTTTATAATTTATATACTAAAACCTAAAACTATATCGTTTCATGGAAATAATCACAAAGGTAGAAGATGGCCTAAGTAAGTCAGTGGATTAGATTCCATCAAGGTGAAATTAAAAGTTTCGTTAAACATTCTGTCATGTCCATATGGACGTTTTGTATCACTGACTTTATATGAGCAGATAATGCTGTTTGTAAATGTTACTCGGTGGTTAACAATGTAGCAGACAGCAAGTAATAAATCCAAACAAGCGGATAAGAATGCTACGTTAATCCCGAGCTCAAAATCCGAGAACCCTTTCTACTGGAAGACCACAAACCCAATAGAGATAAGCGTGCTTGGCTCGTTACCGTTATGTAAATGCATTTATCGCAGTTCAGTTTTTGTGACAAAAACAAACCGATATTGCAGCGGAATCAGATTTACAATTTGGACCTAAACAGACAGCTTTCCTCACTGGCACAAAATGACAGAACTGACCTGACCTGCGTATCAAGGTACAATTTATCACGTCTATTATTAAATATACCGTGAAGATATCATTCAGCGTACACTTCATCTGAACCTCAAAATCGATTTCGGGACAAGAAAAACATTCACCGTTCAGATAATGCAAAAACGTCACCCTCATGCATCATGTCAACGCATTCTTGGTCTGATGCCAACAAAGTTCTGTGTAACACATATAAAATGTCCATTTAAAGCAACTTCAAACTAAATTGCCGGAAAATGAGACATTAAAATTACAACTTCACAGAACATTTATAACGGCAAACACTATTTGTTCAGGTAAACCACAATGGAAGCCCTCGCTGGCTCAGTCACCCAAAAGCATTGCTCTCGTTCCAGCCTGACCCTCTAAGCGTCCGTGTTTAAATACAACTCTGGCTGGTTGTACCGCATCTTTGTGGTACAGAATTGTCAGGCACATGTACCTATCGAGTTACTGTGCACTCCAGTTTCCACTATGTATAAAACCTGATAATTAACACAGAATCCCCAAATCAGTGAAACTTATGATACGTTGAGTCATTGATGAATTACCTGATTGACTTGTATCACTTCATTTTTATTTATTTATTTAATTTTTTAAGTGTTTATTTATTTATTTATTTTCTTGATTATTGTTCTATGTAGCACTCAAGAATATCTTTGACTGATGTAGTTAACTGATTTATACATTCATAAATTCATTTATTCGATCAGTTACATATTAACTCATTGATTTATTCTTTAATCAATCTTTTCCTCATTAATTCGTTTCTTACGTCATTTTTACCTTTCCTAATTGTCTACTCCCCTTCCGACCAGAAGATTTGATATTTTGATATCTTGATGAATTGTGTCTATTTCTCAGCTGTCTTTGATGTTGATGCAGAATGGAACATAAAGACAAGCCATATCCTTAGTGAGAGTGTCTGTGCCAAATAATTCAGACAATTATAATGGGTGGCATCTCAATATTATTCCTATGGATCTAAGCTTGGATAGATATAGGCGTCATCATCTCCAATAGACTTAGGCCATTTGACAAAGTTAATTTTGAGAACAAAGGATAACGACATCAGCTGAAGTAAGACGTCCATACATGTTGTAATACGGTATGTCATATATAAGAGGGAATTGTATTGTTGTTTTTCTTTTTGTTCGCTTGGTTTAAGATATTCAATCCAAGACATCGAAATCTAATTTTAAATCCAATACCCATAAATGCCATTCACATCAAAGACCATGTACATGTAATTGTACCCCAGCTGAACTTTGATTATAACTGTTCACATATGCTGCTTTGGTTATAATCTTACTGTTGTCTTTTGTGTTGTGATGATGTTGAAACAATGATCTCTTAGAATCTGTTTATCAGCGCAGTATGCTGAATTAGACACCACAATGAAATATTAAAATACGTACGAAAGAATGAAATATTTATATATATATTATGCTGAAGTCATTTAACTATTGACCGTTTCTTAAACAAAGAAAATTTGCTATAATTTAGATATTTTACTTTAGTCTATAATCCATACTATGATAATATAATATAAGATATAACGTAAAAACAAACAGAATCATAGAAATCATTTTTTAATAAAAGCAATGAGTAGGCCATTCATATCTTTGCGGTGACAACCATTTAAACATGATTCACCATGTTCACATTGCTACATATTTCCTTTCCAAAAAATGAGTTGTTTGAAACGGACTTCCCATAACAGCTGCTGACAGAGGAAGGACACTGTTGTGATATCTAATACATAGTATATCCAACTTCCAGTTACTAATGGGTCAAATTCTGTGGACACAGCTTTGCTCGATCCAACCAATTACTTATTTAGATATCAAATTGAGACATGCAGTTGGTCAGGTTTTACAAATGTCACTATATGTCTATCTGGTAAGTTTTTCTGGAGCCATCATTAAGACGTCGACGTTGCAAACAAACAAGTACCCTGATATATCCTAGAAAAAAATCCCAAGCTCCTGTCATTCGGATTCCGCCTTGTCATTCACAAGCACCAAGAGGTAGAAAGAGAGCTCTTCAATCGGGTAACCTTGGTAACGCCACAGCGCGATGAGCCGGAGGATGATGGGAACATCAAAGACGTCTTCTGATTATTGATGGAGGACAGGCCGACTAAGTCGATGAGACATGCAAGACATCAGACACAACCGCTTATCAGCCAGTCGTGTAGCTTTGCCAGAGGGAATCAAGCATCGTGTCGTGTCGTCCAGTGTCAATCCGGCCCAAGCTCCCGTATACTGTACCTGTTCGGACAATCGTTACAAAATTTCATTCCGTAACACTGTGCATTTATTTATTTGGTGTTTTACACCGTACTCAAGAATATTTCATTTATACGACGGCGACCAGCGTTATGGTGGAAGGATACCGAGCAGAGCTCGGGGAAACCAGTGACCACCCGCAGGTTACTAACACTTTGTTATGCAAAATGGGCGTAATATACATATTAGAAGATACAGGGGTCTCTTATGATTGAATGTTTCATTTGATTTTGTCTGAAGTAAAAAAGAACCAAAAATCAATGGCTCTGTCATAATTTCCCAACAAGAAAAAACGATATTGAGAAATACTTGTTGTCCTGATTATTGTGGTTTTGGAATCATGATATCTCAAGTCAGGTACCTCCTAGTGGTTAGCGTAACCATAAGTTTCCCAAAGTCTTACCTGTTTCCATCCACCATAATGCTGGCCGCCGTCGTATAGGTGAATATGAGTACGGCGTAAAATTCAAATAAATAAAATGATATCAAATAAATATCTCAAGCCTGCAAGCCACCAATCTTAGCTGTGCATACTTCGTATTCTGGTGTCTAACACGTTCACTTGAATGTTATCAAAATGCAATCTTCCGACAACCTGCGGAATGTCGTAGGTTCCCCAGGGGCTCTGTTTCCTCCCACCACTACACCGGACGCAGTCGTATAAGTGAAATATTTCCAAGTATATGTCGTACAAATCAAATAAAAAAACACAGAAATGCACAAAATGCATAAGGACATTAAAACTTCGAATTGTTAAAGACCGGGGTTATGTCTCCTGACTTGTTCCTCAAAACTCATCTTCTCATCTGGAGGAGCAAGCCAACTCGCTCTTTGTGGCAATTCATGTGATGTTTATGGTAAGAATATGATTCGCTCATGTCTAAAGATTTTGTGGAGCTAATTCGTTTTCCTGACAAGGCCTAGTATAGCCGATAGCCGCAGCCGGCTCCGTCTGTATCCAGCCTAAAGCAAGGGTTAAATGATATGCAACCTTAGATATTAACCCAAGTGTTTCACTCTGCACAGTGCATGTCTTCTTACAGCTCATAACAGCTGTTAAAGCTGCCTCGTAGTCCTCAGTAGCAATGAGCTCACGTTCGTAATTACCAGATTTGCAGTCCTGGCAAAATCCATCCGAAGCAAGTAGAGTTTGTTTATTTGCAAACTTGTCGGCAAGAGATCATGTATACTCGTTCTTTCCTCCAAATTGTTTATTGATGGAATCTTGAGCGATTGTTTGGTTTCTAAACGAAGGGCAGAATGGAAAAACAAAGAAGAACTCAATCACATCCATGTCATTTACCTAATATCCATATAAACTCCGTGGTGGATCCATTCAATCTGTGTCTGGGGTCCATTTTCCCAAAACATCAAAAGTGAGGTCGTCTTCAATTGCAAATTAGGCTATAAAAGGCTCACTAATATGTCGTTTTATAATTTTCCTTATTTAACGAAACCAATTTTGTGTGTACAGTTATGTTTTCTATGATATTCAAGTTTCTCTGTGATTGCAGGTCACGTGTAGGATTGTCCAAAGTTACCTATAAGGCAAGTTTGACATTTTTACGACCACCAAGTATGTAAAACTATCCCCGGGCAACACACTAAAAAACGTGAAAATGTTAATAATGTTGCAGATAAAATCATGTCTGGCACCACCGAATCATTTGTTCGTGTGACACGTATATGTTTTTGCGAAGCCTTTATTGCTTGTAGATATTTAGATATGGCGGAAGGAACAATGTGAAGGCGCCAGTGAGTGGATAGCTAGCCATCAACCTTTTACCTTGCCTGTTTCTGTAGATGTCTGTCGGATCGCTGAGAGATGCTTCTGCTTGTTGGTTTTGCTTCACTTAGGTTTACCGACGTTTACCGAGTTTGAGAGTTATGTGTCTAATAATATCTTTCAGCCCATTAACTTTGTGTCAGAGTCGCGTTTTGTTTCTGTTATCCAAGGTTACAAGGGTGTTACGGCGGGAACAGAGACTGGTGTCATAAAACCCACAGGTCTCGTCAATGGCAGAATATCTTGGCACAAATTTGCCATTTCTTACGTTTCTTGTACTCGTAAATCTGACAATAATGTATTTATTTATTGCTTAGAGTTTTATGCTGTACTGAAGAAGATTTCACTTATACGTCGACTGTCAGCATTATGTTGAAAGGAAACCGGACAGAGCCCGGGGAAAACTCACGACCGTGAGCAGGTTGCTGGCAAACCTTCCCACGCAGCTGTCAGAATGAGTGTTTAAATGCAGCTTTAACATGGCGTCAGTCAACTGTATTGCAAAAAAAAAGAACAAAGAATAAAGTAGGTAATATATTTTCATGAAAAGAATGGTTGGAATTGGGTACTAAGGCAAATGTTGTTCAAGTGATCATCAGCATGACAGGCGTGACAAAAGGCATTTAGGTATGGTAAGTAAGCAAAGTTGGGTTTAGAAGTTAGAACTTTAAAAAATATTAAATACATCATTTTTCTTTAGATGGACTTATTGCGCGGTTTATTTATGCTGTATATATTCAGTCATGTATAAAATGTTATCTTGACGTTAAAATCATGGTGAAATATTGACATTCCTCACTATTACTAATCACATTAGTCTTGACAAAGGTGTTATCACAGACACTGAAACGGTGCAATCCCAAACATTAGGTGTTATGCGATGAAGGGGCTGACACCTGTCATTACTGACACTAACCAGTATTTGGCCGCATTTAATAATGAATGAATTAAATATTATCTCTATTTTCAGATGTCATTTTTGCAGCTGGTTTTGGTCAGGCATATAAGTATTTCCTCGTTGAGTAGAGTCCTCATTCCTGTGGTGAACTTCAATCACAAGTGAGTTAGTAATATAGAGAAAACGAGAGAGGACTGGTTAGTGAGCGAAATATTAGTTATGACTGTGAGGTAAAACGTAAAACTGCTAGCCGGTGGAAAGACGTGGGTCTTCATTACATAGCTCAGCTGATTACTATCACAGTATTATACATTTACTGACTAAACCGTCTGTTAACTACAGGATGTTTTACAGTGAAGATGTAAAGTGGGGCCCAGTTTTGTGTAAATTTAGGTCAGTACGCATTCCTAGTCTATTATTAACCCGTGTTGTTATTTGTAATACGTCCGCAAGAATTACAGAAGAAGCGCATGTGGGGAGAATACCAGGTTATCATTCTCCAGAACGCTGTCAGAACCGCACTGCCAGTCTCGCTATAGAGAAACACTAACTCTCCCTGCTAAACTCACCGGTGTCGCCTTACACGAATGAACAGCTGCTAACAAACGTAGACTTCGACACATTGCGTATGGCCTTATCCGACGTCGACCTTATCCGACATTATTTACCAGCAGATGGGGCAATAATTGCATTCACGTACTCGCGTACCAGATTGGCGTACTTACGTGCCAAACTGACATACTCACGTGCCTAGCGTACGCAAAGTTTACCGGGTATGTATCTCTGCTCACGTGCACTACTATACTTACCCATGACCTGAAGTATATAAGTTAACATTTTATATTTGCTTATTTCTGACAAAATACGAATGGAGTTGTTGCTCACAGGTTTTTTACGGATGGGATGTCATTCGCCTTATTTTGATGTTATATAGGCCCCACATAATGTCAAATGCCTTTGAATACGCACATTTATAATGATGTGGAGGGATACATAATAATTTCGATTTATTATATATTTAAGTTTTCATTTTTGATTGGTTGTTAAAATCCCATCTAACGGCTAGGCTCGGTCTCGTATACAACAGTTCAGAAATGAGCGATGCGAAAGATGGTATTGCAGCTGTCTTGTTGCTCAGAATATAAAAATGCGAAAGCACAGGTTCATCCGAGATGAGTAAGTACAAGATATCGAATGACGATATGGTAACCTGTCGTGTGTGAAATGGCCGATACGGTATCATGCTTCAGCCCTATAACAACACTATAGCAAATTTGCCCGCAAGCGATCATCTATATTAGTCCTTTCATCAGAATTGTTTATTGATGGAAACTTGATCGATTATTTGGTTTCTAAACAAAGGACAACGTGAACAAACAAATTAGTACTCGACCACATGCTTCTCAATACCTTGTATCAGAGTATAATCTTTGGAGGACCATGCCAAGCCGTGTCTATGATTCCATTGTGGTAAAACTTGTGTTGAATTACAAATCATGTAATAAATTCCTAAACGACGGCCCGTGTTAAGCGATGTTTGTGTTGACATAATGAAACGATTTTGCTTATATATAATTATGTCTTTCATGATGTTCGCTAAGTTTGTCGCATTTGACAGGAAATTCTTGAGCATGCACCGCGGTAAACAACAATAAAGTAAATCAATGAATATTGATCAATGAATACTAATATATTATAAGATAATCAAAAGTTACCAAAAAGGCAAGTTTGACCTTATTATGAACAATAAGTATATGTATGTAAGCATCCCACTACAAAAAAACACGAATATGTTAATAAATGTTTCAAATAAAGTCATTCATTTGATCATTGACATGCATATGTTTTTATGCGAAGCAATTATTGTTTGTAGATCTAGAGATACAGAGGAAGGAAAACAATGTGCGGACGCCACTAAGTGCTTAGCTTTAGTAATCGATCTTTTACCTTGCCTGTTCTTGTAGCTGTCAGTCGGATCGCTTGGAAACACCAATCTGGTTGTATGCTTGGCGTCACCTACATTTACAGAGTTAAAACTTTGAGTGTTACGTGTCTTATAATAGGTCTCAGTAAATTATCGTTGGAAGAGAGCCAAAGATTTGCCTTTGGTTGAAGATAACAAAGGTTGGGTCTAACAAACACCTAAGGACTTCTGAAGCCAAGTGCCTTTCAGCGGACTTTGTGCAAAACTATACACGAGAAAATACTGCCGAACAACTATCGCCATTAAGCTGCAAAAAGGGGAATTTTGAATATTGACAATCTCCGGTAGAGCCTCTAACCGCGGCTAAACCATTCCCACTTCACCGGAACTGTCCTGCTGAAACTTTCAATTGTGAATGCACGGGAAGTATAAACACACTATCACGTTTCTACCACCCACAAACCTGAGCGTCGGCATATGAAGTGAAGTACAGTTCATTTAATGCCCACAAAAATGCATCAAATACACAAATATTCATACCTTGCAACCTACAGAACTGGGACAAACAACTTACAAAAGTTGATAGCTTATTATCTTGAAAAGTAGGAAGTGATGCAATTAAAAACTGGAAGATTTATTTCGTATTCAAGGAATTTAAAAGCATTAGAAATTGGATAAGTAAGCAATACAGGTTTCGAAACCTAATAATCATCGTACACAATCTATTTTACATTTATTTTTTATTGATTTTTTGATTTATTTGTTTGTTCTTCAACGCCATACTCAAAAACTTTCATTTGTATGTTGGTGGTCAGTATGGAGGAAACCGTATTGTCCAGAGTAAACCACCGGGATTTGGCAAGGTAGTCACGAACTTTGCCACATGTGGCGTGTACAGATATCTGCACCATAAACACCATTAACTGGTAAACGAATGTTACACTTCTCAACAGGTCACTCAAAATTCTAGAGTGTGAAGCTAAACAACACTCAAATAAATAAGTAAATAAAAAAATAATAAACACATTTAGCATATTACATATTCAGTCATATAAATACATAACAGGGTATTGCTGCGCAGAAAGACCAACATTACGCGATATACAATGTAGTACAGGGTTGTGATCTCTACTACTGTTACATATATATATACTGACAAGACTAATATAATGCTTTACTAATGTGATCCCTGACTCATTGACAAAATAAACACATAAACAACACTACCGTACTGATATCTGCTTCAGTCGGACAGTGGTGTCAGGTGAATTTGCCAGCTTGTTTTATCAGCACTCTTGATGCATTGTCTTTTACATGAAAAACTCATTAGTACGTTATAGTTAGGAGTGAACCGAGACATAATACTTCTAATGTTGCCCAATTTCGTTGGAGTAAAACATCGTGTAGGTGAAATACTCTTATATACGGAGCTAAACCCTAATGAAATGAAATTAAAATTAACGGAAAACCCGGAAACGTGAGAATAAGATGTATTTCCAAAAGCCTGAAAGTTAACAAACTCAGGCGTCTCAAAGCTCAACATGAGAGTGAGATGTTCAAAAGTTAACATAAACTCAGGTGTTTCAAAGCTCAACATGAGAGTGAGATGTTTAAAAGTTAACATAAACTCAGGTATCTCAAAGCTCAACATGAGAGTGAGATGTTCAAAAGTTAACATAAACTCATGTGTCTCAAAAGTCAATCTGAACCTCATCTGATCAAAGGTTAAAATGAGACTCGGTTGTTAGAATTCAATACAAGACATAATTTCCAAACTTTTTTCCCAAGATAACTTCATCTTATTTTACAACACTGTGTGAAAAGGGCTACATTATAATTCCGGTGTAAATCGTAACTAGTGCATTTCCATCGGTTCACTTTGACTAGCCTCGTCAGGTAAAATGGCAGCTTCATAAAATATAAAGTATTTAAATAAACTGATAGGCATCGACGTAGGATCAGTTATATTCAACCTTTATCACGTGCTTATGTTGGCTGGTCAATCAAATGATTGGCTCATAGATACTCCAGTCGTAGTCTTCGTCTTGTGCAGTTGCATAAAATGTCTTGTACTCTTAACAACTCCTCCGTAATTGTTGTGACATTTAGTGTCAAAAATACACTGACTTTTATTTGAATCAGAAAATATCTTCCACAACCGTATTGGATCTCCTTTTTCAGAATTACTTCCAATTCCACGCGTAAACCTACACTCAGTATCCTCAACTTAAAACCATGTTTTCTGTAGTGAAGCGGATGTTAACATGTACGGCTTGTAAATCTCTCGCTCGATGTATTCCAAACGATTTGCTTACCCAAAACTCTCCACTGTTGATGTGTTTACCGAGACATTTGGGCGAGTCTGATAACTGATTAACTGTGTTTGTTCTGGCTATGAGGAGATCCGAGTTAAACCGTCCACAAGTTAACCGTGTTCCGTACTACCTACTGCAAGCGTGCTGTACGTATGTGCGTACACAAACAGACAATTAACGCGCTGTCGGTTTTTCACAGACAGGCAAGTCTTAATCTCCCCCTTCCTGACATATTCCACACTCACTGATGGATTGGTTACGTATGGTATTACACAATTAGACTCCGGGAGAGTGTATGGGGGTAGGGCAATCTTTTCTGTACACGCCCCAGCCTTGCACAGGTGTGGACAGGCGGAGAGAAGCTGGAATGATGAGGTAATAGATTTGTACTGATGAAAACATGGGTGGAAGACTGGACGGATCATTGGATGGATAGCCGGGTTGGTGGGGTATAGATTGCTGAGTGGGTCAACGGAAATGAGGTTTATAAGATGGAGCCCAATTTCCTCCCACAATAATGCTGGCCGCCGTCGTGTAAGTGAAATATTCTCGAGTACGGGCGTAAAACACCAATCAAATAAATAAACAAATATAAGATGGATGGCGAATTGTAGATTGCTGAGAAGTAGATGGATGGGTTTATATATTACTGAGTGGATGGATAATGGGGCGCATGGTTTATAGACTGCTAAGTACTCGTAGTAAATATACATAAATATAGACATATAGCTTTATATTATCACACCAATCCATATTAACGTTACTTCGACAGAATATAAACCTATGCATTTGTTGGCTGACAATACTTTCGGTACATTTTTATGGTAAAAAGGTACAAAATACTGTTCCTTTTGACTTTCTACATAACAGTTGTGTAATATAAAGAAAACATACACATACAGTTGTGGCAGTCATATGTTGTTATACTGTCGACTTTACTATAGTCATGGTAGCCTGTCAAATCTGGATTTTTTCACAGCTTACCCAAATCTACTAAATTAACCTGATTGTGGACATAGCATTGTCTGACGATTCTTTATCATTACAAGATAGGATACAAACGCAAATTTCTGCGGCGGAGGATACAAACGCAAATTTCTGCGGTGGAGGATACAAACGCAAATTTCTGCGGTGGAGGATACAAATGCGAGTTATCTACTTTTAGTTTTACTTCCTTTGACTTCATGTCATGCTGGCCTTTCAATTACTTACTCTCTAACTTGGAGACCACATAAGAATAAATAAATAAATACATACGGACAGAAATATAGATCAAATGAGTAAATAAATATGAATTTATTTCATACAACAGAGCCTCCACTGCCTTCCTGTTCATGCTGGGCTGCGGCCATGTAACCATTTATCATATCATACCTGGTACAGTTACGTCATGTGAAACTGATGTAATCGAGCTGTTTGCTTTGTTGACGGATGCTTACAGTTAAACATCTCGACCCAGTCAGCAGGTTAACAATGTAATGGATGGGGAAGAGTCGAGAAAGTTGACGACCCAAAGCAATAGATAACCAGGAGAAAAAAACAACGCCCTGTTCTAGAAAGTGCCTGCTGTAGATGTAGCTGATGTTCTGTCTGGCTTCCTGCTCTGTGCACAACCACAGACAGACGTGGCTCGAATAGCGGCGAATGTTATCTGAACTAGGACAGAGCGTTACAATCATCTTATTTCGTACTAGGTGATAAAATGCAATCCACTGATTAATGCGATCTGAGCTACCAGTGGTGAGCAGGTAGTATGGCAAAACTTGGCATTTTTGAATTCGGTATGGAAATGCTGAAAAAGTCATGGATAAAACATTTTGATGTAGGTCTTAAACATTTCTTGTGTCTTTCCGGCATCACTGAAAACTATAGTTTCTTCTAATTTACAGGACTGTTTATAGTATCTTACTCCAGATACCCTTGCGGTTCTATGATGGATTGTACTGAACGTTGTTCTCGAAATCGGTTTGCGTCACATAGTGTAGAGCGAAAGCCATTGAATAAAAGCTGCAAATAGTTTGTTTTTCTTTCAGATTAACTTTTACCATTGATTGTGTAAAAAAAAAAGACTAATCATCTAAAGGGTATCTTAGCAACTTAAGGGTAAAGCTTGAATTGGCTTTTTCACACGAAGTAAGAAGATGTCACCTGATGTTTTATCTGGCAGATGTGTTGATGAGAATCTCTTATCTTGCACTTTATGAGGGATGACGTGTCTGTCTAGTTTAACATTGCTGAGTGGGCGATAACTACTGGTTGTAGTGGTCACTTCACGCCCTCAATTGTCCGCCGATTGTTCTCCGCCTTAGAGATTGATGGAACCCTTGTATAGGAACCATTAAATAGGCTCTGAAACAACTTCATGGGTCTGTTTGTAACGGTGCTTTTCCTCAATTTTCTCAATCTTAAGTTATCAATTGGACAGCTGATCCTTTTTCTGATGGACGTCTACATAGATTTGGATTTTATTGTCTTATTACTGATAAGGTACGGTTTCTACAAAGGACCTAATTTTGTTTCAAGATACATTATTTTGTAAACCTCAGAAGCAAGTAAGAGTTGAGCTTTAAGGAATTTTAATATTATGCTCTGATATTACAAGTTCTTTGTTTTCAGGTGATGCCGTTTAATAATTTTTAAAATATATATGTTACTCAGTGGCTCGCTAAATTAGTGTCAGTCAGACAGGGCAATGTGACGTTAAATCTCTATCATTAGGTTTGAAAAGAAGAGTAAAAAAGATGTCGGTCCAATGTGAAATATATATGAGAGCCGCTTAAAGCATGACAACTTTCCCAAATTATTGAACATTGAATAGTTTCATGGTATTCTGTTCAGTAAAGTCATGAAGCATCTGTCATAACAAAGGAGTTGTGCATCAAGCTGCCTGAAAAATGTACTCTCAAGTACTCGTCCACAGTTATCTGTGGGTGGACGGAAAACAGCGAATAACACAATAAGACAACTTTTGTCCGAAAAGTCCATGTAGATCCTTTCTGTCTGGCGATTGGTAGGTAGTAATCGGTTTCCTTGGCACAGATTCATCTAACCATCAAAAAGTGTAACGCTGACTGTTGTTAAAGAAGAATACTTTACGAGTTATAAGCGGTTTCGCCAAGATCTACACAGGATACACTATGGTATGGACAGTGGTCCGTTTCTATGATGATCCTTTCTCCCGTGAATTGGAACAAATGACAAATGCTCTTTTGAACTTTACTTTATACTGTGTGCATAAGTTCGGTGACCCTGTTAGACGAAGTTTGTAGTGGACAATCGTGCATAGCGCAAATCTGAGACATGCTAACTGAGTTTTGGCCGAAGATAAACACTGGTAAATGGAGCTGAACTTCCAGATCAGAGAAAAAAGGCGGACAGCATAATTCAAGGGTGCACCTGCAGGTACACATATTGTGTATAAGAGGTATAGGGTTTAATAAGGGAGACAGGGGCACTTAAGTGGAGCGCGTAGAATGACTGAGTATGCCACTCTGGGACAGCAAACCAGCTTTTCGCCAGTAACTTTGCCGTCGACGCATGAATGATTGCAAGACCAGAACAGACGTTATGTAAAGCTTGTGCTTTTTAAAATGAGACCAATGCCTTTTCTGTGGGCAATTCGACATGACTGATTCCTAACAGCAACCCATCGAACATAACTCTATTACCTAGGATACGTCTGACGTCAAATTCTATAAACTACTTACGAATCTCCAAAAACCCATATTTTTACGAGTGAGCTAAACAATAAAATGTGGATTCAGGCAATTCAAATTTATTTCAACACTATCCTGCCATCGTTGTCTACCGTGGATTAGCTGAGCAAGAAAAGCATCAGAAACATAGCAAAAACGTATTTTAGGAAGTATTGTCATCATAGTTCAGATCATTAATCAACTCCAACATAAGTGTGTTATGATTTTCAACCTTAGAAGAGCATTGTTTACACAGTAAAATTTTTTAGAAGTCTACAAACCATTTGTACAAACACTAGGAATCCTTAAGGCATTCATGCGTTCGTAAAGACTCGTTTGTTGAAGCCGTTTATTTGGCTTTATAAACCTGCACGTGGGCATGTATTGCCGCTGCGTCTGTAACACCGGTATTATGTCACACGTTGCCTCTTTATCAGTGTAAACCTTTATTCTGCCGTACGTTACTCATGTGCCTTGTACTTTGATATATTCTGTTTATGTGTCAATATAAACCTGCTTGTTGTGGTAAGTTATCTGTCTCTCTCTTTATATATATATAAATGCCTTTATATATATATATATATATATATAAATGTCTTTATTGCAATAGTTACATTTTTGATCAATTTATATATAAATCTTTGTTACGGTACGTCTTTTCGTTGCGGTGCGGTTTTATGTTGCCTGTTTATATAAACATCTTTGCTGCATGCCTTACCTTTTTGTATGAACATGTTTTGCCGTGTCTATATATAAACCTGTCTGTTGCCTTATGTTGCGTGTTTATCTGAATACACCTTTGCGTTGCAGTACGTTATGTCTTTCTCTGTTAAACTATAGGTGTAGTACTTGCCGCTTTATCTATCTAAAACTTTGTGTTGCCGTACATTACCTTCGTGTCTATATCAACCTGTGTGCTGTAGCAAGTTGTCACTGGGTCTACATACACCTTTGTGTTGCATACATCTGTGTCTCTGTGTCATTTGCCTGTTGTATCTTGCCACAAGCTGTCTGTGTTTCGCTCTCTTCAAATTAAAGCGACTTCGGAGTTGTGGTCAATTTTCCTGCAATACCCGCCTCTTCCTGGCGAGTGCGCAGCCCCAGGCCACACGAAGACCGAATGACATTTCCTTCCATTACTTCCTGTGTTGATGCAATTCTCATCCGGTGATTGCTTCTTTTTTTTCTCTTGATGAAGAACGCATTTTTTTGCACTTTGTCTTGCCATCCAATGTGCCGTCATGTTTTCCTGATTACAACGGAAAGCACCGAACCGTTTACGATTGTTCACCGAAGCATTTCCTTGAGGTGTTGTGTGCAAACGTTGTTTACAGCCGGATCAATTCTGGATAGTTACCGGAGTAACTTTGTTTCCGGTAAATTCTAAATCTGTTATTCGACTTTCACAACACCCACTACACGTCTTCTAATCAGGCCCAGAATAAAACTACCACCAACAGGGATTTATTTTTTACGACAACATAACACTGTCTTTGGTTATTTCTAAGTGTAAATGAAGTACAAGTATTTAAACATAGAGCATTGAAACTGTTTCCGCTTTGTGAATGTCACCACGTCTGTCTACGTTTTAATTTCAAATTAACCGTTGAAAGGTCTACAATTTAAGGTCATCCTCATAATATTTTACAGAGGTTTTAAAGAGTTTTAATGACTATGAAGATTAGTTATTCCTTTACAGATAATATATTTATTCCTTTACAGATAATACATAGTACGGACGAAGCAAACGCCTTGCTTAGCAAATACAAACGCTGCCATACCATGTGTTTGTAGATTCTGCTTTGTTAATATTTGCAACAATCAAACTAATGAGCAAAACATTTTGTTTCACCTCCTTCGAAGAGCTATTTGTTTAGGCTTGTTCAAAGTTCAAGCAAACGCTTCGTCCCGAAAAGTGTCGTTCCCCATAAAGGCGTCTTTCCGCATAAAAGCGTAGTCGCCACAAAAGTGTTGTCGCCATAAAAGTGATGTCGTCCTTAAAAATGTCGCTCTCCTCAATATCTCGTCGTCTAGAAAAGCTTCACATTTGCATGAGAACAGAGAATTCCAGTGCTTCTCCCCTGCTGAAATATCGTTTCTAAAAATTGTTATGACCTTCGTTTGCAGAAATCCTTAAACAATGTCAGTGAAATGATGTGGTTTTGTGCCAATACTATTAAAGCTTTGAAACATATGGCTCACATATAGCGTGGTAGGTAAGTACGCCTCACACTAGGAGGAACATGGGTGGCCGAGAGGTTAACACGCCAGCACGGCTCCAATGCTGTCACTGTGAGTTCAAGTCCAGCTGGCTTTATCTCCGGGCGTACGTGGGATCGTCTGTAAACAGCCTGCGAATGGTCTTGGGTTTCCCCCGGGCTCTGTCCAGTTTCCTCCTACCATAATGCTGACCGCCGTCGTACAAGTGATATATTCTTCAGTGCAACGTAAAACACCTATCAAATAAATAAATAAAGAGATCACACACTAGGACAATGTTTTATCACACTGTCGGAGGTGGGTGGTGTCCGTGCGGTAAAGATGCTATTTTTGTTTTGTTTGTTTTTTCGGAGGGGGGGGGGGCGGTGGTTTGGTTTGTGATTTCTTTGTTATACTCGCCACGATATGGATGATAAATTGCTGATGTGGCGTTAAGCCATAATCATTCATTCATTCTTTTAAAAGGGAACACTTCGGGTCTAAACAAGTCAGTTTCAAGCTCTGAAGAAAAAAAAATGATACTCTGCGGGCACCCAGCGAATCTTGTGTTCTACCTCTTTGCTCTATGGGCACAACTATACACAAACGGTGATGTATTAGAGAAACTCTGAAACCGTTTGGATCTACTACATTCCGTCCCAACTTGTGATAGATCATATTTGAAATAGGCCTACCTGTTCCTCTACCTTACTTGGTAGCAATAAGACAGATCAGGGTCGTTTAGGTGGAATCGCCTGGAGTTCTTTGGAGATCACTTACTAGTATGTAAGTAACTTACTTTCCTTTGAAAAGCAGGTGGTTTTATACGTGTGCTCAGTCTCCTACCGGGAAGGATCACGCTGTTTCCATGACAACCATCTACAGAATGTCATAAAACATGATGAAAATGTTAAGTAAAACGGCAGCGCTACTTTCTTCAAACTTCTCCATGAAATTAACTAATTCAGTTATTATTTTGAAGTTCCACTTGGAACACTCACGCATTAATGAATCAAGTAGATCAGGCAGGGAAAGTAAAAACGTTTTGCTCTGACATGAAGGGACAGCAGTGTGGGAAGTACATGAAGTGAAGTAAAAAGCATTTGATCAGAAAACGAAAGCTGAGCCCCCGGCAAGCTGAGCGGCAGTAATATTTGCTACTCGATGTAAAACCTTCAAAAAAATAATACAGCCTGTATTCGCCAGTGCATATGTTTTTCTTCTCCAGTGAGTAAAATAAACTTGAAATACACTAAGTCCTGACAGGATTAAATCATTTAAACCCAAACATTTTAAAATGACGTCTAAGTTCACTTTATCATATGTCAGCATTTTTTTATACATTTTGCATCATATCGACTTTATATTATGCTCTGGAATTTCACAATTGCCTCGCCTGTCAAAAATTATGCGAGTAACCGTATTTTACGCAGAAACTTCTCAAAAAATGCCAACATATTAGCAATACACTAGATCATTAAATTTTTGACCCAATTTTTTTCCCGGCGAAATCTGACAGGTGACGTGATTAATGGACACTAATGGTCCCCGAGTCGCTCGCTGCCAGGCATATTGTGGAGTTTCTCCACCACAGTCGTTATGCGTTCAGGGCGTGAATCCCGTGAGATAGACTCGGTGAAGTCAACAAAACCTTGAAGGGCTTCCGCTCAGAGAAAAAGAAATTAACATAAATAAAGTAAGCTAACCTCTACATGCCAGAGTTTAGATGTGGGATAAATTTACACAAAAATTTCATGTTATAGAATTATCGTCATGTAAAAAAAAGACAATATTGTTGACGAAAAAAGACGACTTGATACCCCAGATTGTTCAATTAACAGATCTGTGGAAGGTTGCTTGACGTTCTTCTCATTTTTGCCGTGGAGGTGCGTGCATTTTATGAATGCGCATGCGCCTATGCTTATGAGCGCACATCGCAAATTGACGTGAAGAGTATGTCATGTGTTTTGGACTTTTTTTTTATTCACCGGCTATTATCGCTGACCACTAGTGTGAAATACACCTAAGCAAGACGCACAATAAGAATGAAACGAATGTATTTTAATTTTTCTGGCATTTAATTCAGTACTGTGGAGATTTTTTTTTATTTACACAACGGCGGCCAGTTTGATGGATGGAGGAAACCAGAATGCCCGGAGAAACCAAATGGCATTTTTAAGCGACAACCTTAACCACAAAGCAATCACAAACAAGCAACGGTATTGTAACATCTCTACCATGGTATACCCTGCAGTGAAACATGATAGGGGATATTAGGAAGTTTTGTATAAAAGCTAACATGTCGTCATTCGCTTGTTAGTGTGATTACCTCTGAGCTGAAACTCCAGACAGAGAATTTAATAAATGTGTTTCGCTGATAAATGAATAATACGAAATATACCAATTAAAGATGCCCTTGCCTGAAACGAATATGCCATTTTCTTCTCTTATAGCGGCAATTCTGGCGCGGCCCTAGATCGGCGCTGTAAATATTTCCACATTTGGTGAGCTCCGAGCAGTATAATGTTTTTAATACTGGCCAGCGGGTGATGCTATCGAGTTTTTCTTTTTGCGGGGGCGGACAGAGCTTGACTGGATTATGGCGAAGATCGTGTCATAGACAACATATCAATACAGAAACAAGGGATGATGCTTAGACATCCTCAATGTCTGAACAGTGGGCTGGTTGTACCTATTGCAGCTATATACAGGTTTCGCTTATCGTCTTCGTTTTTACGATATGACTGAAACCTTGCCGTTGGAGCTCTAAGCCATAATTTCTAGAAGCATTCATTCTTCTTTTGCGATTTTCTAAAAGAAACGGGTAAGATTTATTGCAGTGGTGGAGACTGTCCACAGTATATAAATAAATATTATATAAATATTAATTTATTTACTGATTGATTGCTTGGCTTTTCATATCATTTTCAACACCAATTCGGTCATATCAAAGGTCCTCGCCAAAGACGACTTCTTCATGATATACTAATCATGGTAAGTACCACCATTATCCCACGCTACATTTTTGAAGTTTTCTTTAGAAAATATATTCTAGTAGCTTAGTTTTTAATGTTTTCCTTAATTAATAATACCTGCTATCAGGGCTGAGTGTGTGGTCACGTGGTAATAGTCACAAGAGAAACTGCATGTCGTCACCATTTTTTTTATCTTTGTAGGTGGATAGGGATCTTCCTTTCCATGTACCATAGAGATACTGTATCGTAAGTTGTCCAGACAATAACTCACAAAATGGTATCACTTGTGTCTGGCATAAGCTAGAGTTTATCTCCTCTCACATTGATAGAAAGGCGCTGAAGAATCAGATGACGGCTTAGCCACACGATTCTTCAGGATAAGCCTGAGCAGACAATGTGTCTTCAGTCATGTGATAAATGGCCATGCATCACGTCGGAGTTTTGGCCTTGTGCCCGACACAGGAAGGGTGCTAGACTAAGCCATGTGTAATACGTGATGTAATAGATGGAGACAGCAATATATGTATTGGATACTCTGACGACTACTACACACGTTAAGATGTCCACATATCAGTAAAACCAGCGTTTTCTACCGCAACTGTAGCGTTTTCTACCGTAACTCAAGCGTTTTCTAGCGTAACTCCAGCGTTTTCTACCGGTGCTGCCGTAGCGTTTTATGAGAAAACATACACCAAAAAATGTGACATAAAACAGAAAAGAACAAACAGTTTTGTTAAAGGTGAGAAGGAGTTTAGGGAGTTGCATACAAGAATGGAGATATTCAGCTTATCCTCGTTGTCAACACTTGGGCTGAAGAACAGGAAATGTGATATTTACTGGCCACGTTATTCATTTATTTAGTTTGTTCGCAATACCGCATACACCCACTTAAGTCAAGAGATCGAAACCAAGAGGTGCGTCACTAATTCCAGATTTAAATGTAGAAATGACAGTACGAATTTACTGAACAAATTTCTGTTCAGCCTTACTGCTTCACGTACAATTAAGAATTATTTTGTAGTTACTTTCATCTCCAGTCTCGAACACTCTACCAATAGAATTGTCTTGTTAGTCCCGTCTCGTCAGCTCCAGTATATTAATCAAATACACACAAATTGACTTTTATTGTTCATTGTAGTTTTAACCAAAGCTCTACGTGGCTAGAATCGCATATCATATAACAGTCCAGCAACTGTGGGGTCTTCAGTTTATTTATCAGAGTACCCGATAAGCGTTAATGGCCGATGATTTGATGAGGCACAGGATGAAGCTTCCCCTGTGGGTTGCTGATGGCCGCCCTCGCTTCAAGAATGGCAATTCTCTCTCTAGTCGTGATTGGATGTCGCTCGTGCTACCGCCATCAGCAATCTTATTAGGTCTAGTTTATTGAGTAGGATCAACAGAGCCACATTAAATACGACCTGCCTGATTTCTTTTATTAACATTTCCATTCTGAACCGTTTCAAGATCCTACGTGGACTTCCACAATGTTATTGCTGGGCTGACATTTAATTCACAGGGTTACACATTTAGGTGTTTACGAACAGGAGATAGACATCTCAGACATATGTGATCCGGCGTAATTTATACATCTGCAGGTGTGCGAGGTTAATTTTATATTCTGATAATATAACTTTAAATCGGTATGTATGTATGTATACTTGATGGTTTACCTCGTACTTAATTATTTTTCATGTTACAGCGACGAGTCATTAGGTGTGTGTACATATGCTGTGTCTACTTGTGTCAGTTAAAACTGTATGCAGCTAAAGTGCTGCCACCACTGAAGTATCATACCGAAGACACCAGATATGACACCATCGCGTAATATTAACACCAGGTCAATCAGTCCTGTTTCTTTTCTCTAACTACTCACCGCTGAGTGACAAGGGAGGCAGTAGGAAATACCACTTTAATTTTTTGGCTTTGGCCAGACTCGGGTTCGATCCCATGAGCGAACTCTCGAAGAAGGCTGATAGTACTGTACATATGTCCGGAAGCAGGTATTTCAGTCTTATACGTGTTAAGCTTAACATTGCCTTCAGTTAATAGACAAAACATTTGTCATTTACCGACCTCTTAACTTCATTTGCTGCATTAAGTAACCAGGTTATCATCAATGCCAATGTAGATCTCCCCCAAGGTCTCTTGTATCTCAGATAAGGGCCCTTTTTGTGGCTTTCTGTTCTAATCTAGCCTGACATTAACTGATCTTCTTAGTACTGACTCTGTATTTAACAAAGCCATGCTGTACCTTAACAGGATAAAAATGACATACCGCAGGAAGTGTTGAGAAATATCTCCTAGATCTCGGCCAGACCAAAATTTGTTAGGTATCATTCTATTTATGACATATCCCTGGTTTAGCTTCGGCCAGGTGGTATGTCAGGAAACCTAGCGGAGGACGGTGATTTGGTGTCGGCAATCTGGTTACCTCCCCACAGTAACTTGACTGTTGTCAGATAAGTGATCAAACTCTCTAAACTGAAACCAAATAAACTAATCAAAAAATCTATTGTGTCTTGTCATTCCATAAATTTAAGAAAATTTTGATCCTTAACAGCTATACCTTACTTCTGACAATAAATTAGCAGGTAGGATAACTAACTGGGCACTAATATCTGATCTTTTCTTTTGTTTGTTTGGGTACTTGCTGTCCCAGAGTATTAAATTAAACTGACAACGATTTTGAAAAGATATCGGTTTTAGGGATGCCATTTTTAGCAGAAAAAATCATTGCAAACCTCAGAGTTTTTAAATAGATGGAATTCTATCAGATATCCCTGAAAATCGTTTCCATGTATTTAAAGGAAGGTTTTGTAAATCACGGTTAAAGGGAGAGAAATATTGTTTTTGATTTCAGTGACAATGACTGGCATAATGCTAAGAGACCGAGTAATATTTAACAAGTGGGTAAGAGCCTGTGTCCAACACTCCAATTGTAGGCCTATCATGCCGTGTTGGACCATGAATTTTTCTGAAAATGTTGATAGCAATGGAAGTGTTTTCTGGACACATTTCGATTTGCACTGGCCTTTCCCCCTGATAAATATTGCTCGCTATAGTTAAATGTGCAATTCGTTCAAATCCAGAAATATCTGCGCTCTATAAGCGTGTAAAAGCTAACATCAACATGCACGCTTTCCTGAATAGAACAAAAATTTGAGTTCAGACCCTACATCAGCTAATAAAGGCTTACCACTCCTTATACAATTTACTTGTAGGTAATCTAAACTTCAACTACAAAAGTATTTTATATTACGCATGTCATGTGTTTGGGATAATTGTAATTTTTATTTATTTTCATGATGAATCCACGAATTCAACGAACAAATAAATCTATATGTATCTATATGCCAGTACGTAGCCTACATATGAAATCGACCAGAATCTTTAACGTTAGATCTGTTCGAACACCTCCGAATCGATGACGGTTACAGCTCGACGTAAGTACTAAAGACAGTTTGCTCGGTTTACTGGAAACTTTACAGTGTCTAACGTGTTGTTCTATTTGCTATTAACCCCACAATCACCTATACCGCTTCTGGGGGAGAATAGGTGGAGGGGGAATAACCCCGTCTATAGTTAGTCAGTAGGAGTTTTCTCCCTTCCTGAGGAACCCACCAAAACTGCAATTGTCATCTAAATAAAATACTTTACACATTATACACTCGATTGGACAGCTGTGAATCAGTCTGATTTCACTGATATTGCGTTGCTGGTACCAGACTTGTTTTAGTCACTGTCAGTGTGGGCCAAGTTGTCTTATACATGCGTCCCTTGAACGCTAACTACAAGGGAAATTGTTTTTTTTTTCCTGTAGGTAATGAAACCTAAAGCCATCCAAAGCAATAAATCAACTGTTAATTTTATCGTTTAATTGCACAGATTTTGCTGTAAATTTCACCCTATTTATCTTATAACCCCTGCATTTCTTGAGAGTTAGCATTTCTTAGCAATTCAGGAACCACAAAGAATCAAATCAAAGTGTTAGACAACCTTTTAAATAATGCGGTTCAAATCTTTGACTGGATTGTGTTATGCCTGCGAATCTCACGTTATTGTAAACAAGTCTAAATCTGATGATGATGCTTCTCTTTAGGTTCGTAAGTACTATGTGTCCTACACGCTACTCTAGAATATTTCGTTTACATTACAGCGGCCAAACCAGCAGATGCTTCCACTAAAGTGAAACGTGTGGAGACTTGGGTGTCCACTATCAAAGACAAATGTAAAGGGAGATTTTTCATAATTTAACTGCATTTTTATACACAAGCATAAAATCGGTCAACTAAATGTTAATATATTCTTAATTTGGGGCTTTTGTTCATAGTAGTGGGCCTAGAGAGAAGGAGAGCAGCGGATAACTTTCTTACATTGGTCAAAGAAGGCTTCTCACAGAATCTCTGAACAATCAGTTTCAATATTGTCAATACAATGACTACTGGTTCTCAGAGCTTAGCAACTAGTGCAGGAAATGGATGGGTTTTCCAAATTGCGAATCTATAGACGATCGGAAAGTCTAGGGAGATGAGGAGGTCATTAGCCCAAGAAAAGAGACCGGAAGTTGGGCTGGGAGAATGAGAGTGTGGTACCTCAAGTTTACAGAAGTCATCGCATACAACTTCACAATGTGCCAAATCGAAAGAAGTTTGGGTGGCAGTTTCTCTATGTAGAGCACAAAAAAATGAAAATCTGTAACAAATCGAACTCATATCGGCTAACTGCCATCCTTATTGCAATCCTCTTGAGAATCAAAGTGGATTTCGATTTGTTCCAAAAAAAAAATCAAATATGTATTGCGTAAAAATGCCTAATAGTCCGAATTTGATTTTGAATCTTAGAACATATTCTACTTGAAAATAATTTTCAACATTTATCTGCTGTCGACATCATAGGATTGTATTTCTTAAATTCCACTATTTCTCTCCGCATTGAATGATGGCTAGAGGGCACCATTTAATTTCCGTCTAAATCAAATAGATAACTGACAGGTCATTGGTCATATATTTCTTGATTTTCACCTTAACTATGCTTTTTGAAACTCATCCAGTATTATTAAAGAGTCTCTAAATTGTAATCCTGGAATGCAATATTGACTTTGCTGTCAGTATTGATCGCACTGCTGAATCTTATTGAATTTTGTCTTTCACTGCACATATTTTGGAGCATCAGGTGACATTCAAAAAAGATTATTGAAAACAGAGTATTCTCCAGGCCTCCAAGTATTTTTCTACGCTTAAGTAGGCAAAATTCAAAAATTGTGAATGCACTGGTGACCGTAAATTCTACAAAAAGTGAAAAAAAGCTCACGTATTTGAAGCATTTTTATAAAAACTTAGATTAGACACTATGTGGAATACACAAAAGCGGAGGGAAACCTGGAAATCATAAATTTACATCCGATTTTCATAGCAGTAGCAGAATTAATTCAGAATTTCATTTTCAAGTTAGAGAAGTAGAGAGTTCATCGATGACGTAATTTCCCCATATTTCCGAGCATTGACAGATTTATAAAGAAATTTGAAATATGCTTCAAAAATGAAAAAAGTTACGTAACTTTTTTGCCTTTGCCCTGAAACCATAATCTTCCTTTAAGAGTTCCTTTCCATGTATTCTAAGCATAACTCGGGACATACTGTATGGTGCTGAAACACTGTAAAATCTGCATAATACACAGACAAATTTATTTTTATGTATTTATTTATTTATTATATAATTTTACTGGCGTTTTACACCGTTCTCAAAAATTTTTCATGGGGTCAGCAAATTGATGGGAGGAAACCAGACAGGTTGCTGACGACCCATCCAATGCACAGACAAGTCTATAAACATTTATATAGATTGGTGAATATGATTTTACTGCTGAAAAAAATACACGTATCTATAAAGTTGTATTGCAAAATCTCGTGAAATAAACAAATAGTTAGCTGCATTTTCTTTAAACAATTATGAATGTTGTTAATAATTTCAGGGAATGCATACAGCAGGCAAATAAGGATAGTTTTGAAATAATCGCCTTCTTAAACAGGAGGAAGTTATTTAGTAATACAACCAAATTTCGTGCACTTCGTTTGGAAAGTTTGGGAATGCTACATGACGTCTGGTTTCAAAGATATTTAAGCAATAAGAAGGATATGCTCCATTGAGGAACGAAGCGCCTCTGACAGCATGACAAGCTACACTAGACAATTTTGCAGTAGGCAAGAAAACATTTTGGAGAACACATATACAGAGAGATAAAACCTCAATTAACCTGACTACCATAACTGTATAACGTTGCCAACTAACGAATCTTCATGAAAACAGACCCACACAGGCGACATACACGTAGTTCTGGTATGACTATAACAGGTTCAGCTGGCCGAGAGAATGTAGGCTAACAGAGAATACTAAAAGAATACTAAAAATGAGACATACTCTGAAGATGTTTTTCCCTATTCGTCTCGTGTGTCTTCTGAAATCATGACCACTGACAAAGTTCTTTTTCTCATTCACAGAAGGCTTTGAGGAAAAATGTCATCTTATGCCGTCATCCAAAGCGCACAGCACGGCGCGCATAAATACGTGTTGACAAGCCTTCTGGGAAGGAAACCAAGAAAAACATCTTACATAATAATCGATTTTTGCCATTTCCATCTCTAGACTACAAGAAAGTGGTGCAAGAATAAAGTCTCTTATTAAGGAACAAACACGCGATGTGACTGCAAAAGGTGCTGAGTCGTTAATTTAACATTTGTCTGTCTGGATGTTGAAGAACGTTACATTCTCTTCCTTTAGTAATATTCAATGCGAAAGGTAGCCGAATTGTTTAGCCCCACGCATAGCAACAACAGAGTTTTAAGTCCACAATTAAATAATCACTTGCATAACTTTAAAAACATCCCCAACGTTAAGACTTCCTCTGATAAATTTTATTAACTGATGAACAGAAACACCTTCTAAGAAAGCCACACAGTTCAATGATGACTGAACCCTTCCGGTCTCCAATAATAACAAAATAATCATGAAAACCACTGAAACGTAGCCTAAATCAAGGTTCGAGTGGAGTCGGACAACCTTGGTGACCTTGGAATCTCCTGGTTGGATGTAGTAACCCAAACAAGTTTGGGTCCAGTGTCAGTACATTACGAGATGTCATACTCATTGTCTTTGGCACGGTGTTCCAGTGAGGCCATACAATAAGTATATTTCAGCATCTTTTCGGCTACTGGGAGACAGCACTCTAGTGTGACCGAAATAACATTGACAGTGACTTCAAATCCCAAGCAAACATATGAGGATTCCTAAATGCTTTTATTGAGTTAGCAATGGAATGCGTGATATTCTTCTAAGCTCCTTCACTTCTGCTGTAGACATGCGATTCAACGATTTTCTTGTATTTGGTTATGTCAGAGATTTATTCACATTATGAATACAAGTTAATATAAATCTAATGACATAACAGCACTCATTTCTACTTTACCGAAATCCACATATAATTTGATCACTGAACCAGCAGTGTTTTCGACAAACCACGAGACCACAAATTAGCAAAGTCCGACTAAAACGTGAGTAGGATGAAACACACTGATGCTTTGTATCTTGTGAAGACTCGTATCTTTCCAATGAAACAGTGTTCGTTAAAAAGTTTTCTTAACAGGCGATAAGAACGATTTGTTATTCTATACAACGTTAACTATATACATTAAAACTTGCCAGGCAATGGCCATTCCAGCCTGCTTTGTTTCCCTTAACATGAAATATCAAGATAATGTGGAGGTTAATAGGTACTGAGTGACGCACTGGATTATATAGAAATAGACGAACCGTCTTTGCTCAGGGATAAATGTTTTTAACGCAAGCAGACTGTATGGTTTTCAGATATACTATACATGAGAGAGGTAGAGGCAGTAACTTTCTTCTGATAAATTATTTAGTTGTAAGTTAAAACAATTACTAATAATTACTAGGCTACTAAATTAGTTACTCGCTGAGGTAACATATAACAATTTCATTTTGGAAGATTTAAAAACCTATCAAGAAATACTGATATGTTTGTTATTGTCGAAAGCCAGCTCTTCCTCTTCCAAATGACAAATTCATGTTTAGTTCCAAAAAGCACAAAGTTCAAATTGTACAGCCAATGCTTCACAACAATTCAACGTCCTGTTATTTGAATATCATCTGACACCCTATTTCAATATCATTAGACAGACAATTTCATTATCATCACGGAGCTTGATGTTCTCTGGAATTTGCTTTCGAATCTTTACAGGGGAGTTTCAGATTAATCATCTCTGGAAGAAAGACTGAGTAATCTGTACACTTTGATGCTGGGTCATTAATATATTCATATTATTCACGTCTCCAGAAAAAATGCTGATGTGCGTGACTCTGGTATCCTTTGTTATCCAATAGTGCTGTTCGTACTCACAAATTGTAAATCCGATGATGAATGCACGATTTAAACAAACGCGTTGAGCTAATTTCGAATATGCAGGTGTCAAAAGTCATTCCGAGTATTTGATGTTAGTTAGGTACTTCAAATCATTCCAAAATGCAGAAATGTTTTCAGAAATCATCGTTGTTTTTGTGGGCATTCCCTGTGAGATTCATGGCTTGTTAGCTGAGAAATACAAATACAAACTAGTTAGTATGAATATCCGCTTTCCGCCGCGGATCTTTAGATCTTAGACCGTTAGACTACAAAATGTGAAAGATCACTTATTGACAAAAACTGCCAAAATATTCCACCAATGCGATACTGTACACAGCTACTGCCGGGGCTCTCCACAAGAATTATTGAAACAGAATCGAGATATTCCACAAATTTTCGTGTAATATTCCACAAATGTTTGTGAAAGTTTCCACGCGCACAACAGGACAGGACTTACACAAATCACAAAGACTTCTTGATACTCCATTAACATTGTATCAGCGTTTGTTGAATTTTGACAAATCGACTGTCGCAAAACCGAGGAACCATAAGAAAACATCTGTAACCAACTAAAATGTTTTTGACCTTATCAACGGCCACAGAATTCCTCTTGAGTTTAAATACAGCTGTCTTTTCAAATAACTTTTTGTATTTAGATATGACCAATGTCAATGATAATTCACTGAAACACAGTCAACAACAAACCCGTAACGTTAATAACCGAACCGAAAACCAAAACGAGAGTGCGTATACGACTTCCGATTGGGATGAACTGCATTATCCAAAGGCTTTTTATCAATCCATATGGATTCCAAGTTATGCAATGCAAGCCGGAGAAGGTATTCCCCACACGAATCCGGGTGAACTGCATTATCCAAGGCTTTTTATCAAGCCAAATGGATGCCAAGTGATGCCATTGCAAGCCGGAGAGGGTATTTCCCACACGAATCCGGATGAACTGCATTATCCAAAGGCTTTTTATCAAGCCAAATGGATGCCAAGTGATGCCAATGCAAACCGGAGAGGGTATTCCCCACACGAATCCGGGTGAACTACATTATCCAAGGCTTTTTATCAAGCCAAATGGATGCCAAGTGATTGCAATGCAAGCCGGAGAGGGTATTCCCCACACGAATCCGGGTGAACTACATTATCCAAGGCTTTTTATCAAGCCAAATGGATACCTAAGCCTGGCTACCTTGCACCACATATCCCAAAGAAAACCTTTAGGAATCTCGTGGAAGGTATTGCCCATTTTCTTCTACGACTGAATCTGAGGCGCAGCACACAGAATTCCTATAGTCGAGACCAGGGTAAGAATTGTGAATATCCATAAGCACAGCCTGTCAATGACCATGGCGGCGAACTTCCAGTCACTGCGAATGTCCGATTCTTCATCGTCTTTTTTCAGTTTACTCGTCATTTTTTTTAATTCTTTCAGGATTAGAAGAAGTTCATTCCTATGATTCACCGTCGGCATACCGTCTTCCATTCGTCGAGATAACGTACTGGCATTGCTCTTGTTGTAAACCGGAACTGGACAGTCGTCATCCAGATCAAGTACATTAGCTAGTAAGCTCTTCGACGTTCGATCACTCATCTCTATGTCACGGAGTTTGGAGTTCTGCATAAGGGTCTTACGCGAGATTTCTTTACCGGGCCTCTCCATCATCAATATCCAAGCCAACCACTCACATATGATTTTGTTTACCTGCAAGAAAGCATAAATATATTTCAGTGTTACACGTGCTCACTGGTGTCGAAAAAGCTTTTTCCCCCAAATTGGTAATACCACATTGCCAGCGTTTGAAACAAAATGCTATGGTGAAATTTAAAGTTTAAAAATTCCCTATCGCTACTCATCGAGACAACCATACAATTTTTATCAATACTGAATAAATAGTGAATTGCTGTCGCGCATTGCGAATCACATGGGTGGAAGCATATTTACCCCGATTGGTTGCAAACGGTTACCTCCCCTCGAAGCACTGTGTTAAGGGTGGTGGCTTAACGTGCACGTAGAGGCGTGCACGTAGATTAGACAGAAGGTTTACGGGCACTCAGATGATTTTTGATTCATTGACTTGATTGCTCAATACATGTTCACTTATATCATGCCGGTAAATTTCATTGGTGAAGAAAACCAGAGTGCCTGGCGTAACCCACCTACCTAAGGTATGGTAACGTGAGATACAACGTGCACACCATATTACAGGAATACAATTTGTCTTCAACGGGTGTTAACCTACTCGGGCGACCACGTGAGCATCGACGACCGCGTTTTGACACGAGGACCCAACAAGCTGTTAGAGCCGGGGAATCTATCAATCTCCAGTCCACAGACGTGTTTAGACCCGTACGTTGACACTCAGATGACTCACGGACATTGTGATGACTTACCCATTTGGACATGTGATGTGTGTCGGGTCCACGGTGATGGAAATTGAGTACAATGACCGTACACATGACGGACAAGGAGCACATGATCATGATGAGGGCGAAATAAATACCTAAGGAAGAGATACGTGTGGAACACTTATTTCAGTGCGACCGAAGGTTTGCAGGGAAACATTATATGTTAAGCTCGAAAACGCTTTTCGATGAACAAATTTTGATGGAATTGCCAAATAACACTTCTGTTATGTTTCCTTTTCACAAACTTTCACAAAATACGATAAAGTAACATTTGTGTATGGCACATAAGCAAATTTCTTACTTGGAACGCATATTGAGTATAAACCTCTTTCGCAATTTTGTGTTTCTTATTTTCATACACTTTATAACAATTTAACAACACAAAAATACTTCTTTAATATTATTTTCTTACTTTTCACATGCATTGAATAAAACACCTCAAATAGACCTTTATTACAGTCCTGTAACAATCCAATAGTTAACACACCTTACCTATTAATGGAACAGCATCCGACGTAGGGGGCATAGTTTCCGCCACCAGCAGTAAAAACACCATGAGGGATAGCATAATGGTCACTCCTGTAAGTGTAAATTTATTGTGACCAATAACGGAATGACTAATTGACTGATCAGATAGACAATAAAGTCATTGATTGCCTTAGAGAGTAGGTGGTTGACTGACTAATAGAAAATAACTAACAGACTTACTAACAGACTGGTTGGCTGAAAGTGCTGGTTGACCAACAGACTGACTGTTAGACTAACAGACTGACAGTTCATGATTAAGAACATGACGGATTGACCAACAGCGTGATGTGTTGTTTAGCTAACAGAAGGACTGGTTGCCTGACTGGATAACTTATGAACAAAATGGATATTTTATTAATAGAGTGACTGGTTGTCTGACAGAGTGACTAGTTATCTGACAGAGTGACTGGTTGACTGACAAAATGACTAGTAGATTGCTTAACAGTGACTGGTGTACAGTTCACACAATGTATGATACAACGTCACCAACTATGTACCCAGTGAGATTTTTTCGCCGCCGTCCGGAGGAAGAATAAAAGTGAGAAGGGCCATGGAAGAGATGAGGACACAAGGAAGGATGATGTTAAACCCGTAATACAGCGTCCGGCGCCGGATGCGTACGGTGAACGTAATGTCCGGGTAGTCCTTGTCCGGACAACAGGCGTAAACTCGAGTATTGCGTTTCACAGGAACATCTGCAAGAACATGTACGGAATAAACTCGTGTTATCTACATGCACAAATCTCAAGCCAAAGCCGTTATTCAAAAAGCTTAAGGCGAGTCTCCTAGTACCAAGAGGCTTAGCCAGAGAAGGTTCATTAGTGTTAATCTATGATAGTACAATGTGAAAACAACAATAGGCCCTAGATATGGCAGATGGCCTCCCAGTGCGATCCATCAACATCAGCAATGTTCAGTAGCGGGGTCAAATTACTTTTATCCGGTACAAATTGTGAGGTCAAGTACAAAGTGTCTGAATAGATGATAATACCAACCCGGCAATAGGTTGAGAACACTTATCCCTCTCTGTATCGATGCTGCCTTACTTTCGAAAAAGTTTGAGGATTAGCACTACTTTCTAATCTAAATCTTTAGATGGCAACAATAACATCCGAAGAAAGTTTTATCGCGCTGGAATACGTAGAAAATATTGCCAGACCATAAAGTTAATTAAAATATTGGCAGCTATAAATTATATATAATTAGAGCAGTAAATTAAAACGCAAGTTAGAATGACTAAAAACGTTGCCTACCTATCAGATCCCATTCACCGTTACGAATAAATGACTGTGTGTCCCCACCTCGAGGATCTTTGATCACCAAATCCAGCGCTACGCTTGCATATGTCCACGACCCAAACTTTAAATCACAGCTTTGTTCGTCAAATGGAAACCACAATATGTTAATTTTGCACGTGCTTTTGAACATTCCCGGTGGTATCCAGTTGATATCACCAGTACTGAACAGAATGGCGTTGACAGGAAATGTTCCGTCAAACCGGTCATCAGCACTAAAAAGAATATAAAACAAAATGGGTTAAACAAAGGGAAACATGCCTTGTACTTGGTTTCTTGACAAAAGCCTGTGGATCCAGGTTCCAGTTTTGAAGGAGGAAATACGTTGTCTAACGCCAACTTTCCATATTAGGCCTTTGAATTAAATATCAAAATATCAACCGTTGTCTGTTGTGGGTACATAGGGGGATCTGTTGTGGGCACACAGAGGGATCTGTTGTACCAGATCAAAGTGAAGTGTTAAATGTTGTACACAAGGATCTCAATGAAGTGTTACATGTTGTACACAAGGATATCACTGCAATGTTACATGTTGTACACAAGGATCTCAGTGAAGTGTTACATGTTGTACACAAGGATATCACTGCAATATTATATGTTGTACACAGGAATCTCAATGAAGTGTTACATGTTGTACACAGGGATATCAGTGAAGTGTTACATGTTGTACACAGGGATCTCAGTGAAGTGTTACATGTTGTACACAAGGATATCACTGCAATGTTACATGCTGTATACAAGGATCTCAATGAAGTGTTACATGTTATACACAAGGATTTCACTGTAATGTTACATGTTGTACACAGGAATCTCAATGAAGTGTTACATGTTGTACACAGGAATCTCAATCAAGTGTTACATGTTGTACACAAGGATCTCAATAAAGTGTTACAAGTTGTACACAGGGATCTCAATGAAGTGTTACATGTTGTACACAGGGATCTCAGTGAAGTGTTACATGTTGTACACAAGGATATCACTGCAATGTTACATGTTGTACACAGGAATCTCAATGAAGTGTTACATGTTGTACACAAGGATCTCAATGAAGTGTTACATGTTGTACACAAGGATCTCAATGAAGTGTTACATGTTGTACACAAGGATTTCAGTGAAGTGTTACATGTTGTACACAAGGATATCACTGCAATATTACATGTTGTACACAGGAATCTCAATGAAGTGTTACATGTTGTACACAAGGATCTCAGTGAAGTGTTACATGTTGTACACAGGGATCTCAGTGAAGTGTTACATGTTGTACACAAGGATATCACTGCAATGTTACATGCTGTATACAAGGATCTCAATGAAGTGTTACATGTTATACACAAGGATATCACTGCAATGTTACATGTTGTACACAGGAATCTCAATCAAGTGTTACATGTTGTACACAGGAATCTCAATCAAGTGTTACATGTTGTACACAGGAATCTCAATGAAGTGTTACATGTTGTACACAAGGATCTCAATAAAGTGTTACATGTTGTACACAAGGATCTCAATGAAGTGTTACATGTTGTACACAAGGATCTCAATGAAGTGTTACATGTTGTACACAGGGATCTCAATGAAGTGTTACATGTTGTACACAAGGATATCACTGCAATGTTACATGTTGTACACAGGAATCTCAATGAAGTGTTACATGTTGTACACAAGGATCTCAATGAAGTGTTACATGTTGTACACAAGGATCTCAATGAAGTGTTACATGTTGTACACAAGGATTTCAGTGAAGTGTTACATGTTGTACACAAGGATATCACTGCAATATTACATGTTGTACACAGGAATCTCAATGAAGTGTTACATGTTGTACACAAGGATCTCAGTGAAGTGTTACATGTTGTACACAGGGATCTCAGTGAAGTGTTACATGTTGTACACAAGGATATCACTGCAATGTTACATGCTGTATACAAGGATCTCAATGAAGTGTTACATGTTATACACAAGGATATCACTGCAATGTTACATGTTGTACACAGGAATCTCAATCAAGTGTTACATGTTGTACACAGGAATCTCAATCAAGTGTTACATGTTGTACACAGGAATCTCAATGAAGTGTTACATGTTGTACACAAGGATCTCAATAAAGTGTTACATGTTGTACACAAGGATCTCAATGAAGTGTTACATGTTGTACACAAGGATCTCAATGAAGTGTTACATGTTGTACACAAGGATCTCAATGAAGTGTTACATGTTGTACACAAGGATTTCAGCGACGTGTTACATGTTGTACACAAGGATATCACTGCAATGTTACATGCTCTATACAAGGATTTCAATGAAGTGTTACATGTTATACACAAGGATATCACTGCAATGTTACATGTTGTACACAGGAATCTCAATCAAGTGTTACATGTTGTACACAGGAATCTCAATCAAGTGTTACATGTTGTACACAGGAATCTCAATGAAGTGTTACATGTTGTACACAAGGATCTCAATAAAGTGTTACATGTTGTACACAAGGATCTCAATGAAGTGTTACATGTTGTACACAAGGATCTCAATGAAGTGTTACATGTTGTACACAAGGATCTCAATGAAGTGTTACATGTTGTACACAAGGATTTCAGCGAAGTGTTACATGTTGTACACTAGGATATCACTGCAATATTATATGTTGTACACAAGGATCTCAGTGACGTGTTACATGTTATACACAAGGATATCACTGCAATTTTACATGTTATGGATCCCAATGAAGTGTTACATGTTGTACACAGGAATCTCAATCAAGTGTTACATGTTGTACACAAGGATCTCAATGAAGTGTTACATGTTGTACACAAGGATCTCAATGAAGTGTTACATGTTGTACACAAGGATTTCAGCGACGTGTTACATGTTGTACACAAGGATATCACTGCAATGTTACATGCTCTATACAAGGATTTCAATGAAGTGTTACATGTTATACACAAGGATATCACTGCAATGTTACATGTTGTACACAGGAATCTCAATCAAGTGTTACATGTTGTACACAGGAATCTCAATCAAGTGTTACATGTTGTACACAGGAATCTCAATGAAGTGTTACATGTTGTACACAAGGATCTCAATAAAGTGTTACATGTTGTACACAAGGATCTCAATGAAGTGTTACATGTTGTACACAAGGATCTCAATGAAGTGTTACATGTTGTACACAAGGATCTCAATGAAGTGTTACATGTTGTACACAAGGATTTCAGCGAAGTGTTACATGTTGTACACTAGGATATCACTGCAATATTATATGTTGTACACAAGGATCTCACTGACGTGTTACATGTTATACACAAGGATATCACTGCAATTTTACATGTTATGGATCCCAATGAAGTGTCACATCTTGCACTTAAAGATATCAATAAAATCTTACCTGTTGTACATCAAAATATCTGGTCGCCATATCTTTTTAATGGGGACTCGGAGTTCTGAAATATTATTAAACTCCGCTGCGTTCCACATTAAGTTAGGATCCCGCCACGTCTGTGAAAGACAAATTACACATGCCAGTGAAGAGAAACATATCCCTCGTTCATCTCACACCAACTTTCATGATATATGAATTTCATCGCCAATTATTTGGTTTTACAATAAATTTGAAGAATATTTACAGTAAATAAGTATCTTACCATTTGAAAGACTTTGACTTCATTTTAAAAATGAAACATATTTAAGTTACTTTAGCGTGCATCCTTTTGGAGGATATCTAACAACAGATTAAAAGCCCAGCTTAGTATTACATGTTACTAATTTACATAATACATACCAAAACATATAAAAACAAAGACATGTACAGAGTCACTCCAGAAACACAGGGAAACTACAAGTACCATTCTGGACATGCCCATGCATTCTATTAGCAGGATAGCATCATGCGACAAAGGAAAATGTGGATATTGGACTGACAAAAAATATGTCTGAAGGAGCCATAACTAAAGTTCTCATTGCTTTCATATCTGGTTATAAAGCTAAATGGTCGCGGTAGCACTTGAACCTAGTGGCTTGCTGAGATATTTTAGTTTGTCGTCTGATTTGTCATCCGATGAAATCTGAGCTCTGGTCCAGTGCACTCTCATTTGCTGCATAAAGCTAAAGGTGTAATATAAATGCATAAATGAACTCAACGGACACCTTGCAAAAGAAATTATGATATTTCCACCCCCCCAAAAAATTCCAATCAAAGTCAACCTGTGTACGTGTACTGTCCATTTCAATCAAATGTGTTTCTGCTTATGAGTATATACATGCATATGTACCTGTTTTTCAATTTGATCGTTTGTTACACCTTGAGTAGTTCTAAACTAGTGACACCTAATAAATTGCAAACAAACGTTACTGCATTTTTTACCTTAATTTTTGCTTAAGGCATGGTGGGAGCGGACGTATAAGTTGCTACGTTTTTAGCATTTACATGAACAACTATATAAACTATTACTAAAGTCAATTGAAAAGAGGCCTCTGGGTCCAGTTTCACGAAGCCGTTACGAGCTCGCAACTACCAGGACGACGAAATGCCTGCAGTACTGTTTGCCGTTGTAGTTAAGTGAACGTAACGTTAAGAGTGCTTCGTGAAACCGAGCAATGATTTTACTGTTTACCGGCGTGTAAATATACATGTCAACGATCACGCTTATAGGAACTGTCATAACTGCTCTGGTTTCACTCCTTAAGCTGCAGTGTTTTACGTTGTGGCTTTCAATGATTTTGTTCATCAAGTCAAAATAGGTTATCCTCACAAGATTAAAATAGTTTTGACTATTCCGAAGATCCTCAGAAAGAACTGTGATAGAAGTGAAGCAAACCAAAGAACAATTCTTTTGTTATATATTGCCTAAGACTCATAGTTGTCCAGTAATAATAATAGTCATGCAGAAGCATTACCACGTACATGCAAAAGGTTTCACAAACCTTTTACAATGACGTGGTCATGCCTTGACTTCATTATTATAACTCTTGTGTTATTCTCATTACTTATGAAAACGAAGATTTCAATATCATCTGTAGTTTACGCATAATTATTGTCCAACATACCACATATTAACTACAATTTCGTTTATCAGTTTTTCATTTATTTATTTGATTAGTGTTTTACGCCGTACTCAAGAATATTAGTTTTTCATTTAACATGATTGATGTAAAAAGGTGTAATGACAGCTTAGTGGAGGACAGTAATGCTGTCACGGAAACAAAAACGTTCGAACTAGTAGTCTATGCCCTATAAAATATTAGAAGCCAGCAAGGCAGAGTAAAGGCGGTTTGAAAGTCAAAAGTAGTGAAATAAAGCTTGTGTTTCACACATCTCTCAGTGCAAAGTTTAAGTGCAGCAGTGATTTTGGAGAACTAATTGACCTTTGCTATGGAAGGAATATGCCTATTAAGAGAAAGAAGTGATTGGAATGGCCGATCGGCCTAAAGGTAATAGAAACCCAGTAGATGACTTTATATAGTCAATACAAGGGTTAGCAGAGTTGTTCGAAGACGTTAGTTTCGTTTGATCCGTGCACTAAGTAAAGTAGCCTTTTAAAATTCGATAAGAAAACGAGTTAATATTAGGCCCACTTGGTTAATAACAGTTGAACAGGGTAGGTTAGTAGAAAGAGTATGTTAGTAGATAAGCCATAACTTAACACTGTAAAAAAAACTGCCACGTGTTTTTTCCATTCACAACTTACCATGTCTAACCAAATACTTGCGTAAAGAATTTGGTTCTTTTCGTCCTGTGAAATAAATAGGCAGCAGGTAATAACATAAATATAATTACTAATTACTAAAATAATCGCTTTCAGCTACATACCTATTGAAATGAATCTCAACTGAATCTTAACAGGTGATCACGTGGTTAGCTAGTGCGAAACCTCATTGGCTGAAATTACAAAGCTACTAACGTAATACAGAGGACATCAAAAACAACATCTTTACTTCAACCGGTCGATACAGATTCATGCGGGGTTTCATGTATCAGTACATCAAAATATTAACTTCTTTAAAATGAAAAATTTTCATAAAATAACTTTTTCACCTTCAGCACATATCAAACTTATCAAACACTTCAACACGTTATAAAGTATATAACATTTTGGAATGAATAATATAAAAAATATCGTGGAACTACATTAAATACAAAAATCCCCAAAATATAATCCATGGACGAATTCAAAACTAGAATGTTTATATTACCTCGACAGGTTGAAGTAGCATCTCTAAACTGGTAAGACATACATATAAGGCCAAAAACAACGACAAAACGGGAAAAGGTCAAGAAAATAACCGTGGAAAAGACAATGACTACTAATTATAGAGGACTACATATCTAAGGGACCGTGAAGAAAAGGACAGGGTGTGTCTCCTTACGATGAGCGTAGAATAGGGAACAAGGAAACTTATTTGCGAAAGTCAATCTATTGTTCCTTTACTGAAAAACAAATTAGCTTGTCAACAAGCTCTTAAGTCTTAACTTGTCAGAATTGTTTTGCAAACTGTCAAATTGAAAATATTCAACCGTGTTCAATCGGAAGGAGATATATAACCAAACATGCTAGGAAAAGCACAATGACGACTGCTCACTACATAATGTACTACGTAAAGGGAGACAAATGAAACTGAATTTAGACTGGTGCTGTGTGGTTTTTTTCTTTACGGGACTCTACCACAACACTCACCAACTCCAACCAGACGTTTGTTAGAATAACTTGTCTTTTTTCATCCTGTTAATATAAAAATGTTTTGCCCGTAAACTCGTTTAGAGGATACACTGGCCAAATGGTCAACACACACCAAAGATCATCGCAAGAAAACCAAACAGGTAAACCATGACAACGACAACGGGATAGGAAGTAATGCAGATGATTATGTACTTGTCAAATACTTAAGATATGTATTTAGTTACCTATATTTGAGACAAGATTTTGATGTTACTGTTCTGTTTTTAAAAAAACGTTCTTCAGTAGATTGTAATTCGATATTTCGGTTTATTCTAACTCTTTTCAGCCATTTTTCATTTACTTTCTTGAAACAGATTTTAAATAAATCGAAGTATCGAATAACAATGCATTTATTGGAGCTGGGACAAGAATTTAAACCAATCTATCTTATCGGTAGTTACTTCTGTAACCAATACATGTATCACCAGATGTATAAACTGGTTGTCAGTGCAGTTTTACTTTTATGAGGAATTTCTCTCTTAGTTTCACGTATTCGTGTCCAGGCATGTAAAGCTGGACAGTATTATAATGACAAGGATACCAATCCGGACACCCTACCCAAGCATCAATTATCCATGCCAAGGAAAAACAACCCACTTGCTATTTCTTGGTCGCTGTTTAAATATTTATTCATTTCGTGAGTATTGAACGCGATACTCACAAATTTTCGACCTATTTGACGGCGGTCAGGTTTATGGGTGATAAACACCGGAGACCCCGGAGTATACCAACCGCACCTGAATAAAACTCCTGACGTAAAGCCACAACCAAAGCCATGGAGGATCAAATAAATCCCAGTTTGGGGGGTTAAAAACGATGCACCACTGTGCAATAAAGGCATCAGCGACTTTACATAGATATTTTTTGAGATTAATATCTCGAGGAATTGGCGTAATACATGGGTGTAGTCTTTGTCGTCTAAGTGGTTCACAATCAATTGAGAACTCATTGAGGAAACAAGTGGTGAAATATCGTCCCCGTGCGTTTTCTTGTTAATCATCCCCACGCCCAGTCAAACTTCACGAGGAAAAACAATGAAATGAAAAGTTAATACATGGGTGTCAGTCTCAGAAATTTAAGATTCATACTTTCAGCTGAACTATTTTGATCCCTAAATACCTATCTCTTGTTTAGGATAAAATGATATAGATTTGATTTCAGTCTTAGAGTTGTCTGTTTTGACAAAGATTGGAGTAGTAATTCCCCGCTTTCGGGAACCGTCGTTTATATAGGCTGTGATCTTGTGGCCTGGTCTCCTGATCACAGGTTTATGCGAGAAAGTGGTAAGACGAATTTGTGAGATGCGATCAGTCTAATTGTGAAACCGATTCTACTGATAATACCCTCCACTCCCCTTCCCCCCCCCCCCCCCCGATAATTGACAGTGACCTAAACTTGCCGTGTGAGTAAAATAAAACATAACATGGCATAACTAGCTAATATTGTCAACTAGCTGTCAACTGTCAACTAGCTGAAGAACAAGTTAGTCTTTGCTAAGAAGATCCCCTTCGGGGTAGGAAACAGCCTTACCACATCTATGATCTGTTGTAGGGTGAGACCAAACGTGACGTTAACGCTGGACGATTCGTCCACGACCGGCCTTTCCAGGACGTTGTAGGGCTGATCCTCAAACAGGTGTTTCAGTAGCAGACGGGTGTACTTGCCTTGATGAGTCACTGTAACAAAGGCGGAGGAAGGAATCAGTCAAAATGGTGGAAATTTGTGTCCACAACATGGTGTTCTGTATTTCAGAATACAGACTGAACAGCAAATCCGAAGCAGCGATGACAATGTGATAATTGGCAAATGGCCTCACGAAACACTGGCCTGTTGTCAACTTTTCTCAGTTAAGGTTTTATTCTAACTGTTCGTGTGATTGCTTAACTTGAGCTCTTATCCTTTCTCCTGGATATGTCGAGATTAGCTAATTCAACCCGCTTTTCAACAGTGCTTCCGTCGCCTATTAAAACTTAGATAGATCACTATATCAAAGAGCAGCATTGCCCTTATCCTGGCTATCAGTATATCAAAGAGCAGTATTGCCTTTATCCTGGAATTATCATGTATGTCACTTGTCACGGATTAAACACTTAAATTTCTGCACGGAGTTCTTTTGATTCTTGTTTTGTTTGGTTCTTCCACATGATAACTGCAGGCAACATCCCCTCGGGTTAAGCAGAGTTTGATATTTCTGTACGAAGTTTACATGCAGGGTTATGGTTAGTTTGTTTTTTTTAACTAAGTTTATTTGTTACCTACAGTTTAGAGCCATTTCATATTCAATATGACTTATACAGGGTAGTCACCCTGAGCGCATACCTAGGTTAACCGGAGAGTGATATTTTACTACGAAAAATGAACTGTCCTTCGTGGGGGCATAGGACCGTCAAATTATGAGCCCTTGTCTGGCCTGTTACAATTAGAGAACTGATGTGCACATAGGCCTGTAACAATTAGAAGACGGGGGTGGGGGCGGGGGTGGGGGATTAGCGTCACTGCTGAAATTTGTTTTTGTATTCGATTTGTATCAATGGAAGCATAGAACCGTTACACAGCTGGGAACCACAGGGACAAATATCGCCAATATCTCCGCGATGGTGTCAGTGTCAGCAAATGCTGTTGGTGGCTGTGATAAGTAAGGGTGATAATTTGTTGAAATATTAAGTAGAACAGTCAACAACGAGGTGAAGAGAGATCTGTCTATTAACATCCAGACTTGACGCGTGCGTGCAGGCGTTCTGACTTGTCACGCTGGTGATTGGCTGGCGAGAATGATGGCTCATGATATAAAGCTGTTTCCTATAGAATTATCCTGTCTAGTAGAGACATAGTAATTACCCACGACTGATGGATGGCTGGCAACAGACTTTAGATAATATCACGTCAAGAAAATCCTAACTAGCTCGACATTGTTTGTGGCATGGTATCTAGTAAGTCATCATAACACGAATACTCAAAGATTACTGTTTAATTTATGGTGTTTACGAAAGCCAGGCTCCGTTGTGTTGTGTTTTACGCTCTTCCGCAACACTCCTATCAGATAGTTCTTATATTTAAGAGAAAGGATGCTGTTTTCTTCACACTATCTGTTGATACTTCAGACGAAAACCCATCAATGTAAAGTCATTTATCATCTAACACTGTTGACGAAGAAGTTAGGAAAGACATCTGTGAATAACTAGATATTTAAGTGAAAAAGTCTTAAGGGCTACGTTAAATACCACCCAAATAAAGCGTCTTCGGACACGAAAATTAGGAAATGTCACACAATAACCTGCTCAACTCAGATCTGATTGAAGGATGAAACAGGTGCTTTAGGACTAACTTAGCTTTCTTCTTGGGATATAAAATGGCATTAAACTAAAGTTTTCCTTAGGCCATAGCGGGTAGTCCGGAAATTAAGTGGTCTGCAAAGGTGAGGTCAACAATAACAAATCTCAAAACAACACTGTTAGAGAAGGGCCCAAAATAGTGTCGCTAAGATTATCAAGGGTTCATTACTGACGTCATTTCCGAAAATTTCCGTCTTTTGGTGGAAAATGCGTATAAATAAAAGGGATTGTTAAGATATGAAATTTCATATTATCTCAAACATTAATTTCTTTTTTCATCTTTTTCGTCATAACATTTTTTATTTCCTTTAAAATCGTAGTTTCTTTTCATGCATCCTTAAAGCACTTTATCCTTTCAGCTGTACATTTTTTTATTGACGCACTGAAGAATATTTTACTTATACGACGACGAGCAGCATTTTGGTAAAAGCAAACATGAAAACCCACCCCCTTTCGCAGATTGCTGGAAAAGCTTCCCACGTATGACCGGAGTGGGTATAGTTTTTAATCATATCAAGTACTGTATTAATGACATTAAAGAAACAAAGTTAATTTGGTGCGCAGCTGGATTGATTATATCATCGATTTCTCACCTACTTTGTTTTTTAATAGCTTAACGGTTCTTTGTCATCTGAGGGAATTGCCTTAATCTTTATACATGATTACCAAATTAACTGGTTGACAGGTTATTTACTTGATTGTTGTGTTCAGAGGTTCCCTTCGCTTCATTAGTGCTATAAAACTTAATTAATTATAAAACATGATTACCAGATTGACTGCTTGACTACTAAATCATTTGATTCCCATGCCGAGAGATTCCCTTCTCTTCTTCAGTGGTGTAAACTTAACTATATTACCAGATTCACTGGTTCACTACCAAACCACTTCGTTCCCATGCCGAGAGATTCCCTTCTCTTCTTTAGGCGTTAGTTCTTAACTATAAAACATGATTACCCGATAGACTGCTTGACTACTAAATCATTTGATTCCCATACCGAGAGATTGCCTTCGCTTTAAAGGTGGTGTTAACTATAAAACAGGATTACTAGATAGACTGGTTGACTATTCAATCACGTCATGCCCATGTCGAGAGATTCCCTTCGCTTTTTAAGTGGTGCTAACTTAACTATAAAACAGGATTACCTGACAGACTGGTTGACTACTAAATCATTTCATTCCCATGCCGAGAGATTGCCTTTTCTTCTTTGGTGGTGTTAACTTAACAATAGAACATGATTACTAGATAGACTGGTTGACTACTAAATCATTTCATTCCCATGCCGAGAGATTGCCTTTTCTTCTTTGGTGGTGTTAACTTAACTATAGAACATGATTACTAGATAGACTGGTTGACTATTCAATCACGTCATGCCCATGCCGAGAGATTCCCTTCACTTTTTAAGCGGTGTTAACTTAACTATAAAACAGGATTACCTGATAGACTGGTTGACTACTAAATCACTTCATTCCCATGCCGAGAGATTGCCTTTTCTTCTTTGGTGGTGTAAACTTAATATAAAAGATGATTACCAGATTTACTGGTTGACTTCTAAATCACTCGATTCTCATCCCAAGAGATTCCCTTTGCTCCATTGGTGGTGTTAACTATAAAAATGATTTCCGGATAGACTGGCTGACTTCTAAGTCATTTGATTCCCATGCCGAGAGATTTCCTTCTCTTCTTTAGTGGTGTTAACTTAACTATAAAAAACGATTACCAGATGAGACGGATTGACTTCATCATGTCAAGAGATTCTTTGCTTCTTTAGTTGTATTAACTTCACTATAAAATATGATTATCAGATAGACTGGTTGATTAGACGATTCCTGGGTTATTTGATTGTTGTGTAGAGGGATTATCTTTGCTTCTTTAGTGGTGTTGACTTAACTATAAAACACGATTACCAGACAGATTGGTTGATTGGATGATTACGTGATTGCCATGCCAGATGTTCGAAGTGTTGCCACCTAAATGGTGTTAACTACAAAACATGAATACCAGACATACTGGATGACATATTTGGTTATTTGATTACCCACTCAAGTGTTCGAAGTGTTGCCATCTTATTGGCGTTAACTACAAAACATGATTACCAGACACACTGGTTGACATATTTGGTTACTTGTGTTCAAGTCAAGTGTTCGAAGTGTTGCCACCTTAATGGTGTTAACTACATAACATGATTACCAGACACACTGGTTGACATATTTGGTTACTTGATTACCCCGTCAAGTGTTCGAAGTGCTGCCACTTTAATGGCGTTAACTACAAAACATGATTACCAGACAGACTGGTTGACATATTTGGTTACTTGTGTTCAAGTCAAGTGTTCGAAGTGTTGCCACCATAATGGTGTTAACTACATAATATGATTATCAGATAGACTGGTTGACATATTTGGTTACTTGATTACCCAGTCAAGTGTTCGAAGTGCTGCCACCTTAATGGCGTTAACTACAAAACATGATTACCAGACACACTGGTTGACTTGTGTTCAAGTCCAGTGTTCGAAGTGTTGCCACCTTAATGGCGTTAACTACAAAACATGATTACCAGACAGACTGGTTGATATATTTGGTTACTTGATTACCCCGTCAAGTGTTCGAAGTGTTGCCTTCTCAATGGTGTTAACTACAAAACATGATTACCAGACAGACTGGTTGACATATTTGGTTACTTGATTACCTCATCAAGTGTTCGAAGTGCTGCCATTTTAATGGTGTTGACGATAAAAATGATTATAACATTATTTGCTTCACTGTTTGACTACTGCATGAGTTACTTCATCGCCCTTTGTCTCTTCAAAGGAGACCACGTAAGAGAAGTGTAGCTGCCTAGGATTCAGATTGTTTTTCAATCACTTACACAAACAAGGTATCAAATCCCAGTCATGGGCAAGGGATATTTGAGATTCCCTCTCTCTTATAGCTATAGGGCCCGTAATTGCAGTGAAGCTCGTTGGGCAGTGTAGACCGCCAGTCATGAAGTCAGTTGATGATCACAGTTTCCTTCCATCAATCTGTCACGTGTGGAAAATCGGTCAGTTACCTGCCAAAAAGCGGAGGTTTAGCTCTGACACACAGATTTCGTCCACACACAAATTAGCCAACACCATGTATTCCTATAAGAAAACATTCCTGCAAGAAAACATTTCTAGAGTTCGATGTTATGACGAATATTGGACATGACGCTTATATTTAAACACTGATCGATAAATAAATAAAGACCACAGCCTTGAAATGACCTCGATCATTCTTCCCTCCAGCAATTAACGTGCGTAGAAGTTTGGAGATTCCAGTGCCAAGGGTTTTAACTCCAGGTCATCTACAGTGACCTTACAAGACTTTTCAAGATATTACTAAGTAAGCGTATGACAACGCTTGAAATATCGCCTTCAGCGTCGCTAGCAACACTTACAGAACAAATATATAAAGAACATTTGTCACCATCAAAGCAAATGTCTTATTCAAAGACATTATTGGCCATAAATATCCAACAAAGAGCCATTAATGACAGTCATCGAACTAATCCCCAAATTGGTGCCGACTAGAAACGAGAAGCATTGAGATATATTACTATATTAATCGGGGAGGATAAAGTAGGCAGAAATTGGATTTTATCGCCGATAGCTTGAGAAATAAAACATTCACCAAGCATATGATTGCATTAGAGACACGATGCTCCCGATTCCATGGGAAATCAATTCTTCTAGGCGACCTCAGTAAAGTTGTTTGCTCAGCCAGAAGCTAGGACTGCTTTATACATGAAGATGATTTCTAGGAGTAAAATCAATACTAAAGCAAAAGAAGTGAAACTACGGCTGTTTATACCTGGATTTGAAAGTCATGACAGCTTTCAGTTCAATAAAAACTGTCTCGAAAGTACATATTAAAAGTTAAAAAGTGCCCTTTAGAAAGATCCAGGTCAGTTCCCCAAAAGACATGTAACACAAACCACCAAAGGACTAAGAAAATTTAGTACGAAACTAGGATAGAAAAATGTTAAAAGAAGCAGTCAACAATTTCCAATGATGTTTGGAATATTTTCTGTAGAGGAATCCAGAGACAACAGGATATCAGCTAAAAATCCAATGATAATTTATGTCCGATTCTTTTGACTGAATATTTGCACTAAAATTATAGAGCTTTGAAAATTTTCTAGGGCCGCTTGCACAAAGAGGTCGAAAGCCGAAGTTGATTAAAAGATCTCGGTCGTAGCCTGAGTATACAGTCGACACCCTGTTGCATGAAGGAATTGTAAGCCACGATAGTTGTAACTAACAGTCAGAAATTAGAGCCGTTTCGACCCTGTTGTTAATATTTACAATCGCCCCAAAATTAACGCTAAGTACAAATACTTGCCTTAAGTAGATTGTTAGTTAGTACATTTAGACTCGTTTTGCAAAGATTTGCAAAGTAATTGTTTCAAAAACGTGTTAATAGCATTTTTCAAGTGTTATTGTGAGCTACTGAATCATTATGATGTAGAACTCTCTTGAAAATGAAGGCAAGAAAAGCTATTGACCGGTACATTGTCCATTTACACATGCCACCTTTACGTTCGAATCAAATTCGTCCCACGATCGCGATTGTCACTTCAAAAATTTACAATCGCTTAACAATTCCTTTGTGCAAGAGACGCCACTTGTTTTTACAATCAGTTGTATACTCAGCTGCAGGGTCCTTTCCGTACAATCTCTTGTGCAAGCGGGCTTTGTACATTTACAGTTGTTTGCAACGTTTGCATGACAGTATAAAAACAATATTGTTAACACAGCCCAGGTCTTCAATATATCAGAACTGCACAAGCCACTTCACGGATCAGTCAGCAATCTTCAGCATGCTCAATAAACATCTGTAATGTCTCAATCCCTATTTCCTTATTTCCTTATCAACAGTTTGGAGGAGCATTCAACGCAAAGCTTGACAGTGAGGGACTACCCAGCAAGGGGCACATAACTGTCAAGTGCCTGTGCTTTTTGTCAGCTGTCATCATGGTGTTTTTTTCTTTATTGGAAACACGTCATAGTTGCTCCATCTTAAGGGAAACACTAAATCAAGAGTGCTCACGTAACATTTAATGCGTATTTGTTCTCAGTCGAATGTACTTTATATTCTTAATTTTGCCAGAAGCATTGAATGGAATAAGTACAATTAAAACAAATATACTGATGTTCATATTTTAGTATACTTGAAAGTGTGGTGCTAGTAAATTGATTTCATGATATGTCTATCATTTAATGAGTTTGGTGAGATTTTAATATGTAAAATATATGATCCACTTCAAAACTGCAATTTGTAGCAGAAAACTCAGGCATCAGATGTATGCCCCACTAGACGAGTAAGAGAAAACGATAAGGGTGCAAAGAGAGAACAAGAGTACTTGGAAAATTTCGAAACATGTGGTCTTTCCTGTTCGAAATTTTCCAGGAAAAACCTCTTTATAAATTGCTCTTGCTGTCTTGTGCTGCAAGTTTGTTCTCTACACCTTATACCCCACGCTCAATCCTACAGTGTGGATTTGCCTGACAACACTCTTTCCTTCATTAGAAGTATATATCGATAATTGTATAAAATGGAAATAAATGGGTGGGCGTTTACATGGAATTGTACATTGGTACATTGAATACATTGGTATTCTTCCTAAAGAAGCTGCTATCATGGAATTTTCAATTTTTTAACATTACGAATTTATATGAAAAAGTCGTGGAATTACAAATTAGGGGTTTATTGTAGTGACGGGCCTCAGTGGCTCAGTAGGTTAGCGCACTAACGCAGTGTAAAGGCCCAGGAGCCTCTCATCAATGCGGTCGCTGTGAGTTCAAGTCCAGCTTATGCTGGATTCCTCTCCAGCCGTACTTGGGAAGGTCTTCAGCAACCTGCGGATGGTCGTGGGTTTCCGCCGGGCTCTGTACGGTTTCTTCCGACCATAATACTGACCGCCGTCGTATAAGTGAATTATTCTTGAGTACGGCGTAAAACACCAATCAATAAATAAATAAATCTTTGTAGTGACAGCTGGCGTATAGCTGTGGTTATATGTGAAATACGAAAAAACAAAAACTCGTACAGTGAGCCGTCTCTTCGCTACACCCTGTATCTAGTCATAGCTGTCAAAATCATTACAAGATGTTCAATAAAGCCACGCCAACAGCTTTCATGCAGAGAATGCAGAGTTATCAACTCTTTGCCAAGATTTGTTCAAAGACTCTTGAGCACATCTTAAACGTGTTGGGAGTTTTTCTCCAGAATATCAAGTCTTGTTAAGTTTTTATGTCTCCACTGGACAGTTAGCAGATTTTTTCACGTGGTGGTGAACAGTTTACAACATCCACTGGGCAGGCGTCGAAGCGTAAAGTAGACAAAACGTTGAATAAAATCATCACTACCGTTTTTTATGATGTTCATGGATGGCGTCTCTTTTGGACTGTACAAGTTGCCTTATAAGGTTACAGACTCTGTGAGCCCAGAAAAAAAAGCCCAGATGGAAGTGGTGTGTGAGTGATAAAAAGGAAATGAATAGACAAAGCAAACATCATTTTTTATTTTAAAAAAAACCCTTATACATTCTAGCCGTGAAATTCACTACATTGTATAAGACAAGAAACTGTTTGCAGATCAAAAACCGACATATACATACACAACAGTTACATATACCCGAGGAAATTAATATCTATAGACAATTGACGTGTTCATTTTTCACTATTTTTTTCATTTCATAATTAAGTTCAAATTAGCTAAAAGTTAAACGAAATGGTCCTTAATATTTATAAAAAAAAAACAAAGTATTAATTTGCTATAAAATACTTGTTTTGATGTTAATATGAAAGTAAAATGTTCATTCTATCGAAAAATCAGAAGCTAGTCAGTGCTAAAAGGCACTGTTAATTACAACTTCGGGCGTTGCCCGCTGATGCATACATGGTGGAATTCATGTCGCATCGACCGTTGCAATACATGTAAAAAAAACATTACATGCCTAAACCGATATGCTCGTAGTTGACATCAAATCCCGTATTCTGTACATGGTATCCGATTATAGTCGCTCCACTAGACAAGTGGTTGAGCAGTGGGCGAATAAGCGTTTATTATTTGCAAAACAATATGAAAACTTACTAGAATCTGCGAATGAGCCAAGTGGACAGTGTTGAAGCTGAATCAGATGTTATCTGCAATGTTAGCCGGAAAGATGCGGAAAGAGGCGAAGTAGGGATTGTTATAGTTCTCGCGGATGATTTTTATGTCCCCGGGTTCTTGTAATGCCATGTGATTTACAAGTTAATTCCTTACGCTATAATTTATATACCCTCGACTATTCTCCAGGGGCATATGGTGATTAGACTGCCTGTCCGACCGTGTGCTTGTAAATATGTCTTGTCAACGAAATCTCTACCCCGCTATTTGTCATTTATTTTCAATAATTAATTGTCTGTCTCACGTAATGAAAACCATAATAATACAATTTATGCGTGTATTTGTGTACATGATTTGGAGTTCAACGTTCTCTTCTTAAGAATATTGAAATGTTGCGAAGGCGTCCATTTGATGGGTGGAGGAAATATGTCTGAGGCAAAGAAACCACCGTCGTTTGGCAAGTAAGCTAATGAACACCCCAACTCTTAACTGATATAATAATAGCAAGAGCAACGTGAGGATGAAATGGCTAGAGCTGTACTATCCTGAAACATCATGTAATACATCAGCGAGATAAACGTTTTGTGTTTCATGCAATCTCTGGCACCAGTTAAGGAACAAAGGTTTCCTCTGCTTTTCTATGAAGAGTATCGCCGTCTAACGAGTTCTATATTCTCATTATAAAGCACTTATGTAGTAAATAAATAAATTATGTTAAGTAAGGGAGCTATAAATACATTACCAGACACAGACAAGGTACCAAATCAAGTTCTCTAGTTTAGCCTCTTTCACTTTGAAAATGAAGTTTAAAGTTTGATGGTCAATACTAAATAAACATATGCTCATGAAACTGACTGGAAATACACGGATAATTTTTTGTAAAAATTTAAATTAAGCGCCTTTCAGAAGTAGCCTGCGAAGTAAAACTAAACAAATTATTATGACATACATTAGACAAAGTGTCCTCTCATGATTTGTAGTGTAAAACTACTTTTTATTATACAGCAACTAGTGTGACATAACTAGCATGTGCAAAATAAATGCCCAAGATTTGTCGAGTGCCTTAAGAGCTTGTTACACCCGATTAACCTGTGCAAAATAAAGGCGATGTCTTCCGGCTGGTTCCGTCTGGTTGACATGGCCCCCTCAAGTCTTGTCTTCTTATCAAAATCCCAGCATTCATATTGGTGGAATTCAATTATTTTCTCAGACGGAAAGCATAATGCTTTTATTAACCGGGCCCGCTTTAGCTGTCTTCGCAAGTAGACAGTTGGGAAACTGGATTAGCACCAAGGGTAAGCACTGAGTGGGGACTGCAATGGAAAAACGTCAAAAACTGGCAGCTGCAAAAACAGCTCGACATTTCTGGTATTTTCTCAGCTCGTGCCTTTCTGCTAACCCTGACTGTTGACTAGAGCTTCCCCGATGGCTGTCTTCTCGATGTCTTATCGATTCCAATACGGACCATGGGTGGAAGAGGTTCCGAAACAGTCGCCCGCTGTGCAAAGTGGCCCGTGTCCCCAGCGGCGACTTGGAAGGGGCCGGGCCAGGGCAATTTCAACTGTCATCTCTAATGGCATCCTACCTGTCCTCCTGACGCCAAAGATCACATAAAAAATACAGCTATCCTTCTTCAAATTGACCACGGCGGTTACAAATACCACCAACACCCATAATCCGCCCGATCACCGCAGAATTTCCATGTGAATTTCAAGAAAACATTTTTAAAGCTCTTTTTATAGGCTGCTTTTTCATTTTTTTGTAGTTGTCTTCTTAATGAAACAAATTAGTTTTAGATGTATTAAGGCGTCAAAATTAGCACTCATATAACAGCCACCAACTGAGAGTAAGAAATCTCAGTTCAATAAACAATGGATGTCCAAACAATCAATAATAGAGAAATATGGAGAAAAACAGCCGAAATGAAAGATTTTTAGTACAGTTTGACTGTTAACAGTTTTCAACAACAAAGGAAAGACATCATAGAATCTGATGTAATACATATTTTCATTTGCAAGTGTTCACAGTGAACGGAAACGCCTATGGATGTCACCTCTCTAATATTAGACAATAAGATCAAGTACATTCAAAAATTTAATCGGTTAATTTTAACAGAATGTCTGTTGTCTGGGTAATGCTAGAATGTATTCTGCTATTGTAACAGCTTATTCTACTAAATATAACGCTTATATTCTATTAATTCAACATAACGATTCTATTAAACTAACAGGATAATATGTTGAATACTACACAGTGCAATGTTAAAATAACAGAATAGATTTTAAAAGTTTAGTTGTCATTGGTGTTACATCATAGGCATTTGCTATAACTAGCCGTACACTCAACTCTCTGTTATATCAGGATCGTCCTGAGTGAGGAACAATTACAAGCTGGTGTCTTTTTATTGCAATAAAAGATGGTGCCTTTGCAAAGTGCGTCAGCATTATTTGTACCATAAATGAGAAATCGACCAAAAATGAAAAGTGTATCCCAGTTTTCAATGCAGAATCCATGGATGCAGCCACGTCAAACAGTTTGTGATGCACTTCACTTATCCGCAAATGTATTATGTAAACACATATTAGCGGGGCACATTTAGGTCGCTCCCGAACACTGCATACATCACAAATAAGTACACACACACAACCACAGTACAGGTGAATGGCAGGTATCTAACTTGATCGATATGACAGAATATGTTTTAATATTCATTCTTAACACAATATCAGTGCAGCACTGTGAGACGTGATGAGCCACAGGCGAGTCTTTATCTAAGAAATCATACCAGCATATACACCATGTGTTTTTAAAAATGATTTTAAAATGATGCAAAACTGTACAGTAATAATGTTGTTCATAGAATGGCGAACGTGTTTGTCCACTTGTATAAATTTCGTCTTTGTATTCTGTCATCTCAAATTTATACTGGTGTCTTTTCTTCCGCAAAAGTATTGTTATTTCATGTTAACCATTATAAACAGCTTGATATTACTGTCACCCCTAAACTATCACCATGCTCTAAGCAATCACTAAGGCCGTACCATTCTCGTACATTGCTCCGGGCTAAGTAACACCTTGACAATGGCAAGTGAAAGTAGCCACTATCATGGCAATCATTAGTTAGTGAATGAGACTTAGAATCCGAAAGGATCTATACAGTTGTGAACCATTTGTCCATAGAAATCAGGGATACTGTTCCCTAAAGGCGAAGCACAATGACTATAATCTAGCCTCAGGCGCACATAAGCAGTGATTTTTCACCGGAAGCTAGCTAAAGGACATCGCACCCAGTGACTAGAGTCTTATTGCCTTTTCTGTGTGCATGCCGTAATGGATAGTGTTTGAGGCAGCGACGAAGCCTTAGGAAGACCACTGGAAAGCTCTGGATGAGCATAAAAGTTTTCCGGGAAAATTATCGAACATAATGACATTAAATTTGCAGGATATGTGTTTCCAAATTTTTCAGCCACTTCCCTAGGTTAAAGACGATATCCCACCGAGCCCGCTGTATTATCATTGTTTCCGGGAAGTAATGTTCTTCTTCCAGCACATAGCAGCCGATAAGGGCTGACAAATGTTACAGTGCAATTCCCCCCTTTGAAACCGTCCATACCAAGCGTTATGTGGTCAAGCCACGTGTGTTCTAACCACTCACATCTGCTGCAAAACAGATGTCATCATCTCAAACGTTTACGCCACTGGCGAAATATGCATATAACAGACTTTCCAGGGTCAATCGCTCATAGCAAAAACACAAGGATTGGGCTTTCGTACACAAACTTCTTACAGATTCACTGCGTTCAGTTATAGACGTCCAGTACACAAAAATTACAATCGTAGATGTTCATTGCTTTCATTACACAACCGTTCCAGGTACAGACGTCTAGTGCACAAAAATGTTCACAAGCGTTAGTATTATACACGTCCATTACCCAAGCGTTCCGATTACAGACTTCCAATACACAAAAATTCCAATTTCAGATCTTCACAAAACGTTTCTATTACAAACGTCAATTACCCAAGCCTTCCGATTACAGACTTGAACTACATAAACGTTACTATCTTACTTGTTCACTCCATAAACGTTACCATCTTACTCGTTCACAACACAAACGTTGTGGTCACAAACGTTGACGACTCACACGTTGCAACTGAATCGTTTCAGTTTCAGACAATAACAGTATTATCTCTACAAACTGGATCGGGATCGCGGCAAAGGCATTTGTGCTTCATAATACTTTTTCAGACAATGCCGACTTAATGTAGTTGTGCCAAAGAAATTCTCGGTTCAAGAAAATAATGAAGATTACCGGCTAAGACCTGCTTCCTGGAGAAGGCTATGTGGTGAAGGTAAAATACCCGGCTATGGTGCACACAAAATAACTATCTCTGACACAAAAATTATACAGCACGCACCGCTGGAATACCCTTGCTTGATAACATATCTACAAGAAATTTTGGGGTTACTTGGCTCTGAAATGAAAACTTGCTGTTTTTTATAGGATTACAGGCACTTACACGGCATTGCACTGAGATGTGCAATTATCAGGTTTTTGCAATCGAGATAATGGCCGTTGCACATGATAACAGCAGAGGTTAAGAGGTTGATGAAAGCAGATCTCAAGACACAGATATTAAAAGAGATGTCTTTTTTATGAATACCTTTGTTACAATGAATATACCTCATGACGAACTCAGTTTCGTGCCGCCGTGTGCTTGATATAAGTGCATAAAGCAACGCTAGATGGTCTCTTAACAAGGTTCTTCTCGGACTGCCACAAAGATCCCGAGAACAGTCGAAGCTGGGATAGAATCAACACCGCTTGTGCTACGGTGATTTAAAGACACCTCAAATCCGACAGTGCATGGGAAGGTTTGCAACTGCGGATGGTGGTGGATTCCTCCGGGTTCTTTCCTGTTTCTTCCCACCAAACTGCTGGCCGTCGTCGTATAATATTCTTTAGAAAATTAGAAGAACTCAAATAAAATAAATTATACACATTAACCACTCAGTCACGACACACACACACACACACGTTCGACATTCAAGCGTTCAAAAGCGTTCACACGTTCAAAACTATTCCATGCGACACTTGAGACTTTTTTGTGCCCGACAAGCCTTACTTTAAAGCTGATGGAGTCGTCGAGCCGTAATCTTTACGCTGGAACTGCATTGTCATGTATGTTGTTCCCGGTATATTGCTTCAGTGTGCCAGAACTATAAATATGGCACCATTGGGAAGCTTCTCTACAAGGAGATACACTTGTCAATGATAATAATAGAGGCATTGGTTTAATTATCGGTTTTATTTGCAAATAAGAACAGTGCATTGTTTAGCCTTATTTTGCTTATAGTCACGGTACTATGAGGCGCTTAATTTGCTACTGTTTAAGCATTTACGTGAATAGTTATAATCAAACCCTAATTGACGTAAATTGACAACAGGCCGTATTTGCCAACTAACACACTGTCGTTGCTGCTCTGCTTTTACTTTATTTGCTGTAAGTCTTTTATTGTATTAGTCAAAAGTACTATTTAGGGGAATTCCAACAACATTACTTTCGCATCGCATTCTAATACATGTTTTCAAAGTTAATGCCATCATTTTTCGATTTGGATATTGCTAACGTAGATAAAATTGGATATGCCAAGATGAGTAAAGAATGCAGAGCTGTTTCTACATCCCTTGACACTAAATGATCCGTATTGGAACACACTGACGGTGGTGTAGACCAAAATGGACCAAGGTCATACCTAAATATTGTAACCTGGTGTCATATGAAACGGTTATGACATTTCAAGGACGCCAAATTATCAGCGTTTTGTATATCCTACAGTATTCGTCCTATGGCTGAAGCTTTTCCTAAAGCCTTATTATATACCACTACTGTGTCAGAAGACGTGGTACATTGAAGGTAGTGTTAATAGCATTGACAAAAAACAAGACGATGACAGAAATAATAGACTAGATTGGATTATATTCAAACTGTCCAGCGTAATAGTTTAAGGAAGTATTCGAATGAGAATGAGTATCCATTCCATCAGATGTTTCCACCAGTGTTTTCTTCTTTTGTGGGGAAGGAGTCATAGTCATTTCTTAGCATTGAAGTGTCAACCAAAATTCTACTCAGTACTATGATCGTCATTATGCTAAAGTTATGGCAATAATTCAGAATCATTCAATTTATCCACAAACATTTATTAACTTATTCATTTTTTGACTTATTATTTCATTGTTTGATGTTATACGTCGTACTCAAGAAAATTTCACTTCTACGACTGCGGCCAGCATTATGATGGGACGAAATTGGACAGAGCCATGGAGGGAAATATAAAAAGAAAATAACACATCCTTTCAAGAATACCTACTTCATCATCAGTGATTTTCGACCAAGGACTATCAATGATCAGCTGGTATTGTTATTTTAGTAGATAAAGGGCACAAGTGTCTCATGAGTTACATGGTTTTCTTCCCTGGAGGCCTTGTGAACAACACTGAGAATATTTTCTTCAAAAGTATGGACTCGATTATAATTATTATCACTGATAACAAATAATAAGTCTATGGAGATCTATACCACGGAAATTGTAAAATAAGCTTAATAGAAATCTCGACTGAGCATGTTCGACTAGGGGTGTATAAACTCCCCTGTTCTGGCTTTTCTTGAGTTGTTCTTTTCGTGGGTATGTTGAGAGTTTGCAGATTCGTGTGGATTTGGCCCCAGTACCCGCTGTGAATAAGGTAACAGGTAAAGAAAGATAATGAAGTAAAAGAGTTGATATACAGTAGAATAAGCTGTGGTAACAGCACACATAGAGCCCATCCTTTGATTACGGGCGAAAACAAGTTTGTGATAGGTGTTTATAGCAATTACTGAATAATATACATAGCATGTATACACTCATAAGACAAAGAAATCCACTGTGGATCCTTCTTCAATCTTTGCTACTGCGACATAGACGTTTTTAAAGGTCATCTAACATCCTGTAATTAACCTCTCCCCTTTGAATTTTGAGGCCATGATATCCGTGCCGTTCACCTAGGATAGATCAATCGTCAAGGAATGGCTTCTTGTCTGAGAATCTGATGGAATCATCATTGTCCTAGCTTTATGAACGGTTTCTTTTGTCCCTTGTACATGCTTAAAATCGGTTGAAAAGCGGCGACAAGCATCTCTACAAGTTTCTCTGACTGATCGGTCAACTTTTTGACACCCTATCGTTTAGCATGGGTCATTCATTCTACGAGTGCGAGTGGCTTTCGCGGGATATAGGAGGTAGTGCAAATCCGCTATCCTTTATGAATTCCTCGCTCATATATAGTAATGATTTTTAAGATGTGACAAGTATCTCTAAATGTAGCTCCTGTCTGTTTCTCAGTAAAATAGTTACATCGTATCTTTTAATTACGAAGCCGTATGGAGCACACACACAACTTTCAGAATGTCAACTATGAAACAAATCGTGCTCACGAGATAACTGACCAATAGAAATGCACAATTATGTCGTGCACACGAGATATCTGTTAAGTCGTGCGCATGATATCTTTGTTTGCACGACTTAATTGTGCATTTCTATTGGTCAATTACCCCGTGCTCTCGAGATTTTTACTATTTCGTGCGAAAAAAAACTTAACTGACACTTTTTGTTGTTATTTTTTTCTATTTACAATTGTTTTTCTAACTATGTGACTTGCACATCTCCATCATGATCCTACTACAGCAAAGCGAAAGATAACCACTGGCATAGTGGATGTGTGGTATATATTGGTACAGGATACAAGATATTTGCTTTTATTGGAAGTTGCTTCTAGGGTACACTACGAATCTCAAATATACATATTGCTGGACATAGTTCAAATCCTTAGACAGTAGACTCTCCGCTTCAACGCGCGGTGAAATATTAGAAATAAGCTTCAGCTAAGGCTTGTGTGAAATGTTATTTATTTATCACTTGATACCTTACAATTCTTGATCTCATCTGTCTGATTGTTGCTAGTGTATTAATATCTAAGATTATCTGAGAAATGAAGGTCTCTACTTCAGAGATTGTGTACTGCGTTTGCACAAGGAGAGACATTGAGATTATCTGCAGGAGAAAAATGAGACAATTCAATAAACTAACTTAACTTGCAAAAGTTGTCATAAACAAGGTACGCTTCTCATGACACTGTATTTTTTCCCATTAAATATAATCTAAACACAGCAACAATGTTAATTACGATTTAAGCCTGACGTTAACTTTTGTCTAGGAAAAATCAGAATTATTAACATTTAAATCTATTAATATGTACTTCAGAACAATCTGTCCGGGGTTATTATAACACTGGGATGGGCATTGACAGTTCTTCATGTTCCAAAGAACCTGTTATACCAAAATGGATTCAAATCCAGACTAGATAACTCTCCCTAACGGCTTCCATCAATGTTTACTGAAATCGTATTGTTAGAAATAACTACATGAGTCACCAAGACGAACCAGCCATAGGCAGCTGCTTCTACGTACTTTGGGATTCAATCTGCAGGAGGTAAATAAAGCAGCAGGTCAGTTGTTAGTAGTAATGTAGTGCCGTAGAAGGGTTAGAACAGATGGCGTTTTCGGGTAAACTTATATGTATAGCACAAATAACGACAAAGACGTGATGCCACAGTAATGCCAAAGCTTCAGAAACGCCTTATTTCATTTTAAGGCAAATGATAACTGATTTAGGTCAGCTATATATACTGCTTATAGGGTGTGAACATAAACGGAGTGTATAGATTGCAAGAAGAAAGGGCAATAAAAACATGCAATCTAGACAGGCCAGCTCACGTCTAAAGTCTGATTGAATAAGTAGAAAACAAAAGAGGCAGGGAAGGAATCACCTGTTGGGCAGGTATGGGTTACCGTGAGCTGGTCAGCCCAGAATTGCGCGTTTTACTTAATGCAATCAGTACACTCAGTATAGATTGCAACAGAAAAGTAACAGTTAACACATAGGTCAGTAGATCTTTTTCACGATCTAAGATATATGCGCACTCTGCGTAAAGTTTATATTCTCTCATGTACATTGGAAATTATCTAACTCAGATGACTATTCATTGGGTGAATCGCACAGCACATTGAGCCAAGCTAAAATGCACAGTAGCACGGCAGACCTTGTACACCTTGTTTTTATCAACATTTTATCACAACACCATTCTCACCATTAAATCATCCAGTTGTCAAACTATCCTTTGTAACCTCTGCCCCTAAATATTTATGGCCAACCGAATCAAGTGTTTAGTTGCACTAGAAAGTTCCTGGCTTCCAAGACAATAAATGGTAATAAACGTCTTCTTTGTGGTATTTCGGACGCCCCCTGATACCTCTGTTTGAGAGCCAATACATACAAAGTAACATAAACCAATTTAACCAGTCTGTTACCCATGGACCAGTGAGCGAGCCCTTACATACTAATTCCTGCAATCAAGTCAGGTTGTAGAACCCTAAGGCTCCGATACCAATGCCGGGTGTATGGCGGAAAGAACTAGCATTTAGATGCCATGTTTTCTTGGCTAGAAACATCTGCAATTTTTATACTTTTGTAAGTGAGGAAGAAATTCGACAGTACTTTATTATAATTTGTTTTTCCAGTGACACCAAAGCTTCTGCGTAATTTTCTGCTAAAGTAATGTCATATTCTGGAATCTGCTTCACACTGAATAAATGAATGATGACACATGTAGTGTGTGTTAAAAGATATATGTGTTAAAAGATTTATTTCAGTGTAGGTTTGTTTATATGCATGGATCAAAGAAATAATGATTTCGGTAACAACATTTATCTGAAAAGATGTAGCCACAAAGGAATGTTCTTATAAAGCCCCACATTACTAAATACCAACACCCAGTCGTTAAGTAGATATTCCAAGAGAATATTCTCAAGGCAAATGATGATGCTTAAATGTCTTTAATCCGACAATTGGTGGAATAAGACAATAAGACTAAACTGTGACCTCTAAATGTTCTTACAAAATAAAGTTTATTCTATTAGCTTGTACTATTCCGCTTCATTTTATTAAAGTAAATGAAAGTTAAAATGTGAAGTAAGATTTATCATAGAGACAACTGAAAACTATGCGTGCAAGTGCTTTCATTTATTTTCCAGATTGTTTAAGTGTTGAAACACATTCAAATATTTGAGTACTATGGTGGACTTTATGAGCCACACTGACTATATCTAGGAACTCTGAAGTCACGTCACCTTTTTTCCTGATGTTCGCCAGAAGAAAGGAATTTTGGGAACATTATTTCAGTAATCTTTTACTCGTGGGTAGAAAGAGTTATTCCAACATTCGGTGTCGTGATTAGAGTTGACAAAACTTCTTTAAAGTCAGAGTTCCTAAACTTTGATAATATGGTACATAAAGCCCACCTTAGAATTCAAATGCTTCGACGTCTTTCATTCTTTTCACAAAAATTTTAAAAAAAAAATAATAAAGTATGTTTATGCACAGTTTTAAATGGTGTATTTAGTGATGCCTTCTCTGATTTTTAGAGGTCTTTTCCTTTACAATACTGCTATGACACAGCGGCAGCACAGAGAACATGGATTTGGTTGCTGTCTTTGTGTTTATATAAATCAGAGCTTCAGTAGAAAAGAATTTAAATCCAAACACAAATATCGAATCCAACGAAATATAAGAAACATGAAATGTGATGTAAAAAGAAAATTCTTCGCAAAACAAAAAGGTCAATGCCATACGTGGCGTACGTCTCTTTGTGACTGCGATCCTCAATCTTTCGTCTTCTGCTCCAGTGATACCTCTTCTCCCTGAATCGATACTCACTGGCGACTTTCACAAGTGAAAAGGGCGCAGATGAAATATAATTACTTGAATTATATCCATCAGTGTTTGGCCTTCCTGCCTTCCGCCAAATTAGAGAGGCTGGTCCTAATGGTAGGTCGTTACAGTGACTCCCTCCCTGTTGTTGTGCTCAGAGCTGCCTGCTGGCTCAAACCGCAGACGGAGGCTCTGTTCGGGAAGCCATCACCTGGATATTTCATAACAGCCAATCAGGCCGACAGACTTTTTTCGCGTTATCCAAGCTTTTTCATGCTTTTCACTTTCTAGGTCATCGACCAGACGACCTTTGTAGTGAGTCACGTGTGACTTAGCGCCATTGAGCCTCTATCTCCTTTTTAAAGCATGTGCACACGCTGAAAACAGCACTCAGAAGTTACATCGTGCTTCAGTCCACATGCAGATGGATGCGTCAGCCGTTGGGTACACAGAGAAAGGTTCCAAGACAAGCGATTTATCTGTGTGTACAAAATGTTATTGTGACATGTTCGATTTGATCACCAGGGTCTTTATTGTATTCTTGATTGTATTCCATCAGCCCAAAGGTACAGTTTTAAATAATGAATAAATAAATTAATAACGTATATTTATTAATCTATTTAATATATATATATATATATATATATATATATATATATATATTATATATATATATATATATATATGGATGGAGGAAACCGGAGTACCAGGCGTAAACCACAGGCCTTTGGCAACTTACTGTTAATCTTTTCTACATCAGACGTATAGATATGCGCGCCATGTTGGCGGAAGACTTGAGTACGTAAATCACCACGTAATCACGAACGTGATAAAATAAGACTGGCATTCGTCATACAAAGGAAAAGTAATCAGCAGTTTTTATTATGACTTAAAGACATATTTATGACCATGACGAGAAAATCAGAAGTCTCTACTTCATGAGGTTTGTGCGGCACCCCGTGAAATGCTATGGTTTCATATGAGATCTGCCCCGCTTCTGCTCTTGTCACCAGTGTGATCCTAACTGTGAGACAAGTAAAAAAATAAGTCCTACATAAAGCACCAATGTAAATAATTCATGTTTGCAATCGTTGTATCTACCTAAAACGGATCGAAATCTGAGATTGACATTGCACACAAGATAGGGTAGATCTTACACTAGCCTAAACCACAGACCATGGCTCATGATATGACGACCCAAACTAGTGCAGAGGACACCAACCAATCAAAACACAAAGGAAATTCAAATGAGGTATCTTTCATTATATAAGCCTTTCCATGGATCTTGCGAGTGGAGAGGCTGAGCAAAATGTATTTACGGTTTTGTGGATAAAATGGTGTGTGGTAATACAAAACGTGTAAGTTGCCATGAGTAACAATGATTTATGTCTGATAACAGAAAAACAAGGTGCCATTAACTGAGGCCGTCGCCACGGTGCTTAATAAATACCACGCTGACAGCCACCCACCGGCGAAGTTAGCACCCTGATACCTCATCATTTATAGGGAAGTGTCAGATGCAACGTTACTGACATAATACCATGTTTATGTAATATTTCACGAGCTATGTGTGGTCTACCTCAATATACTGTTATAGTTCGCAAATTATCACATGTAACCGGTGAAATACGACCCATTGCCAGTTTACCTTAGTTAACGTATTATTCTAACTGTTCATGTAAATGCTTAAATAGTAGCCAATCACACGCCCCCTAGCACCGTGACATAAGCAGAATTAGGTAAGGTAAGGTAGGTAAAAAACGCAGTGATGTTTGTTGCAATTTATTAGACGGCATTGATTTACACTTACTCAAAATGCTGTGCTGCCATCACATTTAGTGACAATTTAGTAACAATGACATGAAAACAATGCAAAGGTACCAGGCCTTTATGGGATATTTAGTCCTCCAACAGAATCCTGGTTTTATGCACGCATACAATACAATAGAAAGTGAAACCAGAGTATGATACTTGGCAGATGGTCACACGTAACAGGTGAAGAACGGTTTCTTCTCAGTTTACCTTAGTTATAAGGTTTTATACTAACTGTGCAGCTAAATGCTTAGTAAATAGTAGCAAATTACACGCCCCCTCAAATCCTTCTATAACTTTTTTTTATTTTGAAAGTACATTTAAATTTGGTCAAAATAGCTGACGTTTGCGATACGAATTTCCTTGAATAAATTCCAGTATATTGTTTTAAAATTTGTATCCGGTATCTTTACACTTTGATGTAGAGACGTTAAAATTTCCCTGACTAGGAAAATAGTCGTTTGAGTCTTGCTTGGTGCTCAGGTATGGCTTAAAAAATGACCAGCGTCCGCGTAATAGACCCTTGTTTGAGTCGTTGTTTGCGCCCGCACATGAAGTACATTCTTTTTTGAGTCGAGGTTGGCGCCCACACATGATGTGCGTCCTTGTGTAAACTCTGGTTGGCACCCGTTCATGACGTACGTAGTTGCTTGAGTAGTGGTTGAGGCCAACATGTGTTAATATTCTTTTGGTATGTGAAACAAAAATATCCCGACATTTTAGCAGAGCGTGAGTGTGTGCATTAGCTATGTTCATACTACAGGAAATATACGCATTGTCGGCTGACATTTTATTTCTTTTAGGATTAAAAGGATCTTAGTGCTTGACATTAAGAACGTCTTAATGGTTATAGTTCACTGGTCCACGCAATTCTGCGCAAGATAAAATGGAAGTAAACAAATTAACCGTAATAAGCCAAAACAAAAAGGAAATACTTTGAAAACATGTGCTATTTAGACGGAAGTGACAAGTACTTGAGTTAATAATCCTAATTTGCCTGAAATAGGATTATCCTGTTTTACTGTGATAAGGGATTGTAGTTACGGTAAAAAAGTGTTTCATTGTTAAAAGAACAGTGTCAAAACAGAAACCAGCGGTATGCCGGTTGTCTCCCATATATTTGTTTATTTCGTGTTTTACGACGTGCTGAAGAATCTTTCGCTCGTACAACGACGACCTGAAATTATGACGGGAGGAGACCTGCAGACCACGGAGGATCAACTGTCTGAGGTTACTGGAAGACTGTCCCACATTACCGAAGAGGAAGCCAGCATGGGCTTGTTTCTGGTGCATTGTGCAGCACCAGCAGGCTAACAACTTGGCCACGGAGGCGCCCTTTCCGATATAAGCTACAAGTTAGTAATAGTTGTATAATAAGCGGATTTTGCTGACATCTTGAAGATTGGTCTAAATCAAAACTTTCAGCCAGGTAAAGATGCATAGTTTTGTAATCTTGCTTCACACCCCAGTAATATTGCCTTTTAAGATGTTATCAAAATTGACACAAGTTAACGCTTAAAGCGAGACAAAAAAGGTTTCAAAGTTTGAGGCTGTCAATTACGCCTTTTGTACTACCCTTTTCGGAATGTTTGGTCTTTCCCATACCGGGTTAAACAATAAATGAAGATATAAAGTCAGTCTAACGAGCAATGGGCTTATACTAAGTGATATCTTAACGACTTAATGTCCAGGAAATTTATCTTGTACTGTATATATTTACAGTTCGATTTGGAACAGAAATATATCTATATTTTAATGCATTCTAGACAGTAGCAATACTGAACTTCCAAGCGGTGCCGAACAATTGTTTGTTCTGCTTCTTCAGTTTTTCACACAAGTCTTTCGAAAGACGTCGATGTGGAAAAAATTTGACATGTAGTGAACATGAACTTGTAATTGTATCAGCAAACATTTGGCAAAGGTGGCATTTCAGGAAAAAAAACTGGTTTTGCTGCCGCTTCACTAAATTAAATGTGTACCGTAGTGGTACAGTACACATTATACCTGACACTAATAAATCATCCAACTGTGTACAAGAGCAGTAAGTGTTTCTATAGAACAAATGGGCAGCTGTTCAGGACCTTCGGATAAATCCCTTATGTCAATAACAGCACACGATGTCGACAAGAATAGGGAGTGTTCTATAGCACATATGGGCCGCTGTTAGAGACCTTCGGGATAACTCCTTATAATCAGTAACAGCAACGCAATGTGCACAAAAGGTAACAACATTACTCGGTGAATAAAGATATCATACTTCCATTTATCTAGGGATAAGAAATGGTTGTTTGTTGACAGAATACCCGCACTTTACCCACAGGGAAGTCCTCACCCCAGACACAAGCTGCTGTACAGTTATTGTAACGGTAAACGTACCTTCAACAGATGGAGCCACTTTTATCGTGGAGTTTGTGATATTTATTCTGCGTTAGACGTGGGAAAATCAGGGTTAGCTTAAAGTTAACATCAATATCAAATTTAAACCATCTGGCCTGTGATATGGTATATAATGATATTCTCTACCAACCTGGTGCTAAAGACCTACATGCATTTATATGTTGCATGTGGTCAGTTTTTCGAAGACTCGTTGCTACCAGTATTTATGTAGGGAAAATGTAAATAAATCGCACCAACATTTGTGTATCATTGGTTTACTAAAGCTTTCACCTAAGCTCGCAAAACTCATTTTAAATACTGTACAGCTGAACAATATACATTACACTATTTATTTATTTGTTTATTTATTTAGTAATTTAGTTAGTTAGTTAGTTAGTTATTGAGGGACTCTAAAGGTTTTACTCAATAATGTTTTATCAGTACCTCTGCTGTCATGCTTTTTTGGCGTATAAAATCATCCTTTTGACAGCTGTTTACAATCTTTTGACTGTACACCGCAGTTGATCCAGCCAGAGATGGATTTGAACGTGTACGCGACGAGAGTGTACAGGTCACACGGTGCTGACTTTTATTGGAAGTCTGTGTTACATGTTAACCCGTGCCTCTGTTATACATTTATAAGCTTCTAGGCAGTTTTCTGAAAAGGATAAAGCTTATAGTATTGCAATACAATTTTTACAGGCTATGCCCTAATGTAATCCGTTTAGTCGTGATCAAAACAGAAAAGAAAGCACTCAACAAAAGCATAATCATCTTTACAAACTTCCTCTCTTTAAACGCTGGCAAAGTTTAAAAGCTTATGCTTCTTGGGATATTCTAATTATTTTAGACTTGCAAGTAAAAACAGCCATCCGATGTATAAAGCACACGAAGGAAGCACCTGCCGACGTCTATATTTACTTAACGCTTTGTTGTCTCTAAGCCTGGCACACATTAAGCTAAATATACAGAGAATGTCTACAGTGTATACAGCAGTGTGGTGTTTAGGATGTGGTTAGTCGTCTCTTTATATTAGCCAACTTTGTCGTGGCACGCTCTAACAGCTGTGAACGACTAGACTATGTAATGGATAGAAACCTTCCAGGAGATGTGAGACAGGTAAAGCGCTTGTCAGGGTGCTGAGCGAGAACTCCCCCAATTGTTAACACCCTGGAGATAGAACCGGGAAGATTCTTGGCACATCTAGAAAAGCGAAGAATCTGACGGCATTCACCATCTTAAAAACAAAGAAAACACTGGAATGAAGTGTATATCAGATTAAAGACTGTTAAACACCGATTTTTTCTTTTCCTCTTTATTTCTTTTTTAACATTTCCAATCGAATAAAATAGGTCGAAAACATCAGATTCTACGGTGGTCGGTAGTGATTTAGAGGGTATCGGTGACATCACAACATTAGTCTTTTCTAGTTCGTTTCAATGTTCATTCGGCGCATGCATTCATTGCTCCATTGTATGTGGATGTTGAATGATGGAATCTAACAGCCTGTGTGTGTGCCCAAACCGGATGTGACGTCACTGGTCCAAAATGGTAAGAAATTGAAACCACAGAATTTAAGGATTCAAATGTATTTTACCATGTTGAAGAAAAATCTAAAGAAGATATCTATCAGACTCATGAAAAATTTATTTATTTATTTAATTGGTGTTTTATGCCGTACTCAATAATATTTCACTTATACGACGGCAGCCAGCATTATAGTGGAAGGATACTCGTGAAAGATTACGCCAACACTTTTGTCTCTTTTTTTTCGATACATGTAACCGCCAACATGTAAACTGATTTGACTTGTTTAATTGTTGTTTGATTCTATACTGACGAATTTTCCAGTTTTAAGATGGCGGTAAGTGGAGGAAGTAATCTATGGACCTTTGACAAGTTACTGGCGAACTCTTAAATCCCCATACACGTGTGATGTTCAGATATGCCAACCATATTTGTGTAAGACCAATTCGCCATGGGTGTTTTGGGAAAAGGTCTTTCGTTTACTGCCTTTTGAATTAATGGTTCATTTCGAGGGTTACATTTTTGGGTCTGTCGTTTCATTCTTCAAGACAAAGAGAAACGCCCTGTTGCCTCTCACCATATTACGCTGGCTGCCGTAATATAAGTGAAATATTCTTTATTACTGCAATTAAATAAATAAAAGACCAGAGCTGTGGGCTTTTTTATTTGGGGGCCTGTATCCATACAGTGTGTCTAATGGTGTCTTTTGTTGACATACTGCAACAATTTCAAGTTCATGGATGCACACTAAAATTGCCACAGATGATGAAATAAGAATATTTCATAATTTCCAGTCTTTAGTACAGGTTTTTGAAATCTTCTGCATGAATATAAAGCTTCAAGAACGGGTAGAATGTGACTCAGTCATGGACTGATCTGAATACATTGTACGTTTATACAGTGATCTTATACCTGTTTTTTGTGAGGGGGGGGGGGGGGGGGCGGCCTCCGTGGCTCAGTTGGTTAGCGCGCTAGCACATTGTAATGACCCGGGAACCTCTCACCAATCCGGTCGCTGTGAATTCAAATGGAGCTCATGCTCATGTACGTGGGAAGGTCTTCCAGCAACCTGCTGGCCGCCGTCTTATAAGTGAAATATTCTTGAGTACGGCGTAAAACACAAATCAAATAAATCAAATAAATAAATATACCTGGTTTTGTTCTCGTTTATTCAGTTGATTGGTGCCGACGACGGCCAGGGCTATGGGCCACCCCGGAGAAAACCATTACCCTTCGGCATGTACATCACAAACGTCCTGACGAAACGTATGCCACATCCAAACTAGCCAGAGCTGGATTCGATCCTGCGCCTCATTTGATACTTATTTCTGTTACAGGCATTTGGTATTGACTATTGAAACATATTGTTAATATATATTGTTAAACTGAGCGAAGAGAAGCATTAAGTAAAAATTGTAAAGTGGTAAAGATGAATCTAATACACTATTGGTGGAACGAACTATGTTCATTTTGACATAAACCGCTTCTGATGTAATGAATGCGGTGATTGCTCTTACGAACTAGGATGATTGTGGCATAAACCGCTTCCGGTGTAATGAGTACCCTGATCGGTCTATTAGTCAGTTAGTTAAGCGGAACATGATTACAAACTTCCCTGTTACAAATACTCCTAATGCTTCTCTTCATTACTTTCTGATGTAAATATTGAACAACATGTTGTCTCTAGAATACTGCCTCTAATATATGACGTACACTTATCCCTTAGCTCGGTTGCCTATACATACATTAGTCGGTGGTTATGTATTTATTTATACATGTATCTCCGTTATCTCTTTATCCTTATATGTTTTCATTTGTTGTTAATATGTGATAAAAGTCGCTGTTACCTTGCATTTTGTCTTCGATAACTATAACGTTGCTGTGCAATTTATCAGTGTTCTAACATAATAACAGGCTTGTATACAATATGTTCATTATTCTCAAAACAAGTTGATTTAAACGGAGTAAGAAGACTACTTAAATAGCATACTGCCTATCCACGTCAGTCGGATAATCAGGTCAGATACCAGGGGATGAATGTCTTAATTCTGTGAGGCGAAAGGATGATAATTGGTACAGGGTAAAATATAGCCTTTAGAGCATCAATGCTAGGTATGTCAGGCATTTATTTTCACTAATAGTGACAACGTAAATTACGCAATCAACGCTGAAATTATAAAGGCGTTTATCTTAAAACGACACATTTGGGTGTTAACCTCAATCATGTTCTGCAACAGTATTATGGAACACGTAACGTAATGTGTGAGATTCATTAGAACTAGATATTACGGAAACCTCGCGAAATGCCGTGTGATTTTGCTTGACTATCAGTTAAAAAGTTGAAAAAGTTACATTAAACAGGAATTTACGCAAATACGTAAGGGACAAGAAAAAGGTGTGAACAAATGTGCTTGTGAACTTCCAGTTTAAATACATGACCTTGGCTCACGTAACAGACACGTGATCCAGAATAACGCCTGACAGACGCCTGGCAGACGGAATGATAGCCTATTAAGAGTGCAACCGAATAATTCATTTCCTACGAAATACAAACAGGCTTTCTTTCTTGATAGAATGTCACACACACACACACACATATATATATATATATATACAAACATCTCAAATTAAAACAGGTGTTTGCTTGGATAAGAGAATAAATGCACTCGAGTTCGGCAAATAGCCATATCTTTTGCTGTTTTATGTATTAGAGTTTCTCCCTCCTGCAGAGTATCCGCCATCTGTACTTAGGGCTGAGTTACTATTTTCGCGGTAATGATTACCACCGTTTGAAGCTTCAGCCTCGTTACGAGCTTCACGTTTTTTTCAAAAAAGGATATGGCACCTGTTGTATGTTACGCTCGACCTATGCATTTTAGCTTCGTACATTTGAATGTGAGGATACTTCAGGGAAACAAAGCAGTAAATGTGTGTACTTCCTCTATTATTTACTTACCTTTTTATTTACCTGATTTTTTACCCTGTGCTCATCAGGAGTATTTATCTTACGCGACAAGAATTTACTTTTAGAGTGAACTACTGATCTTTGGCAAGTAATTGGCGAAGCTCCCTATGTGTTACGAACATATGGCATCAGTGGAAGGCAAGTGAAATCTAACGTAAGTCATGCATGTAAAAACCCAACTAAACTTTCATTAAAGACAAAGACTACTACCGACTACTTAATGACACTAATGTTTCATGATCAGTGACGGCAGTGAATACCTTTGCATTTTATCCATTGATGTAAATAATTAGTAAGAACTAAACGACGCCCCTGTCACATCAGTGTGGCCACTGTGTCCAGCTTCTCATGACATATCGCGGTTTATTACTAGATTTGTGTTGGTCTGGTGGACTTTATTGGAGAGATTTCCTATACCTTTCTAAATGACAGGAACATCCATGCTCTTAAAAATAAACAAGAAGATTTCTTTTGATTCGCAGGTCACAAATTCATAAAAAGTTTGTCAAAACATGTAGATCGATTTTTGCTGTTGAGCGAGAAATATCGAAGCAAATAAAAAAAGAACATTTTTAACTAATACGTTGTCGTTTTGACCCCAAAATGTACTATCGTTTATTCAAATTCGACATACCATGATCTTATATTATTAGTAGGCTGGTCAACCGATTGTTAGTTTTTATGCACCTGTAACATCAATGAGCACATGGCAAACTGTATCGTCCGACTGGTGATGTCAGCGTATAATTTGTTTGTTGCGTCATACCTCGTATCTCGTTGATTACATCTCGTGATTACGTATGCATGAAGCCAGCCTCTGTAATTGTATCCGTGTTAGACGCTGGGATAGACAAAGCTGTTCAGCTTGGTCTAAAGAGACATGGGTCAAACCACCGGGGATAAAGACCTCCTGTAGGCTAGCATATGTCAATGATGAATTATTATCGCTGAGTGAGTAATGCAGGAATACCTACTTATTATAAACTAATAATACCTGGTTATCAAAACGCCGCGTCGCAAAGTGCCTGAAGACTGAAGTGCATTCGTACGTCGGCATCGTGACAATAGTCCCTTAGTGAAGTCGCCCTTGTACCGCTCTTTCGTGTGTTGGGTTAAATTAGTCGGTTCCGGTCTCCCTTGGGTTGCAATTAGTGGCCCCAGCCACTTCATTTATCACGGGACAAATGGTTATTTGACTTGAACTCCGGATTACTCTTTTGGAATCCTTCGGGTTCCTCTGGTTTGGCGTTCCATAACAACGTGAGTCAGGTGAATTGCCTAAATCTGTGGATCAGTTTCCATATTCCTTAAGCACTCGCCTACTGTGAAAACAATATACCAAATCCAAAATAACATGACGCCTTCCAAACCATGGTAAACGCCGAACCCCGAAAAACTTTGAAACACACGTCATGAATACGCATGTTCATCCAGTCCATGAGCTGAATCGGGAATCATGGCTTGACAAAAACTTTGCCATAAAAAGGTCACAGCATAAAGTGTAAAATCAGACTTCGTATTTGTAAAACAACTCAAGCCTTAAGTCATAATTGCAAGTTCTTTACTCAGGACAGAAAAGGTACATTGATCTGCAGTAAACAACAAGTGTACAAATGTTACACTTCCTTGAGCAAAGGATATTAACAGTGGCTTCAGACATGATATGGAAATTATTGATTTATTTATTTATTTGATTGGTGTTTTAGGCCCTACTCAAGAATATTTCACTTATACTACGGCGGCCAGCATTATGGTGGGTGGAAACCGGGCAGAGCCCGGGGAAAACCCGCGTCCATCGGCAGGTTGCTGGCAGACCTTCCCACGTACGACCGGAGAGGAAGCCAGCATGAGCTGGACTTGAACTCACAGCGACCGCATTGGTGAGAGACTCCTGGGCCATTACGCTGCGCTAGCGCGCTAACCAACTGAGCCACGGAGGCCCCTGGAAATTATTGAGGAGCAATTTTTACATCAGATATTCATCAACTGATTTAAACATGGAATTCGACCAGTGCTTTCTCGGAACAGAAACTTTAATACAATCGCCATCAGCGATATACTTGAGTGCACCATGTATGATCCTTATATTTGTGTCAGCAAACGGTACTAGGCTATTTGATGTTAAGTCTGATTTCCAGTCAGACGCAGTAAATCAACATAGGATTTTTCATGTTAAAATATTTTCCCTTAGTTCAAGGATACAAAGGATTTGTTGTCCACAAAGTCAATGAGATGCAACCAAATACACGCGGTTTGTGCGGTATATGAAATTCAAAGCCTAATATGAGAATAACGACCCCAATGGTTTCAACAGCTGCCATATACAAACCCACAATTGTGCAGGAAACAGGCACTGCTGTGTTGGTAGATTTTGACGCAGTCGGTACTTATTAAATCGCGAGATACACCGGTGCAGCTTCCCTGTGCCGACGTTTACAGTTACGTCAGCTACATCTGACGCACCGGCGTTTCTGTGTATTACATTAAGTATATATTACAAAAAAGGCACACAAACACGCTCTTTTCGCGGGTGGGCTGCTTTCTGGGGCACTCAAATCTGCTTTTTTTGCCGTTAACCATCTGTGATGTTATTGAGGGCTGGTTTTTTAATCGATTATCAAAAAACACTCGGTTTGGTGCCGTGATTGGGGGCTGTCAAGCTAAGCTGTGACAGTGGGTTAATACAGTCTTACTGTGATAAGCCGGGTTGTCAGAGGCTCATCTCCACCCTTACACGCAAAAAATATGGAAGATGAAAAGAAGCTATTTCCACTGTCAATCTCAAAGCTTTTCTCAAAAGAAAGAAGGCTTACGGCTGTTTTTATGTGAAAAAAGATGTGATAAAGTGCAACATTGCCACTAATGTCATATCTCAAACGGGTATTGATATAGGCCTATATTAAGTGAATAACCTTTAGCAAAAACGTATTGAACAATGTACTGACCAACATAACCTGCAGAATATAGGTTAGAACAAATTTGTAATAAAAACCCCAACGGTGGGCGTTAAATCTAACCACTGCAGCTCCAGCTCCGACCGCAAACAGCAGGACTGTCTCTTGAACCAAATGATGAATGGTAAAACTGCAGAAAGCAACGTTTTTGTCCATGTCTTTAGAGCTAGCATAAATCTGGACATTTCGCCAGAGATAAATCTTACACTTTCTTTGATTGTAACTGACAATGTGGGCGAGTCAGTCGTTCCAACTCTCCGTGGCACACTAGAGAGCGTTTTTTCCAAACTTGAGCCCCTCTTAGGTAAGAAAAACTAGTGTGGTAACTATACTATTTTCAGCCCCTGGGAATTAGCTCTTACCTGGCAGACTAAACGCTACTACATAATCACCAGGGCTGACGAGTGCTTAGTAAGACTAGTACGCGTTCCCATAGCTACCTCGCATTATGTTTTCTGGTGAGCCACAAAGTGCTGGGTGGAATTCTGATCGTGACGTGCATTATTGTATTAAGTAATGACGTGACTTGAGATGTAGTTACACAGTGTATAGTAAATATCATAAAAAAATGAATCAGTACCGCAAACATATGTCTGGAAAACTGAAAATTGATCTCTTTTGCTAGATAATACCAATGTACCAAGGTTCAGTATATATAGTCATTCCCTCTTTGCTGAACTGAGAGCCGTACGTACAAAAATATGACTGTTTGAGTTACCAGACATACTGAGGGCCCAAGTAGATTTCGCGCCTGCTATTAAAGCATTATTCATGCAATGACCATTCAATGACCATTCAACTTTCAGAAACAATGTTTTACTACACAAACAGGCTAAAGCTATGTGTTGACCACCACAACGCCATTGGTTACCTTTAAACGGAGTAGTGAAATTCTGCGATGTGTGATCTATTTGTCTATAAAACTCTGATAAACATATCTGTGATCACAGCTGTGGTATTTGCCAGAGCACCGTTTGAACAAGGCTAGCTTCTGATTTATTGTATCTCGAAGTTGCGATGGCTGGTACACTGCAAAGGAGAGGGGCCTGAACCAGTAGTAAATACATTACGACATTTCCACTACGAGGCACAAGAGTTTCAGGTTCAACCCTAGTTCTGGATCGCGATTTTACAGATTCCCTAGCGCTCATTGCTCGTGTGGCCTTGGTGACAGTAAGCGAGCGTACTGCGCTCATAAGTCCGTTATAAGTCCGCAGTCGAAAGTTCCTTAAAGGCCACTTATCATCCAGTGTAATATGGCGCGAAATCGTGTACATCACCTGTAGGAAAGCTCGCCGGCCGTTTATCCTGGGTACTCCGGTTCCAACCAATAACAGAAAATATCCTCGATCATTTAAAAGGACAGTCCTTGAGTATGGCGATGGACAACAACTATATATGTAGATAAAATTTATACCATAAGTTGAACGCTGAACGTTTAATGTCAAATATTACAGTAAATATAGCCACTGAATACGTGATAACCATCCGTTGTGTCTGTCATTCCTAATTCGCGGTACGTGCGTATTTTAACTCCTTCAAAATTATACTTAAGTCTTACATTACGTCCTGGTGGCTCCCGTGGCTGAAGTGGTTAACACGCCTGCGCGGCGCAATGACCCAGGAACCTCTCACCAATGCAGTTACTGTGAGTTCAAGTCCAGTTCATGCTGGTTTCCTCTCTGGCCATATGTGGGAGACCTGCCAGGAACCTGCGGATGGCCGTGGGTTTCCCCCGGGCTTTGCCCTGTTTCCTCCCACCAAAATATTGGCCACCGTCGTATAAGTGAAATATTCTTGAGTACGGCGTAAAACACCTATCAAATAAATAAATAAATAAATGACGTTCCGAACGATATACACACTCAGTGTACACACAAAGCTGAAAGTAGTTCCGCTAAATAAGCTTGACGTTGTCTAACTTCTTTCGCAATAAATCTGTTTTAATAAATGCAATGATTAACTTTTATATGTTTATTCCACGGAATGAAGATTATTACATATTTTTGTTTCGTAAATGTTTTTTGTCGTTTAATAAAAATCTGAATCATTTAAATTAAGCTTTTCATGTTCTCCGTGTTAGATTTGACTTCGCCCGAGAGTACTTCATATTGCAGTACATAATCAGACATCGACTGTGAGAAATGTCTTCATCTTGCAGAAAAAAATCAGAGCAGTCAACGTCGATAATAAGCAGCTGTTTGTCTGACTAAGGTAGAGTTAATCATGATTAACTGTATCACCAGAGAGCATGTACAGGTTTAATTCGGGCAGGTGAAGTTTTAAAAACTTCGTCCCTTCGAATGATCTGTAACGTGCGCACCTTTTCCACCGCCTGACACATCTTTGACGATGAGTACTGAAGTAAACCAAACAGGCTCAGTCATTACAGGAATTCAGCAATCCTGTTATTGTGAAATCCACATATTTCGGGTGACATATCGTTTGTTCATTTGTCGACATATGTTACTTGTGTCTATAGTTGGTTCGAATTTTCTGTCGCTATCAAGATTATCACGGAGCGGAACCTACAAATCCAGGCGATTTCTACTCAATCAATGAGGATCAAAAGCAATATACGGAAGAGTAAACCTAAAGGAAAATCGTCATTCCAATACCATTTACCAGAATCTGGTGCAAGAAAGTATAGTTTTAATGCATTTTACACTGTGCCGTGCCCCTCCGTTTCACCATCTTCCATTAGCTATGAGCACACGTAATTTGTTTTTTGTTTTTATACTTTTGTTTACAGTTACATTGTGCATCTTCACCATTATCCAGTACGTGTATTTACTGACATATCGGTAAGTAAAAGTAAACACTTACCTTTCCCGAATAAGAGCAGAAGGAAAGTTACAATGGGTAAATTCCAGGTAATCACTCTCCACATATCGACCTGCGCCAGGAGAATTTTACACTCCGATCTGTAAACGAACTACTTACACCGCCAGGTACGAAAAAAGAAAATAGAGAGAAGAGTTTTAAAACGCGAAAAAAAAAACAGTCTGCAAATTCTGGTCAGCGTTTACCTTCTATAAACATTACAGCACATAAGGGTAGATTGAGAGTCGAGAGCGAAAGCCATCCCTTCGGGCTGATGTGAACCTCGATCCTGCCTACGGTAAACTTTGCCGGCACATACATTGCCAGCATAACAGAATCCCGCCGGTCGACTGAGGGCTGCCCGAGTCCCTCGTGTCTCACATAACCGCGCGAACCGTGCCGGCAGAAACCAAGACACAGCGCATGCGTCGGCTTTATGATCAATATCCATGCTGTTCACTTAGCTATCGAATTTTCTCTCCATACCTGCATAGGTCCAATTTCACAGCATGCTTGTTTCTGTATCATTATGACAAAACCATCATGTAGCATATCTTCTCATGTTAACCTGCTTTGATGTTATCTCCATACAGTTACGCAACGAGTTTATGTGTTTGTTTGTTTTTTTTTTGCCTATATTATCAAATTTTATCACCGGTCTAAATATTTCTATTTTAGGCTGTATCTGGAAAAGTTTAAAGAGAAAATCAGCTCAATCAAAACGATTGCTTCGTAAAGCATTTTTTCTACGAGTGGCGAAAAACGATATCTTTCACTCTTGCAATTTTACATCGTCAATTTTTAGCAATAATTTACCTTTCATAAACCATGAAGAAATCAGTGTTTCTTGAGGTTTTTATTTCATTCCTTACATAAACCTCCGAACAAACCTGTTCAGTTATGTTAAAGCAGGAGGCACATTCAGCGAAGATAAACCACGTCATCAACAAAAAAGTAGACACTACAGAAATCTGTTACGAGACCCTTCCTCTTCATCTTGAGAGAGAAAAAAATCTCTAAATGAATAGTTTAAACACGTTTTAGTTTACCAAACATTGAAGTTTCATTTGTTTTGATATATGATTATGATTACGAGTGATTTATATGTACCAGCTACACATTGCACACGTCGTGTATTGAATAACGGTATAGACCAGCTCTTCATATGTTGCTCAGATGTTTAGATGTGTACGTTCACGGTCAAAGAAAAAATGCTGATGATTATTTATGAAGTCAGTAACATCTTTGATAGGGTTATTTTTACTTTTGCTCATCGTCCACTCAAACACATGCCCTTGCACAACTACTGCTAGCGTTTCACATCTTATCCATTACAACGAATCAAGCATATAAAAGTACATATGTATACCACTGATCATCAAAATAGGATACCAAGAGTATATAATGCATGTGAGAGCGGTGCTGATATGAAAACCAGTATTATGAGTCACATGATGGTTCCTGGATTTTCAATATAACTGCAGGATATGTTTAGATTTAAGATATGTCAAAGTTTATATTAACAATGGATTGACGGCTTTCTTCGACCACGTGACCATTTCTAGATGCTTATATTTAGCATAGCATATTTACCGGAATCTCTGGAATGCTTCGAAAGATTTGGTTCACAATTTTGGATTTTACAGCTCACGTACACATTAACCGAGCCATGCACGTTTGTTAGGAATAACACGTATGTTATGGGAAGTCCACCAAAGATTTCTGTATAATAGTCTGTAAAATGCACAAAATATAGTTACACAGGAGTGATTTTGTATTTAGAGGAACACATGTTTGATCAACTACAGCTAACGGAAATGTATATTTACTCGCAGTTTTATTCTGCTCCAAACATCAAATGCTTAGGAACTTTCTAGTCATAGACTTGTCGTTTTCTTACAATAGCTACGACGACGGCCATGTAGATGCGATAAGCATAGGCTTTCAACACTCGTATATAGATTTGGCATCAGCCATTGATATTTGGCCAGATATGTGCTAACTAACATGACATTCACACAATCAATGTACCAGTCTTCACCATTCCGGAAGTGTAGAGATTTATCGGTGTTGAGCGATTAGTAGCGAGAAAGAACGCGCAATGATAAAATGGCTCTGCTGTATAGCACTTCAACAGATGCAGCCTGTTTTCACGGAATTGCTTTTGAGTTACGAATCGCTGAAACATTTTCTTTCTGTACTACAACGTTTCCCGTATTTGGACAATGTGATTTTACATCCTGTATGATAATACCGGCACGAAATGTGTATTATAGAAGTTGAAAAAATATAATTCACTCAAATAAGTTTATGGATTCGACTTAGTACAGTAGCGTGGTCTTCCTGTGATACAATGGGCTGAAAACGATCTTCGAAGGAATACAAAAGCTTCGGTCAAATAAAAACATCTAAAAGATTAGGGTAAAACCAGAACAGCACCAACAATCTGACAGACTTCAGCATTGGGTTAAAACCAGAACAACACTGACAATGTGATAGACTTCAGCATTGGGGTAAAACCAGAACAGCACCAACAATGTGATAGACTTCAACACTAAGGTAAAAGCAGAACAGCACCAACAATGTGATAGACTTCAGCATTGGGGTAAAACCAGAACAACACTGACAATGTGATAGACTTCAGCATTGGGGTAAAACCAGAACAGCACCAACAATGTGGTAGACTTCAGCATTGGGGTAAAAGCAGAACAGCACCAACAATGTAATAGACTTCAGCATTGGGGTAAAACCAGAACAGCACCAACAATGTGATAGACTTCAGCATTGGGGTAAAACCAGAACAGCACCAACAATGTGATAGACTTCAGCATTGGGGTAAAACCAGAACAGCACCAACAATGTGATAGACTTCAACACTAAGGTAAAAGCAGAACAGCACCAACAATGTGATAGACTTCAGCACCGGGTTAAAACCAGAACAGCACCGACAATGTGATAGACTTCAGCATTGGGTTAAACCAGAACAACACTGAAAATGTGATAGACTTCAGCATTGGGGTAAAACCAGAACAGCACCAACAAGGTCATAGACTTCAGCATTGGGGTAAAACCAGAACAGCACCAACAATGTGATAGACTTCAGCATTGGGTTAAAACCAGAACAGCACCGACAATGTAATAGACTTCAGCATTGGGTTAAACCAGAACAACACTGACAATGTGATAGACTTCAGCATTGGGGTAAACCCAGAACAGCACCAACAATGTGATAGACTTCAGCATTGGGGTAAAACCAAAACAGCACCAACAATGTGATAGACTTCAGCATTGGGGTAAACCAGAACAGCATCGACAATTTGATAGACTTCAGCATTGGGGTAAAAGCAGAACAGCACCGACAATGTAATAGACTTCAGCATTGGTATAAACCAGAACAGCACTGACAATGTGATAGACTTCAGCATTGGGGTAAAAGTAGAACAGCACCAACAATGTGATAGACTTCAGCATTGGGGTAAAAGCAGAACAGCACCAACAATGTGATAGACTTCAGCATTGGGTTAAAACCAGAACAGCACCGACAATGTGATAGATTTCAGCACTGGGGTAAAACCAGAACAGCACCGACAATGTGATAGTTTGCAAACAGTCACACAGTCAATTTACAGTAGTTGGGGCTTTGTTTTAACTGTTCATGTAAATACTTAAAAAGTAACAACATCCACGACGATAACCATAAAGCTGCTATAGTATACGTAGGAGTGTACATTTTCCGCTGGATTCTATTGGTCTCGATACAACGCACAGACCTATACGTTGCCAGCGGATTACACCGCAATGTGTTAACAACGCTAGTTGTGGGCTTCGTTTTTTACGAGTTACTTGTCCAATTACTGTATGTGTACTGCAGCCACTCACGCCCAAACCGTGTTGAATCCGAGAATTGTTCACTTTACCACATGTAATACAAAAACGTTCATTTCTGACACATCCGATGTAAGTAACCAGATATAATTTATTTATTTATTTATTTGATTGGTGTTTTTAGCCGCACTTCCCTTTGACGACGGCAACCAGCACAGATACAACGCACAGGCCTATGCGCTGCCAGCAGATTACATCCCAGTGTGTAAACAACGCTAGTTGTGGTCTTCGTCTTTTACCAGTTAGCGGTCCTATTATTGTATGTGTACTGCAGCTTCTGTCAGACACTAAGCTATGCTCAGTTATCTAATCAAAGCCAATAGAATATTCTCATACCACCGCCATCTGGTTTCTTAAAGGAGAGGAAAACTTAAAAACATTAAACTATAGGCTGTAACGAGCAGATTGTTTTCTATCTGGTGGTGCGTGTTGCATAATTTTGCGATTTTTCCTCGCCGTACACGTAAAGCCTGAAAACGCCAAGGTTGGCATAAATCGCTGAGTCCATCGCGCCCTCCATCTTTAACACCCTGTAATTTATGCTGGGGGGGTGTGTTGGCTCTCAATCAATGTGAGTCGTTAAAACTGCCGGCTTGTTCGTGTAACTCGGAACCTGCGAAAAATGAACTGTAGAGTTCTACCGGAAATGTACGAACTGCACTTCGGCGGTTTCCGACAGCAATTCTTCTCCTAACACAGAAGACCTCAGGACTAGTTCTTAGGCAATGGAGTTGGCCATAACGAATGTTGGCGCTGACTTTAGTTATAATTTATCAACTTGAGGTACATATTAGAATTTTTATGGCGTGCACCTGCGAGGAAATGCATACTGTTTTCACTGGTATTTGATGGATATTTACATTTCCTTCTCCTTTAACTTTACCTGGATCTGTGTTCAAAACATTAACAAGAAAAGGCATTTAATTTGAACTTTATTATACCATGTGCAGATTGCTTTATGTTCCCCTGTTGGGAGTGTACCATAACTATACTAGAGAACAATGCTTTTCTTAAACTTTCGTTTGCCTGACGGCATTTCAAACCCATTGCATCTGCCTTGGAGACAAACCCCTACAGAGAGTGCGTTCTTAGTGAAATCAATTGCACCGTGCTTCGAGGAAAAATCCGTAAAATAAATGAATCAATGAAGTGCATTCCACTGCCGATGTGCTACGCATGAGTTTTGATGGAATCTTCATTCCATGGACAATGGCCAATGTCTGTGGGCAAAATGATTAACAGAGATACCCAATAAATAAAACATTGGCATACTGAAGCCTTAGAGCTGATAATGGTGTTTTCCATCTGTGCTAACAGCATTTGAATGTACAAGGAACAAGCACGTTGATGTCTTAAACCAATGGCTGTTAAGGACGGTATATTCACCGCTGGCATACAGCCAACCAGTGAGTTCGGTACAAACAAACTATTGGCGCGTGTCTGGAATTGAGAGCGAAACGACGGATGAACTGCAAAAAGAAGTAGCCTCTTCAGTTAATCTGATAACACTTTGTGTTGTAGTTGCTCTGAATCCACTTATTTGTGTGTTGTAATGAAAATTCGTTGTGCGACACCAAGCAAGATTAAGAAGAAAGTATTGGCGAATCAGTGATTAAATATACCATGGGTTAAACAGCTTGATTAGTGAAAACAAATTCATTTATTTTGTCAAAGGTCAGATCGGATGAAGTTAAGTTAATAGTATTTCATGGTAATTTAATTAAGCCTTTGTCGGACTCTGACCTTTGTATATACAAGCCGTCCGCAGGTCAACCGCAGACAGAGATCCATTTGACTGGTAACTTGCCGCTCACTCTCTGACCGTCAGCTGACCTGTGTAATCTACATTATTTGTTGAGACCGTTGTCGTCTGAGGTTATCTGGTTGCCTAATTGATTCACTGACTGGTTGATTGATTGGTTGTTAGTCACTGAGGAACTTTCAACGTACAGATTATCAGTAGTACAGAACGAGCGAGTACAACGTGATATGCCATTTTGGTGGAATCCAGGCGTCAAACCAGCCGTCGACCAAAACAAACATTCCGGGTCAATGATCGTGAGATCAATTTCCTAAACAACGTTCCTAAACAAACCACCACATAACTTAGGAACTATTCAATGTAAGACAGTAGTACGGGTTCAAGCAATGAGGAACAGTCAACAGTTTCAAATAGTGATAAAAAGTGGACGCACATACGCCATAAATTGAATCCTTATCCAAATCGCGCACCATGCTAGTTTATAAGTTGTAGACAATCAAAAATATGTATTTCATTTGCGCTTTGGAAGCAACTGTTCATGTACCCAAAGTTACGATCTAATTCAACACGATGACTATACGTCTTTCGACCAGCTTCATGTCAAACCACTTCCATGGCCTTGTTGCTACAAAGGTTGAGATAATAGTGGAAGCAATCAAATCTCAGTGATTCCCTTTCTGAGGCTGCAAATACACCAACACATGGTGTGCCCGACATTTCAAAGACAAGCATCCAAATGACGCGATGAGCTGGTCAGTGCTAAATTGCAGGTGTAATAATTGTGATTTTCAACTAAGAATCGACTAAGAATTTAACTTTGAGTTCCGAGCTCAAACTTTGATAAAAAGACATATCGTACCAAATGCCATGTCACAAATGTGTTGCAACTATTTTCGGTTACATTTACTATGACAAGGGCGTCAAAAAAGTTTCTCGTAAGGCTATATAGAGTAGACAAGCGAAGGAGAAAATTGAAGAGCTGAGCGTTAGTCATCTTCAAAGGCCTGATTCACAAAGCTCCTGATGGAAATGGGTGAGATTTTTGCCTTCAGAACATGGCAATAAGTGGTTGGTATGTCAATGTCAGCAATACTTGCTTAACATTTTGGATAAGTCACTCTCTGTGACAAAAGATTTTAATCTCAACATTCCCATATATTAAATTTCACAGCCACATATGACCGTAGGGTTCTCATTAGGTTTGTCGATTCAAGGTTTACTTCATTGATTATGTTATGTTCACTGTTAGATTTACTGTCTATTACAATTGTACTCACTGAATATTACTGATCACTTAAGCATTTCCATACTAATGTATTTGTGCTCATTAACTTGATGGTTACGTCTCCAGGAATTAAGTTAATGCCATGGACAATGCCTAATGAACCGTTCCATGTTTCGCCTGTGCAGTGAACAAAGAGCAAAATGGCTAAACCGGACGGAAAGGTAACTCATTCCAGCAACCAAATAGATCCCCTCAAATATTGTAGAAAACATCAACCTCTCTTGCAACACCTGACGTGAATTACTGAAACAGTTACAAATGTTTCCAATAAGGCCACAACAAAAAGCACCGTTTCACAGCGTTCTGGATCCTTATTGGTCTGGGCTTAGGCTTCTTTTTGCTCTACCTGAGAAACAAGCGCATGTCAACTAATAAGTCAAGCAGAATTAAAGTATGTCATTGTGTCATTATGTGTACAAACTGATATTATTGATGTAAAGCCATGTTAAAATCTTCTTTGCCATGTGACTCGAGTCCACTAGCTATCCCCTCTATTTTTATGGTGGCTCACAGCGGCCATATAGTCCCTCAGCCATCATAATCGTGTGCTTGTCGTGTCCTATATAAAAACACAGACAACGGTAATGTCCACAGGCTTTTACCCGCACCTCAGTGAACCCAGCAGGTTTAATAAGTTTATGATCGCCTCGTGAGTTATCCTACTACTTTGCGCAAGCTAAAACACATCAGTAAATCATTTCCTCAGGTATAACTTCAAAGTGCTTTTTAATGGTGAATCATTTCTCAGCACTGATGGATATACTTGAGAGCTGAATTGGTGGTATGAAATATCTATATGTATATTTATTTATTATGTGTTTAACGCTGTATACTCACGATTTTATTTACCCATGCGATGTCGGCCAGGTTTATGGGTCGACCAGTATTACATACAACACTACCAGCTGTGGGTTGTGTATGGCGACCTTTATGGACTATAATGACACCGTAATACTGATCTATCACATCACACAGGTTTTCCTCTTAACTTTATTACTTAGTAATAAAATATCACCTTCATATGTCTAAAAAAATAGATAATTACATTATTAAAATTAACAAGAATTCCGCCCATAGGAGTGTACATTTATCATTTATTTCATTTATGTTTATTGAATGATGTCTCTCGCCACAAGCTAGAACACACCATATGTACGACTACCACCAAGTTCCTTGGCGAAGAAAAAAGTGAGGGTTCCTCCACAAATTACCATCAGATGGAACCATCGCACTTCCCCAGGTGGGTTTCCTGACAAACTCCATGTCTAGTTGAATATGGATTAACGCAAACCGCTAAATTCGGGAAAAGCGGGTAGACGTTTCGGACGGCAAACGTCTGACGTGATAGGTGATTTATACTCGCGGTCATATTGGATCAGTAACAATAGAATTTTATGGTTAATTTCTCATTGTGAAAGGCACAGTCAAGAAAAAGCCATGAAATTCCGTTTTTTAGAGATTCAACATGGCCGCAAGAGCAGGTCATCTACAGGCTAACATACGCACACAGAAGGAAACAAATACGACAGAAATAAGAATGACAAATCTTCATCAATTCAAGTTTAATGATAAAAAAGGTCACTCGTTTGAACATTCGTAAGCTTTTTACTCCACATATTTCAGATTTGCTTTTTGGGTGAAAGAGATGTGCGTGTGTATCAGAGGTACACAATTTGTGTGCCGCTGATACACATGTGATAGTGGATGTGTTTCACAAAGTACACAATTTGAACACAATTTGAATGCAGTTTTTTATTATTGTGTTTTGAGTGAGTAGGCTGACCAAAAAGCCTAATAAAGTCTACACATTAGGAGTAATTATGTCCCGATTTTTCCGGGGTTTGGGGTTGGGTGAGGATGGGAGTTGGGTGAGGGTGGGGTGAGAAAATTGTATAAAATCAACATTTCAGCTCTGTTATTACAGGACAGCAATACGAAAATCAACTTTCCTATAAGTCCTGTTCTTCAAAGTTGTCACAAAGCTGCGTCAAGCGCATTTATCACCGTATTTATTTAATTCATCAGCGACATGCCATGGAAGTTAGGCAAGGTGCAGTTTGTGAGCCGCTTATATGTAATAAAGTCCACTAGTTGTTTTCACTGGCAGAAGGGTGTGGTGTGGTGTGTCGAGACATCTTATCCACATATAAGCAAAAGTGGTTTATATCAGTACAGTTATTTATACAAAAGGCATTAGAGATGCATAGCAGCTGTTGAAGTAAAAAAAAGATTGTATTTGTGTGAATGAATATAGCGTTGGTCTACCTTTACGTCTGCGATTATTTCTGCACTGCTTGCGTAACGATTGCGCATGCTTGATTGGATGCCAGTGCTACAAAGGACAAAAATATTGCCAATAATCTCTAAGCCTAACGCTCTGTTGCACAGGTATCTGATTCCTTTTAACTCGAATTCAGTGTATCATCTATCTAAATAATTTACATTTGCCATATTTCACGATGCGGGCTCACGCGGTGACAGAAGGTCTTTAAGGAACAATCACCGTGGTAGCAGATGTCTCTTATTACAATGCCAGCCAGTCTGCAAAGCCTCACAATAGTACTGAAAGGCCATCTACCTCAATCGCATTATTCTGTCAGGCATCGTTTTGTCCTGGCGATCTGTAAATGACCTCCAGTGTTATTTATCCATTTAGTTAGTTACTTACTCAATTCTAAAGTCAGCCAGGTATATCTTACTCACCCTGGGATATATATATATATATATATATATATATATATATATATATATATATATATATATATATATATATATATATATGTGTGTGTGTGTGTGTGTGTGTGTGTGTGTGTAAAATACTCAGCGTCACCTCAGAACGACAAATATAGTTCCTTTGCTCTGTTTAAATATGTTTTTATATTAATTATTAATTTTTTTTATTAATTTTATATTGGATGGCAACATTTTGGGTAATTCTAAACCAGTGACATCTAATATATTACAGTTAACAACAACGCATATTTTTTATCATGTACATCAACAATTAGAATAAAACCCTAACTGTGTGACCATTATCGTCACTGCCCAGGCTTTATTCTCCATACTGAAGTATTTTTATAGTACTTTTTTCTATTTTATATTTTTAAGTCAACGTTCTATTTCCATGGCATTGCCTCGCTGTTTAGCAGCATATGTAGCACAGCATTTCCGACTGTTATATTTACAGCCTGCTGTAAAAGTCTGGCAATACTTCAGTTTACCGAATACCGTTGAAGAGTCAGTGTTTGTATATAACGCAAGTAGGAAAAAAGACTTAGATAAGATTACGCGTAAGGAGTCATACCTAATGAGGTCGACAGGCCTACGTGCTGAGCAATAATATAAAGTGCATTCCGCTTAGCAGTTTACCTATAACGAGCACAAGGTATGCTTCACCCAGTTCCGAGACACATACATTTCCATGATCTGCTTACACCTGTAATCTAACATTAGCTCTTTCATATAGACTACAACACGAAAGAGAACATTTACCTTTTTATGTGTAAGGCTTGTGTGTGTTGGCGAGCTCTGGTGAAAACTGGTGATGTGAGCTGTCTGGGTATCACTCAGCATGCTTCGCAATCGTTCTCATGCCACATACATTACCTTAAAACTCGCGAAATCTCAGACAACCGCACATTTCATGTCAACCATGTGACTGGATGTCAGCCACAGGCGATAAGAGTTGCAAAGAGTACACATGCAATTTCACACGTTTAACGGTTTCTCTAGGGTGAAGCGTGAGCACTCAGATCTGTATACGCCTACAATTATGGGTAGTGATAAGACCTATATTTCTACACATCAGCCCCAGTGCACACCTTTACCCCCCGATAATAACATATGTATCAAAGTTGCGCTTTGATTACAACTGTTCATATCCCCAATGTGGCGATCCAATTCAACACGGTGAATATACAGCCCTAACCCCCGGCTTGAGTGGAATCAGGTTCAGTCATGTAGCATAGCATAAGCGTTTCTGGACGTTCTGTCCATATTTACTTACCAGAGAATTATATTCATTGTCGAATTAAAGAAACAGAGTGAATGCGTTCCATGGAGTAACCTTGACACACTAGTTTTTGCAGAAATTACTTGTGAGGTGTCATCTAACTAGCTATTGTTATACAGTGTCACCATGGCGGTCATGCATTCGGCTCTGTTGATTCCATATATGCAAGTATTGTTCATATTGTGTATGGATTTATTCCCTAATTTTGTTCAATATTATTGCAAAATTATGCACTTAAGACGAAAACCAGTTTGCACACCAATATGGACTCGAACCTTCGATTTTCCTTGCCCCAAATATGAACCTGCCATCCAGTACAGTAGAGCCAACGCACATTATGTGATAATATTTACTTGGTTTATGTCTAGGTAACAGAAAGATATTCTAAAACAAAAGACAAACTTATTCGATTAACCATAACGGAAGTCGTGACGCAGAAGGATCTTCACAAGAAATAAGATATAAATCCTGTGGAAATTTTGTTCTGGGCCTTTCTCCCTAAATCATGACTTTAAAGGCTTCAAAGTAACGTCCATTTGACAGAAATGAACACTGGGGACTTTTCAGAGGGGTATAACACCTATAACGATATCAAAATTGACATACATTTAATGTATTCGGTTACATTCGATTTAATGAACTAGCTGTATACCTGCATAAACCAAGATTCTGCTGGTGAACTAAGAGTGCTGGAGGCCTGATCCGTTTGCATTGTTTTCGCGCTAGTGTTTAATTTTTAAAAAAACTGTTTATTCAGTTTTACATGATGCGAAAAATATAACAAAATAAAATCAGGCGGAATTCAGAAACGCAAAACCTTGACATCAAATGACTGGTCTAAACACAGCTAATGTATAACTTTCACAACATATAAGTATTGCTGATGTATTGTCCATCACAAGCATTCCGAACAACTATGAAAATGATCCAGTCGGTGCAATTCGCATGTATGTGTAAGGTCCTACATAACGTGTGTACCGTATTGAAGCAATATTACACCCATTAACCGCTCATGCTTATCTATATTTACTGCAACGTAAACAGTTTTTGTTATTACTCCAAAAACGATTTATCTCTCTCTTTATCTTGTATATATGCATGAGACGGCCAGCTTTTTCCGATGCGGGTCGGCAAGAAGAGATCGACTCACTTCTGATCCCAATCTCTTCGTCCCAATACCGGCGGGTAAACGGTATGTTCCTGGCAAACCGTACTGACACCCAACCTTCTCATAGTCTTTATTATGAAATGTGGGTGGACAGCCAAAGTTAATAATGCGTGGCCTTAGCACTGCGGCCATCAGGACTAACCTGGTGCCACCATAGATTGGCTGTCAGCCTGACACGCTATCTCACATCTTAACCCTAAGTATGCAGACCAAACCACCATACGGTAGTTTATGAGTGCTGTCACACCACAAAACCATAGGAAGAATGTTTATATGTTGCTAGTTTGGCCAGCTGAAGTGAGGTGGGGGGGGAGGGACGTCTGGTAAAACGGCTATTCTACTTAAGATAAAATATTTATACAAAAAATTAATTAGAAATGCATTCATGAACTTTAATATTGTATAACAAAATTATTGTAGAAAATGAAGTATTATAACTGTTAATTAGAACATCGTAATGCAATAACAGAAGGTAAGTCATGCATAGCCTGCTTAAAAGAGCCAAAGAAACAAGATGAGTCGTAACGAGAAAATTGTTACTCTCACATATATGCTGACATCTTGAAGAGAAATGCGTGACTGCCATTGAGTGTTATGGTCGACAACCGCCATACCGAGTATGGACGATGAAAATCAAACACAACCGTCCGTTCCATTACCTTAAGTGTGAAATTCGAATCTATGCGTCGAAATAGACATTCGTGAGCTAGGATAAGGACCAATAAGGACGTACCAGGGCAAAACCCAAAACGATGCATAAAACTAAGAAAGTATATAAAGTACGAAAATAGGACGGAATCATGCAAAGAGAAACAATCAACAGTTTTCAAAGATCTTGGAAAGACGCAAGGTATGTTCTATGCGACTATATGAAAACAGTATTCAAATCGTGTACCATGCTAGAATATCAGTTGTCGACAACAAAATGTGTATCTCATTTGCGCTTTGATAGCAACACGACGAATAAACAGCCCTTATCCCTGGGTTGAGCGGAATTAAACACAATCATGAAGCAGAGCGCCAGAAATTCTGGAAGCTCTGTCCATATTTACTTCCAAAAGAATCATACTCATTGCAAAACTTAATAAAATTGGAGTGAAGACGTTTGATGAAACAACCTGGACACACAAGTTTTTGCAGTAATAACTTGTGACTTTGATTGAAATCACACACATGGTCTAACAAGTGCTACAAGGCGAGATATGTATACCTAAGTAGATTATTTGAATTCATATTAAGTTATTTTTCTCATCATGTTAGAGGAGGTAGAGTATATACAATACATTTAGTAGAGTAGGCGGTGAATTTGATCAATTATTCCAGTCTCGCGCTAATATGGTAAAAGTAGCGATTGAAACAGACAACGAGGCTTTTGTAACAGGGACCTCTAGAAATATATTTGGAAAAATATTCGAAACCTTTACAGTTGTAGCCTGGAGTACAGGACACATCCTTTAAATACTGTTATGTCGGGTGCAAGATTTTGAGGTGCATTTCCTCCTTAGTTCTGCAAGTACACGACACAGTACAATAATAAAATTTATCTCAGATTAGTACCGTCTTACACCTACTGTGTTCAACGGGAATACTATACCAAATCAACCAACTTTGATATCTAAGCGATGGTTACTCTTTTGAAATGACAAATTGCTTGGGCTTTGGAAGGTGATAACATCAACAAGAAAGAAAGGGCAAGGGCACGGAGAGTACTTCCATGTCCTGGGCTTTACCGCCACCAGAAGTCAAAAATGGAAGTGTATATATCATGTTTATATAATGATGGAATAACTCCAGGGAGTAAGTACGCACATATGTTACGAATGTGCAGTATTCGTCAAAATAGGCATTCTTATTCCAGTCATCAACCAAAATGGAAGTAACATGTCTATTAAATACAAAATTAAGACGGAACCATACAAAATGAAACAGTCAACAGTTTTCTTAGAGGAACTTAGAGGAACCCTACCAAGTGAACTTGGATATATTCTCCTGCATGATATAATATACACTAAAAACTAGTGATAGTTTGTTTTGAGCCTGTGGACTAAAGACCCATCAGCTGTGGAGACTAAGGTTTTTAATGAATAAACCAGCGTATATTGGAATTTAGATTCTTAATTCATTTAATAAAAAAGCCCGCAAATAATTAATCGATCTTCTTAAAAATCCGTATGGGTGAAATAAGTTTGAATATAAAAGACTGCGGCATAGAGAGAGTAAGATCCAGAGCAGTGACGACAGTGTGATAGCTGGCAAATGATCGCGCGTAAGTGATGAAGTACGTCCTCTTGTCATTTTAACTCAGTTATGGTTTTCCTCAAAATACCCATTCAAATGCTTAAATAGTAGTAAATTATACGCCCCCTAACACTATGGCTTAAGCAGAATTAGGAAATAAGAAAAAAATACACTGATGATAACTGCAATTTATTAGACGTCACTGGTCAGGAACATACAATAACATTAAAACAATGCATACACATATGTAGACCACATCAATTTCTAAAAACATCCAGTGAATACCCTAACATAACGCAAGTTACATTTCCTGGGGTCAGACTCTAGCATTTACAGATTTCAGCGATGATTCAATCGATGAGGTCAAGTCAACAGACATGTTCCATTTGTGGGGGCTTATAAGAGCAATCAGCACGCGCGTCTTGTCACACAAGCCGGCTCGTAAATGGAAGTATGTTTGGATAGTTCGCGACCAACCATGTTGTCTGCTGAAGACGTCTTTCCACATCTCTTCTATATCACCATATGTACCTTCAACAGAGAAGACCATTCCTTCCGCGTGCAAATCGGAAGGTTAAAGCTAACATCCGGGCTCTTACCAATATTTCTTGGCTTCTGTTATGCCCGCGTCCTTCCTAAACAAAGCAGCCAATAAAAAACGTCTAACGATTTGACCTGACTGATGAACAACCAATCACGATTAGTTTCTTCCCGCCGAGGTATCAGAAACACTAAGTGTTGACAGGTATTTGATAGTATTTAAATGTTGGAATATTTTCAAAGAAAATATCTCCCCAGTAAGGGATTTTGTGATTTCACATCGTCATGCACCATAGAAACGTGATTCCTTACAGACATGTAGTTTGTGTTTATTAATAGAGATGGATGTGTATAGCAGAGAGTGTACACTATGACCCTTGTGTGACAAGGTTTTGGGGCCGTAGCTTGTCTATTGGGGCCGCTCCTTGCAGCATTCAAACCAAATAAACTAGAAACGATATAAACCTAATGAGCTACATTCCGTAAATCTTTTGATTATCTGTATGAGTTTTCCGCAGGCATCTTCGCATATACACAAAAATGGACAATACCACAGGTTTGTTCAATCCCGACCAAGTCGTCTAAAGCCCTAATCTCATATTGTTACCAAAAATTTCTCTCAATTGTTTAGGTAAGCCGAGACAAAATATCGATAAAGTATCCCTTATAAAGTTATAAAAGGCGTAACTTTTTTATTATTTTTGTGTTATAGACCAAAAAAGCAAAAGCAAGAACATTGATAAAGTCGAAGGCGCCATCATATTATCAATATTAACCAATCAGGCGACAGTCATTTCTATAACTCGAGAACGCAGCTGTTTCTGCTGATGTCACATGAGCCCTGCTTTGCCTTTTCGTCATAAGTGCCCAGGGTAAGATTAAAGAGGTATATTTGTTTCCGTGGCCTCTTTAGAACTCTGAAAGTTGTTTTATAGAGTTACCAACCAAGTCAGAAAAAATGTATGTGAACGTTTGAATGTATTTCCATCACTCTTCCAAAATACCTTAGGTTATTTCATTTGTTGTCTTTCCTTTTAACTTATTAATTACATACATAACAGAAACTAGTCGAAACATTTGTTGGCCTCCAGGCATGTGGGATATTCCGCAGGCTAAATGTCTCTCAATGTTCCACATTCTGGATCCTCAAAAATAAAAATTGAAAACCAATCTGGACAGTGATTCAAAACAAGCAATATATGAGTCTCTACAAATTGTCTACTCATTCTGCAAGATGGTTTTTCTGTCTGTACTCTAATGCTATTCACGGGTCTCCCTCACTTCAGAGTTTCGTTTCATTTAGCCTGTCCTACTTAGTTTAAAGGTGCTCCCCAAGACGATGGGCACAGTAATTCAGAGATCAATTCAACAAACTTCATCGTTTCCATACTGACACTCGAGGTTCGAAATGATACGGATTTGATGAAATATCGTCAGATTTCTGCTATCTTCTTGTCCTTTACAATGTGGTCTCATATAAACGACTGTACTTGAGAGATTTGGTTGTCATATGATGTACTTGGAACTGGAAGCATTCAGCGCATATGCCTCAGGGGGAGTAACAGGTGGCTTCAGCTGAGCTCATATAAATCATACGAATAACACGTAAAATGGTTAATCACTCGCATTGTGCTTTGGTCTACTTAGTACATTAGCGCTCTTATTTTTATTAGGTAATAATTATAATTTCAATGTATATAGTACGATTCTTGTGTTGAAAATAGGCTGAGACCCCTGGTGGTTTTGAACCAGCGACCTGAGTATCAGACACATAACCGCCAGTAATACCTGTCAATCTAGATCATTCTGTCAACAAGTCTCCCTTTGAAAATATATACTTTAGGTACCGGCATTGTCTGAAAACAGATTCTCTCATTCGCTGCATGATTATCTGACTCACCGGTTAATTAATTTCCTGTCTGAGCAATTAACTGCTGAAAATGTTCGAAAAACTAGAAGACAGGAAATATGACAGATTAATTGAGCGATCAATTCATCGAACGGCTGATGGACAGACTTTCTTTGAATGAGTGCAGCTAGCAACGTTACCCTGCATGTTTTTGTCCTGGTTCACTTTTCTGTCTCAGAAATAAAGCTCTTAGACAACATATTTCCATGCAAGACACGATGAAGAGATCATGGGTTAAGCCTCATTAATCTTCTTCTATCCAAACTGTGAAGATCACACACGACGTCACAATGGTTGTTTAAATGTCAAAAACGTTTTCTTGGCGTGTGTGATATATGGCTCTACTTTGGTGAAACGTTGAAGTAAAATGCCTAACCATCGGACAATGTATACTGCAGTCAGCGTTCGTCATTTTAAACTTATGTATGGTGTGCCAATTATCGCATGTCGAATCTTGATGTGCTTTACAGAATTAGGCAGCGTTGTCATTATATCTTACGACGTCTTAAAAAATATATATTTGTAATTGGTAATTGTTACAGGGAAAGACGATCACGAATACCGGCTCATTTGACATACACAACCATGTACGATTAAGTGAAACTTCCTGGAAACTCACACAACATTTGCTGTTGACTGTCTCATCACTGCCCTGGATCCAGACCTAATCTGTATCGATCTCTATTGATTTTGGAGTCTTTCCCCGCCAGCCTTTCATGAGCTGAAATTCCCGGGAATCTCTCTTCACCCAGATATAAACGATTCCGAGACAAAAAGCACCCGCTTGTTCTCCAAAGCAAGAGTACAATAACCAGCAAGATGAACAACAAGAAGCAAGCAAGAAGCACAAAAAGAAGCAAGCAACAAAGCACCACAAGCAAGCAAGAAGCGCAGCAACAAGCAAGCAAGAAGCACAATAACAAGCAAACAACAAGCACAACAAGCAAAAAGCACAGAAAGGAAGAAGCACAACAAGCAAGATGCACAACAACAAGCAAGAAGAACAACAAGCACGAAGAATAACAACGAGCAAGACGCACAACAACAAGCAAGCAAGAAGCACAACAACACATGTCAATGTCGGAAATGACCAATCAACAATCATACGATCTAGTTAAAATGTATAATTTAGATGATGAAAACTTTGTGTTCCAGCACACGTCAGCTGCTAAGAACAAGCACATATTCGGTTAATATATTTAAAAATGTTATTTCAGACAAGATATACAATCAGTAGGACGAAGCACTAGTTCACTAAACTATTAAAATACAAGACCTATTAAGCTGATATACATGTATACAAAGCAACAGAGTGAAGGATAGAACAAGTATAGGCCTAGACATGCAAAAAAATGTCTGTGATCAACAAAGTCTTAAAATCGATTTATTTATTTTATTCATTTATTTTATTTCATTGGTGTTTTACGTCGTAATCAAGAATATTTTACCTCGTGGAGGAGTCATTAGTGTGTGTACATATAATGTGAATTCAATTCGCCAAAGTGCTGTAACTGAAATATCATGCTGAAGACACCAGACATGACACTCTGTCCGTCACATTATATTGACAACGGCCCAACTAACCCTGTTTCCTGCCATTAACCTCACAGTACAGAGAGCCATGTGAGACATCAACAAGTCCTATTTTTAAAGTCATTGGTATGACACGACCTGGGTTTAATCCCGCGTCTCCCGATTTCGAGGCGCGAGCTCTAACCATTAGGTCACCCAATTCACGCAGGTTGTATAGTGTTGTGACCAGTCAGTTAGCCTTATTCCATCGTATGCTATGATTGTTTCAATATGCCAATGAAAACAACATGGCGGCCATATTTTGAATTCCCGGTGCCGATAAACGACCCATGTTCTCAACACTCCGAGCTCATTACTATGCGGTAACTTTTTGTCTCCGCTTAAATTTGTCACTGATGTTGCGGTAGGTGGGCGTTGCTACATTGCAATCGGGATTGCACAGTTCAGAAACCATCGACTTCAAAATTTCAAATCGGACTGTTCCGTACTTTGGTGACGTCGGTTTGTTAGTTATTAAATCCAATGCTCTTGTACACAGGCACAGTGGCCTGGCCGGTCTAAATTACACGTAAACCTCATTAAACTTAAATCAAAGTTTTAATAAACATTCGTGCAGTAAGCAGTCGTGCGTAATTATTTTGTCGGCGCAAGAAGATTTAGAAAATCCATTACTATGCAAAAACGAAGTTCCTCTTGCTAGAGGCTAAATGGGTTTTATACCAAAGAAAGGTTCTGCTAGATTGACACGATGTACTGGATATGGTTGCGGTAAATTATAGCTTCCGTCATGGCAAGGAGCAGCTGGGAGCAATTGACATGCCTTGATCAATTTCACGTCACGTGACCCGATGAACTGACACGCTGCACTTCTGTGGAGCAAGTGTTGTCTTTTCAACGTGTTATACAATGATGTAAAGTTTCATTACGCTGGTACCCCGCTCAAGACGTCGATAAATCCATGAAGAACCATGAAGAATATGAGGGGTGAGATAAATAAGACAACATCTTACGAGATCATCAGAAAGAGCACGTATATTGACGTATTACGATTTGCACACTAATGTCTAGTAAAACAGAGGTCGAAATAGGTAATTTTTTTTCCATCACACCGATTTATATAATTTCATCTCTTCGACAATCTTCACCAGTGTATTATCACTGACAGATGAGATGAGAATTAAGAAAACTTCATCTATACTCATCCATACCGATTTATCAAAATGCATGCACAATGTACGCGTTGCCTGTAAGAGGTGAAGCTATCTACCCAGCTCATACCCCGATGTTGTAACAATCTCTACATATTACTACACCACCATGCATATCGTAGTAGGGGTTACGTTTACATTGGTTTTTTATCAAACTGATCTATGGGAAATCTTTATTTTAGACAACCCTCCGAGACATGGAGTCAATGTAGACCTATACAGTATTAAGAGTTAGGTTTATAATGGTTTAGATCAAATCCGCATAGGGAAACTCTTGATTTAAAAAAACCTTCGGAATCTAAGCATTAACTCCGACATTGGTATACCACTCGTAAACCATAAATGGGTATTGCAAAAAAACGATGTATATATCATTGCACAACCTGCTGCTCAGGCGCGTAGCACTTTTTTTATATCGATAAGTTCATCCAGTCATATGGAACTCGCCTACAATACTCTATAATACCTGGGGTACAATATGCCATGTTGTACAATAGATAATACAAACCTAACTATACCCTTTAGATTGTGATGCTCACACGCTCTCTTGGGGAATTTGTTTTCATGCTATTAAAATGTAACCGTAAAATGTCTAGAGAACACGGTTGTAGTTGGCAAGTTGTGTTTTCGTCATAACGACACAAGCGATATGCTACATACTATTCCGATTCATAAACTATTACTTTCCGAAACCAAGAACTGTTTTGTCATTTTAAGTAAATGTTCACTACACTGATACCTGAAGTTTGACAAACTTAAATTTACCCTGTATTTTTATTGCGCACCTTTCTTTTTCAGGAATCTGTTTTCGAAATTTGCCGATGTTAAATTGTAATTTATTAGCAGAATTTGATCAAAACAACTCAATCAATAGTTACTTTTCTTAACTATGTTTAAATTACAGAGCATAAGCGGAAAAAGTATGCCAGTTTTCCAATAGTTACATGTGTCAGTATTGTTCACTGATCTAAATAAATGCTACGTGAACAGAATTGCCAGACTGGATTTCGTAACTCATAATTTAAATACGGAAGGTGTGTCTGACAGAAGAATGCAAAGTACGCTCCTCCAAGAAAGGCTTTATACGATAGGCCTATACAGCTTTAATCCTGTAATTGTGCACAAATGTCTTCTCATGAAAGATTTCTCACTCTGGGCCTGAAATTAACATGTTCGACCCAGTTAACTGGTCCGACTGTGCGTGACAATCGATATTACAGTGGGAACATGTACATGAGCTCTGGCTGTCATAAGACGAATTGATCCATGAATCGATTTCCTAATCATCACTACGTGACACTCGTTCTAAAACCAAGATAGCTCGAATTTTCGGTGTGACACAATTCCGCGGAACGATTTTCTGGACTAGGTCGTGGTTAGACTGATCCTCCGAGCAGCTGTTGGTAAACAAAGCAGACTAGAATAAGTTTGCGAATGCATTTGACGTACTCAGTATATGATCTGTATTGGCTGGACTTCTATAAATTAAAAGTCAGAATTTCCTGAGAAAATGCCACGTGAAAATAGCGTTAATAAGTATTCTTCATCATAAGAATTCACATTATATGTCGGATTTAATAAGTTATCTGGAGAAATGTAAAGCGGGGTTAAAACATGATGAGGAACATCTCCCTATTCTGAGAAACAAATTCATTTTTTCTTTAGTTATAGATATGAACAAGTTTAGAAATACAAGAAGGGTGAGGTCGAATGAAGCTATACATTCGTCGATCAAGCTGGCGTTCGTCTGTCGTTTATTAGTGTAAGTACTGATATCGTGTAAAATCGTTATTATGCATGGCAAACAAACATTCTAAGGCTTTTTCTTTTCTTTTCTCGATGTTCCGGTAAAAATCACAAGTTTCGAACTGTTAACATGGTGGATAAATGAAACTATATACACTTTCAAATTTCACCTATCGTCTAGGCTGTCTTCCGTGTCATGCCCACACGTTACCATCTTATCATCAGTTCCGAATCCATTATATTCCATATGACCAGACTCTTGTAATGAGGGGTCTCTTACCCTTACAATGACCAGCACTCATCGATCTTGTGGTCAGATGATTTCACGGTCATATCAGATAAAGCTGGCGCGGAGAATGACGACCCGTGGACATTGACGGATAAGCTTTAATGTTTTCCCACAACTTGATTAAAACTAGATCCGGTGGTTTTCTTCCATAATGACAAAGGATCAAACTTCTCAGGGATAGGGCTCATATGCCATATGACTGGTGTTTAAGGTTGTTTTAGAAATGGATTGTACATGTACACCTATATGCAGCATCTTTCCGATGTCACTAAAAACTTGTTTCTCGCATGGAGTCTGTCTAATGCTAGACGCTAAGAATTTTACCACATACACAGTCCTCCAAAATTGAATAAATTAACTGACCCGGTGTCAAAATACTGGGAACTTTGATGAAAGTTGTGGGAACAGCAAGTGTGGTACACATTTGACACCACACTTCTGACAAAACAAGAAGTAGAGCTATACAGAGCAATACATATCTCTTACGTATAAACGAATCAGTCTTACAAGGCCTCGGATTCGCTCCTACGGAAAGAAGCCGATTCCACAAAGCCATTTTTGAATTGTCAAAATTTAAAACCTTGTCACAAATCTTAATTTTTAGTACCGCGAACTGAAGTCTTTATCCATTTCTAGTAAGGTAATTTTTGTGGAATCGGTTCCTTGTCCATAGACGAATGACGTTCTTCGATCTCAGCTCTAGTTGATTTGGCTTCGACTTTATATCCGAACGTCTGCCAAATGCACGACGATGAGCGATTTCAAATGAGTTCAGCAAGGTTTCCTTCTACCATTACTTTGACTGCCGATCTGTATTATTGTAAACGGCGTAACACCTGAAACAAGTCAAGAAATAAGCAAGACATACTGTAGCCTACATCAAGAATAAGTTTGTTGTTTCTGTATAGCCGTAAATACAACAATGCGTCACCCAGTTCTCAATAAGCCGGGCTGGGTGGGATGAAAAAATGTTCATATACCATGTGCTACGCATTCCACAACAGCACAACAGCGACATCAATATAATTTTTTTTTGTTTGCAATAAAGTCCTGATGCTGTTGTCTGCAGTCAGATATGACCCTGACTGTGCAGCAATGCATCATAGTTGGCGATCTTCCTTATGGTCTTGGTCACTTGGAGAATGACTCTTACAAGAATAATTCAGGGCCGTTCTTTTTTTTGTGATGGGCAATGGACTGTCTCACTGACCACACAGATCATATAGAGTTACTTCCCTTCTATGATGATATCTCGGAGACAAAATTACGTTACCCTACAATTACTTTGGTTTCAACCATTATATGGTATGCAATTACGGCAGGAAGGCGCAACAGCTTTAATATGATACGCGACAGATCTTAAACACGACACCCCAACCTGTCACAGAACTGGAGAGACATACGAGCAGTATATGACGTAAATATTTTTATGTTACAAAGCAATTAATCATTCACAAAGAACAATAAGCAACCGTTTTCTGTAAGCTCATAACGTTTTACTAAAGAGCTGAACAACAAAATTGTGACAAAACACTACAACAAATGAATAAGCACCTTAGTTAAAATAAGGTGTAATTGGTATAAGATAAAATGATTTATTATGGCATGACTTTACAACAGACAACAACAGGCTGACTAGTTGGCCTCTTGTTATAAACAGTATACATAAACAAAAGTCTTTTTAGTACTTCTTTGAACACTACCATTGTCAGAAAATACATCCAGGAAATTATTAATATCCAACATCTAATTTTCCAACTCAGCATTATGGTAATTTTGCCCATGTGATTAAATGATCATATATACGCAGTATACTTACACAGCATAACTCTGTGCCACTGCACCAATTGTAATCTGTAAGGAAATGTCAAATTCAGTATTTAATTTGATAACTGTCTCCAGAAAATAATTCAGCTTTTTGCTTAGAAGAAAACCATTTCTCTTTTAAATACTCTTTGGTCTTTTCATCTGCAAAAATGTAGTCCACAGTCTGAAGAGAAATGTTCCAGAGTTGTTCCTTTGACAAACTGAAGGTCTGAGCAGCAATGTGGAATTCTTCAGACAGAGAAGTTGAAAAAACACCTTTGTCATCAGTCTGCAAGAATACAAGCAAATACATGTGACAGGAACTATCACAAACTCTCCAAAACAATACCAGAGAAATAAAACACATTGTTCTGGAATGGTAATGTTCAAGTACTTTTACTCTACATGCTTACAGTAAAGTTCTGTTCAAAACACAAATCAGTACATCATCATCATCAGCTGGCTATTGTGCTTTTCCATTTTGCATTAAAATGTTGTCCTAGGATAAAAAAAATAACAAAAATTTTGAAATTTGATGATACTTACAGCAAAAGTTACAGGGTGACCATGTTGAAACCAATACTGGAAGTGATGCTGATCAAACCCCTTCACTGTCTGACCCTTCACATTGGAAGACAGGCACAATTCTGCAGGAAATAAAACAATTACTTTATTTATTTATTTATCTTCTCAAGTGGACTTGATTAAATGACTGCGTTTTCACAACTTTGTCGCTCATTTATAGATTAAAGTAAAGAAAATTCTGGATGGTTTGATCGTACACATAAACACGTTTACAACACCAACAGATATTTCCGGAATGTAGACCCTATGCACAACGACACTAAACTCATAAACACCGAAGCCACGAGAACGCTTGACTGAACATATAGGTCCCACACCCACCAGGCAAGTTCAAGAACAAATAAAATATAATATATATAATACAAACTTACCTGTAGAAGCTGATTCTTACCTAATGGCAGACTGTGTTTGAGCATGAGCTCCAGCATCTCCTGTGAGCCTCCCATCTCTGGGTGTAAGAATGTCCCATGACCCACTCTGTCTGGTATGACCTTGAGTAACTCTAAACTGTCCTCAGGGTTTTGTATCTGTAAATAAGATGACCTATTTAACATATGATTATCATCAGACAAGATGAACACAAACTGTCTTCATAACACGACAACATACACCATACCACTTCATATTTCACATCTTTTCTGGGAACTCTTTTGGCCACAACTTGCACAAACATTTTTATTTATTTATTTTATTTATTTGATTGGAGTTTTAGGTCGTACTCACTATGATGTATTTCACTTACTATAACAGCAGCTAGCATTATGGTGGGAGGAAACTGAGCACAGCCCATGGGAACCCACAACCATCTGCGGGCTGCAGGCAGATCTTCCCACGTTGTTACGGTATTGAAAACAGCAACAGAAAACAGACTCAGTGCCTCAATATTACAATGTAAACAATGCTTTATATATAAAATGAGACGTACAGTTTTACAGACAGTTCAACAACAACAACATAAAAAACATACACATCAGTATTACCGGTCTTTAAAAGTTTCCAGTTCACCTTTGCACCCCAAGGAACGAATTCCAGGAGATCCAACGTAAAGACCATGGGACAAACACACAATTCACACAAGTCACAAATTGTCCCCGTCCGGTACTTCGCTAGGATACCAAACGCGAACACAGTACACAGGTTACACAGAACTGGAACAGTCAAGCCTTTGAATGACGTCACACCCGCAGAGCACAACACAGGGTAAATACAGGCATGGAGGTATAATCCACTTTAGATCAGTCACAGCTCCCGCGGAAGCTCACAAACGAGTTGTTCAGAGACATAGAGTAATGTCACCTTGTGGCAGAACGAACGTCCTTTGCAAAACTGAAAACTTCAGTTTAGAGTCCTTGACGACCTTGTCGGTCAGGTGAGGTCAGCGTGTTAAACAAATTACACAGTCAACACTGTATAATCATAATAAAGATCCGAACACCAATAAACGTGACTTCCGCAGAAATTCACATAAACCAGACATCAGTACAACTGTGGTACACAAACGGTGCCGGCATAAAAATCTGTCCTCCCAAATGAAACTGGCATCACCAGCTCATATCATTATAATGGACTCGATACGAGAGCGTCGCACACTCCCCTGGCTCCCAGTGGATGCAGCAAAAATCCCTCCTCTCTGCACAGAAAACACAGCTTATATACGTGCCAGGTGGATTCAACTATTTTTAAACACAGAATTAACAGCCAATGAACAGCCAGTTAAATAAACAGAGCATTGAACAAGGTGCTTTCCACCAGGTCCGCGCTGTACATATATAACAGGGCCTGGTATGCTTTCACAAAGGTCCGCAGACTAACAGTACATGAAAACGTTAAATAGTCATACATAACAACGTATAGCTGGAGAGGAAGCCAGCATGAGCTGGACATGAACTCACAGAGATTGCACTGGGGAGAGGCTCCTGGGTCAGTGTGCTACACTAGCGTGCTAACCACCCAAATATTTTTAAGTGTGAATTTTTTTTAGTACAAAATCGCATTATCTTATGACATTTAAAATACACAGAATTTACAACAAGATTAATTTACTGCTAAATCAGATTAATATTCAGTGCAAGCTGTCACCGAGACTGACTGTACCAAATTCTTGGGTGTGCAGACACTGGATCTTACATGCATATCCTAGGTTCAGGAGACAAGGGAAAATCAGGCCCCAGCAGTGTTTAGTATTGACTCCCGTGTAAGTACCTGATTGGCTGCAAAACTGCTTAAATCTACCTCCAAAACACTCAGTGAAGGAAGAAGTTTCAGTTCATTTAAACATGTAAATTACAGGTAACAGGTTACATGCTTACATATCCCACACCTCACCTCAGTGAAGGATACGTGAACGGGTACCATAGAACAAGAAGTATGGTTTTAAGCACAATGAAGAAAGCTGTGCAAAAAAATTATTCATTTTTGAAGTATATTTCATATTTTTAATATTCCCTCTATTTTGGGTGAATTTTCCATCCATAATCGGAAATTACGTCATTGATCACCACATTGGGAATGCTGGACTATCTAATCCTGACAGATATCATCCGTGGCGTCGCCACAGCAGGCTATACTTAATTTCCCGACTGACCGCTGGGGCCCTAGGAAAACTGTAGTTTAAAAGCCAGTTTCACACCCACAGAAAAAAGCTGACAAGCCTCTTTGTACTTTTGTATGTTACGCTGCATCATAACCTCCAAATCAAGAAATAAAAACCATGCTTTCCACATACCCTTCAAATAAACACGTAAAAACAACTTGTTTACAGACTGTGTACCTCTCCCAAATGTACAGCCAGCTTTAAGCCTCTGCGTCTTGCATCCAGCAGAAGTGGGCACAAGTCCCTAGCATCACCTGCCTGCAACACAACAGTGGAAGCATATAATAAAGAAATTTTTAGACGTCAGTCCTTATCAATCTATGTCATATCAAAACTTAATGGTCAAAATACCATAAAGATGGTAAATGTATCATTGTATCATACATGCAAACATAACACCCTTTTGCTTGTTTTGGAATGGGGCAAGCATATAAAGAGTCTGTCACTGTCTGTAGGAAAAATGGCCTTTTGACAAACTTCTTCAGATTCCTCAGATATTCACCATTCATCAAAAATTAATGAATTCATTCTAATTTGTCTTTGGTTGGGGGAGTGGGGGGGGGGGGGGCTAGAATAACAGGAAAAGATTTTAAAAATGGCGTGTAACTACAAATTAAAACCTAAAAAGCCTTAAATTCTGAAAAGATCTCCACAATTTCCTAGAAATGTTTCAGGATGAAGAGTAATGAAAACAGTCAAAATGTACTAAAATTTAGAAAACAAGCTCCCAAACTGAAGGATAACTTACAAGAGGATCTCCGGAAAGGTCCATTCCTACAATTCTCCCGCAGCTGGTCTTGCTTAGTTCATCAGCTAACGAAATCGTGTCTGCTATGTTATCTATGGTGTGACGTCTATCAATGGATGGCAGGTATTTAACTATGATGTCAGGGTATGCTTTCTCCTGGTCCTCAATCGCCCTCAGAACAGTCTCTATGTATTTACGTTTGGTAAGGCCTGCTGAGGCAACCTCTCGTGGTGTGCTTCTTAGTTCTAAATACTTGACATTGTCCTGACAGAAATCTTGAATAACATCACAGGCAATCTACACAACAGAACAGAAAGACAAAAATTCTATTTGTACATGTACCACTACACATCTGCACATGAAAAGAGCAACACCAGAGGATTAGTGTCCAGATTTACCCTCTGGTCTTCATTATAAAGATTCTAACCTGTTTAAACAGTATATTATGGAGAGGGCTTCTGAGAGATGTAATAATGACTTTAAATCCACCAAAAACAATAGATTTACTGCTCCAGGCAATCTCCAGCTGGCCGCCTGGTACGTCGTTGCTCCTCAGCAGGTGATGTCACAGATGGCCAACCCAAGTCTACCTGGCCTAAATAATTTGGGAATTTGTATCAAATCAATGTGATTTTCGAGATGGGTTCAAGCTACACAGAAGTAAATATACTACCATATCAATCTGAACCCATAGTGGATGACGTCAAAGTCCCGATTTATGACTTTGACATCTTTGGCCAGACTTTAGATTCCGAGTTTTCAGACTTAAATTTAATCTTTGTCCAGGCATTTCCAACCACACTGGCAACACTAACTGGTACACATTAGCTTTATGCCTATAGGTGCATATAATATGCCCTGTAGAGGCACACAATATAAATACATGTACCATGTGGACGTTGGTGTTAAGTGTACAGAGATTTAGTATCTATCAGTTTTTAGTTCAGTTAATAATATTTTATAACTACTGTGTGCAAGTGTTGTTCTGGAATTTCAGCTGTATTCCTCTCGTAGCTTTTAGGTATCACATGACGAGAAAAGATACGGCTGTTTTGGGTGGGTACAAAATCTTTCCATCTTGTGCAGTAAATCCATGCCTTCCTGGGGACCAAATCATCTGGAAACTTGCAAAAACCAACTTCAAGGTTCTTCGACAACCTGGTTTTACAACCGTAAGCTGAGCAGCAAACCATTTCTTGGACAAATGCAAAATGCTTGCTCTCACTCCTGTAGCACTAAACAGTGAACTAAAATGGCACTACTCTGACAGCTCCTGAAGGTTAGACTTGTATAGCATAATTTGGCAGAGATTACCGAGGGTTGGTGGAAAAAATGCCTAAAACCAGCCTCATTATTTAGTGTTTTTAAGAGCCATATTACTCGATTAATGTACATTTTTTCAATTTTTTTTTTACACTCAATCAATATATAATCAATATATACAGGTGTAGCTTAATTATGAATAAATCATAAATCTGGACACTAATCCTTTAACAGATGTAGCTTAGGGTATAGGAAATTTGATTTACATGACCTCATTAGTGGCAGGTTGATGAAAATAAGTGTTTCATTGTGCTGAAAGGGCATTTCTGCATTCTACGCTTGCATTCCAGCAAAAATACTTAACAAATGGCAAACCAAGGTTTCATTGGTAGACTGGTTTATGCAATGAGTAAATAAGACCTGCATCAGGACAAAACTCGCATCTATATTCACAATGCCAAAGGATTTAACTTGACATTTTCTTGTAAAGTCAATACATATACAACAGAATATTAACAACATGTTACTTGCTCAACATAACCATACACATATAATTTAGTATTTCATATTTATACGAAGGTGAATTTTTCATAACTGATAAAAGTGATCATCCAGTTAGATACCACTTTTGTTACTACCTTTTGATAATGCCCACCCAAATGCCATGACATCAAAAAAAAGAAACATATTGTTTTATGCCTTCTAATTCGAGCTCAGCCAGATGACATCATTATACAAGTTTAGTCAACTATAACATTCCTACGTCCTGCAAAAAGACACAACGTCACAGAAGTCATGTTCTACGTCACCCTAGGCGACATGAAAGCCTGCAGCTACATGTACATGTAAAACATTCATTATAAAAACTTTCAAATACACAAAATCATCATATTATCAAAGTATGAATGGAATATCACACAGTGAAGGTTGAATACAATAAATATTGCCCTGGTGAAAGGAAGAAATGAAAACCTATGAGTGAGTTATCATTTCTACATGTACCTCTCATAAGTGAGTTATCATTTCTACATGTACCTTTCACAAATGAGATATCATTTCTACATGCACCTCTTACAAGTGAGTTATCACTTCTACACGTACCTCTCACAAGTGAGTTCATTTCTGCCTCTCACATTGCAATATTTATGGTACCTATATTCAACCTACACTATGCAATATCCTCTATACACTCACACCTTTGTAATGGTACACTGAGCTGTGCTTCACACACCAGTCCATGAGTCAATGTGGTTGATCACATCTTTGTATAAACCATGTACATGTACCTTGTAGACAGCGTCTGCACTACCAGTGACCTCATGGATCTTTCTGAACTTCATGAACACCCTGAATGGAAAAGATAGAAATAATCAGATTTCAACCATCAAATCATATAATTAACTATAATAATGCATAGTTGGTATTACTAATGAATTTAAGTTTTGCTGCCAAAGATATCTGCCTAATTCCTTTGACCAATGTGGGCACCTGTTCACTTCCTGCTCTCTCGCCCTAGGTTGCATCCACATGTAATGTAGTTGGCCAGCTATATTACCTGTAGCAGTGTTGGCTATAAGTGCTACCTCAGTGCATAAAATGATGTCAATGTCATGCCAAAGAAACTGCGTAGGGCTTTAAAACTACAAATATAGATACAGTCTACTATTACATCAATCATCTGAGTTTAATATAACAGGTGGCAGGGTTGGTTAGCGCACTAGCGCAGCGTAATGTTTTCTCCCACCATAATGCTGGCTGCGTTATTTAAGTGAAATATTCTAGAGTACGGCATAAAACACAAATCAAATAAATAAATAAATAAAAAAGGTGTACACTAGACTAAGAAATATAAAAGAAATATAGCCGTTCCACAACTTAATAGTACATCTTTAAAAAATTTTTCTCTCTAACAAGTGTTCAAAGAATATATGTCTATCAACACTAACTCTTCCAAGGTGTCTGAGTGTCCCTCTTTTATTATCAGTTGGGATTTACTTGGACAGCAGGCTCCTCTTTGTTTCAGTAATGTTTCTAGCGTCCTGTCACTCAATGAACCACTCAAATGAGCATGGAGTTCCTAAAAAACAATAAGAGACCCTAAGTCAATCACTCAAAACATCATACACAGAGAAACAAATAATCAACCATGACAGTCCTGACTCTCTTTTACTTTGTTTAAACTAACACAAAATGCCAAGAGTTCAATGGAGTATTAAAAGTCAAGTAAGATTTAAAAGTTGACATAAAATTGTATCAACAAATTGAATATTCATAGGAGATGCTTAGTGTGTTAATACAGCACAATGACTCAGGAACCTCCCAACAATGCGTTGGCTGTGAATTAAAATTCAGCTCATGCTGGTTCCCTCTCTGGTTGTACATGGGAATGTCTGTCAGCAACATGCACATAGTTGTGGGGTTTTACTCAGGCTCAGCTAGATATCTTTCCAATGCAATGCTGGATGCCATTGTTTAAGTGAACTATTTTTGATGTAGATGTACATGTATAGACTTTTTAGAAAAATCCAGAAAGCAAACTCTACCACAGACATCAACAAAATACACTGAGTAGAGTTTAGCCATCCTACAGTACGCCTGTTAATGCTGGAGAGCGGGACACAAGACTTGATTCTTGAAATTTCATTTGAGACGCCTCAGACGATTGTTATATTGTCATATTATGAATGACGCAGACGCCAACGATGATCTGAGACCTGTCCTATACTAATCTACATGTACCTTGTGGCGGTTTCATCTGACTTTCAAGCTGGCACTCTACATTCAAGAAACAAGTCTGACATGGGCCTAAAGAGTAACAAAAATAATTCCTGTAAACATACCGTGTTATTTCGGGCTCTGATGCCCATCAAACATGGTGCTAATCTGACATATAACTGAGAAAGCTTGGCAGTGGCGATCTTTGTTATTCTGAAGTATTGTCACAGCCAAGAACACTTCCATAGTTAAATAGAGATATAACTTTCAGCCTGCCATGAAAAACATTGGTGATGCATAATTAACAGCTATGCCACTTATTTTTCATACCTAAAGTTTTTAAACAAGAAGGAACGTTTTTGTCCCAGTTAGTGTGCCATAGCGATATGGTAGTCATGCAACACCAAACTTTATCACTCCATCTCAAGCCATTCCTTCCTCCATGCTCATCCTCGACATTACTTACAAGTTCAAACCTTTACATGGGTGAACTTGTGCACATGGTGTTTAGGTGATTTGGGCTTCATCAAGCCCGACTATGACAATACATCAATTTCTGCGCATGCTAAAAAAGAATCTGCCAGCATGGCTCTCAAACTTTCTGAAAAAAGCGACATCCGTTCAAATAATTAAGAAATCTATTTACATTTGGATCACAGATACGTGATAGGGTTTCTTCTTCCAGCTGAGCAAACCACACAGACTATATCATGGAATATTTGAATGAGGCAGTGGCATTGACTATGTGCGTGTGAAGATGCGGTAAATGTGGCTTACCGTCGATCCGACACATAAGAAGCAGTGATTCTTCGTGTTGATCGATTTCAGAGTTACATTCCGCAATTGGGCTGCTGGAAGTTGAATGAATTATGGGTGAACTGATGAAGACGCGGGGGCCACAGAATTTTTAGGTTTAAATGTGGTTGTCACCTGACGTGGAAAATTTCCGACAGGCGACTAAACTTATTTGTGCCCAATATACTTTCATCAGTCAACTAAAAACAAGAGGAATGATCCGCGCCTTAAAGAATTACTTACAATTTTTGGTAATCGCCAACAAAAGTCTCTTGTAACTGCCGCCATTTTTCCAGCTGTTAAATAGAAGTACCTTTTTTCCCTCAGCGTACAAAAGAGTGTCTTTCGGTGGGCTTAGGGGTGAAATCGTCGCAGCGTTAAGGCCAAAACTTATCTTAGCCCCGAGAATACGTTGTCACGCTTGCAGATGGGGACTCGGGTGATGGACGATGAAATACCGCGTGGGCAGAGCTCTCCAAATCGACGATACTACAGACAACATGACCCCAGCTATTATGGCAGCTCTGCTGACCCGCTACAACAACAACAGAGTCGACCAACCGACCCTCAGCAGCGTCGGAAGAAAGAACAGATAGGTGAAGACAAAATGATGAAATAAATGTGATATATGTCAGTGACAGTCCCGCTAACCTGTCACTGAGTAAAGTGATGCCTTAATGCTGGACTCTCCAAAATTTGTGGTTCACCCAGGCCTATCTTTTAGAACTGAACTTAAATTACTCAAGTGAGAAATCTAAAAGAAGTGAATTAACTGTGTAAAAGTAACTGTCATCCCTTCTCACCGACAAATTTCAATTTTACTGACATGTTATGGTGCAGGTAGTGTGTAACATTTAATGAGGATAAACAGGCCTAAGTAAACTACTGAAAATAATGGAGTCATCTTAAAATAGGCTGAAGCACAAATCAATTTGGTAACTTCATTTCTTCAGTGTGGGAGGGTTAGCATAGGTGACATAGGCCACAAAGAAAAAAAAATTGGCAAACCAAAACCAAAGCTTATTAAGTAAAGTATGTGTGATTACAAGGAATAAATGCAACGATCTTTTCAAAATCCTTGAAATTTTGATACCTTGAAATCAACATGTTTAAAAACTGGCATCAGACAATATATTCTTTAAAACTTAATTAAAATCTTTAAACATGCTTGCCGCCTCCTCCCATGATGTTTATTGTTTACAACTGTGCTAATTCTTTTGTAGAATTACCTGAACACTATTAACATGAATGTTGTCTTGCCTCTGACAATTTTGTTTCACAAATTCCAAAGTTTTAATAAATTACAATGTTCTCTTTCAGATCAGCTTAAAAATTTTGTTGGGCTGGGAATAGGTTTGTCAAGGTAGGACTGTGCACACATTCTATCATATCTGACTGAATTCATATAGATTTAGATTACCACTAAGTTAGATTTGGTCCACCACATATTATGTGTACATATTTAACTTACAGTACTGAAATTTGCATAGTATTATACTAACTATAATGACTTCTGTAAAACTTTTACAGTGTTGCACTAGGTTGGCCTCACCCTTCTGTTTATAAAATTCAGCAATGCTCTTTGTTTTATTTCAGTGTTTTCTCAGAGTATGTGCTTTCGCACCCCTGCGTAGTACTGAGGAGGCAATGCCAGGTATGTACATTTGTCGTCAGAGAATATACATGGCTGAAAACAGACTCATCAAAACATAGTTTAATTATACTGTTGAACAATGTAATTAATGAGACAAAGTTCAGTGTAGTATTTAACAGTAGTCATTTGTTTATTCATTCGGTAGTATGTAGGAAGGTCTTGCAGCAACCTGCAGATGGTCATGGGTTTCCATCGAGCTCGGTTAGGTTCATCCCACCATAATTCTGGTTGCCGTTGTATGAATAAGATATTTTTTAGTCCAGCGTAAACCACCAATCAATAAATAAATTTGTTCATTCATTCAAATAAAGTTGTTGTTATTAATTAAAGGTACTTGGGAGTATATGTCATTGTCAAGATGTGCATGACCTCTGCCCAGTTGAATCATTCTAACATATAGATCTATATCTAACATATAGATATACATCTCCAAGATACTTAGGCACAATTCTTTTGATCTTAAACATTGTAATCAAAGCCACATGACTCATTGAATCAACATGAAATATGACGGAAACTTATGACAAACACTTTTTTACCTGGCCTGAGCCTACTAATGACAGCTTTCCGTCTGCATGCACTGTAGTGTATAGAGCACTCAACAGCTGTCTGCCTGTTCAAAGAAAATACCTAGGCTGGTGAGCTAGATTTAATATGTATTGTGTGTAACATATATCTTACAAAATGTTATAAACTACATATTTTGAAAAAAATTAGTTACAGTTACATATATAGAAGTGTGTTGTTTGACAGGTGAAGTCAGAAGGAGGCTGGTATCATCTCACTCCTTTCACAATATTCCCAGTTGTGTTCAACATCGGCAAACATCAGGTTAGCCTTGCTATTAACATGTGCTCTTACATATTTCTGACTTGTTGGGGGACTGTATGAAATAAATGCTTACATTCTGCTTGTGAACCTTTTATGTTCCCAGGTAACAGGGAAATATGTTTCTGTTCATATCTCACTGTAAGACAGTCCATTAATATGAGGGGAATGTTAAAGGACAAGACAGCACCTGGCTGTAAAATATTTCAGTCGAAAGTAAGATTCTCAAGCTGTCTAAAAAGTATCATACTTTATTATTTTAATGAGATTTCACCAAATAACATGTAGAGCAAAATGACAATACTGCACAAATGGCTGGTGTGAATCAAGGCAGGCATCTTCAGTATGTAGTATACAATACCATTTTTGTCGTTCATTTTAGCCTTAAGTCGTCAGTGTCTAAATAACAAATATCAATCAGTGAAAAATTCATTTGGGATGCCAAAGGTTTATGGGAAGGAGAAGATGGCATCTCACCTGACAGTGCTGAAAATTAATTAATTTTTATGATGTAATTTTTTTTTTCTCTAAATTTGTTAGAATTGAAGAATTTAAATTTTGCTCCTTTATCTTTCTCACATACATGGGATGATTTTTTCCTGTTTTCTTTTATAAAATACAGTAAACTTATTGAAACGCCATGTTCAAGCTGAGGTGCTTTCTCTGACATTCGCGATAATTAGGAGAGCACAGCTCTCATCTTAGAAGCCAGCACTTACAAAACTGAAGCATAAAGCTCAGCAACAGTCGATGCTTAGATCAGCCTCAGTGTTGCTTAGATTTATTTCCATTTGTTTCAGAATTGAGCATGAATCTAAGTGTATAACAATCCTATTGTAATTTTGTAAACATTTAATAGGGATCAAAATCACCAGCACAACCCCTCCGGAGGCTAGGACCTGAACCAGGAATACCTTGGCCGTGCATCTATACAGGCTACTTAAACTGTAAATGACTGGGTTTTACTGGGTTGAAAAAAATTTTAAAAATACTTATTGCAGGTTTAAGATACTTTGAATGGTAGTCTTTCAGTGGACATAAACATTACGCAGGTGCTGTCTTTCACTTTAATACAAATGAACTGGATGGCCACTGTTGCATGATAATCTGCATGGCTCAGATTCAGTGACCAGGAGGCCAATCCCACAAAGCCAGTTTGTAGTTATGTCATAATTATTTGAAATTCAACATGAATGCTTATAAAACTGGAAACCCAAATCTGTCACCAATTAAACATCTTTAAAATTTTGACTCAAAAACTGCTGTATGAATCGACCACAGGTCTAGCCATGTGATAGATATTAAAATCTTCAATCTTGACAAGTTCATCTCTTGGCATTTAGCATCTGTTGACAGGCCAAGTAATAGACATCCTGATATCAGTATCATTTGTCTCTTTGGGGTGTCACATCTTGGGTTCGAAATATAGCATTCCATTGAGGCAACTTTATAAATGTCGGTATGTCAGAATTGAGATTGACTTACAGTGCATGACAGAGAAACATTTTGATAGCACTGAAATCAATTTGAAGGTAATTCTTAAACCAAAAAGAAGCAAGCAAATAAACAAAACTACAGAATACCTAGGGCTGGGTTAGAATCTATTACATGTGCATAATTGGCAGTGTAGAGATTGAACTTTTGAATACATGTCATTCAACATTCCATAGTTAGTCCTCATTTTGATGAAATTTCTTACGTTAATTTAGGGACTGACCTCATTATGGAAGGGTATTGGGAGCACATTTGCTGCTCGTGGCATCTTCCTAGTTAGTGAGACAATCATCAGTGAAATTACACCATTCCCAAAGTAAGTATGAGTAAGTAAAAAATATCAGATTACACCTTTCCCAAAGCAAATATTAGAAAAAACTAGATATTCCCAAGATAATTTCACCAGCTGGAAGTTAAATAGTCCTATCAGTATTGGGTTACATCATTCTCATAGTGTTAGAAACTCAAATAAGAAAATGCACATTTACACTTATGTAAGTGACTGAACAGAATATGATGAATTTCCGGTTATAATTTAATTTTACATGTGAAAATGAGAGATTTGAATTTTTTTATGTTTCAGGGAGGTCACCAGGCACAGTTCATTGAAGAAAATAGGACAACACTTTGTTTTAAAATGGTATGAACATGTTTTCTTGCAACTGGTAGATGCCAGAAACCAGTTTGTGTTCTGCATAATTTACCTCCTCTTTTATTTCAAATATGTATGAATTTATTCACATACAGACATTTGATATTATGTATGAATATTACAGCAAACATTTGTGAATGCCCAATACATCTGGTGTTGGGCACTTGTAAAGAGCAGATACAACAATTACTAGTATTACTTCATCATGATGCTAACTCCATGTTTGCATTTGCCTAGTGGGTGTGAGACAAGGGGAGATAACCTATTTTTGTTTTAGCAATGTGTGGGTGTATGATATATGACTGGAGTGTTCAGATTCATACTAATAGTTCCCATGTTTTCTTCTCCCTATGTATAGCTTGATGTATGGAACTGAAAATATCACTAGTGTGATACAGTGTACAACTAGTCTCACGCCCAACTTGTTTTGTGTGTTCTATTTCATTTAAAGCATATTATCAGTTTTAAATGGTTTGAAAATCGCTTGTTTGATAAATAATACATGAACACTAAGCAGTTATGTCTTTATCTCTGATCTATTCTGTACTTTTGATATTTGTTAATTTTTTGCGATTTTCAGCATGGCTCACACTCTAACAACCCCCTTCTATGCATCCAGTTTTGTAGAGACTGTTCAAGTAAGTAGATGTTTTTCTAAGCCAAGATATTGCCATTTTTCTCATATTATTCAATTTGTAACTACATACTGTGCTATTTAATCATTCATTTTTGGAGGTTGATTTTCAGTTCAGAACTCAGGTGTGTTTTTTTGTACTCTTTGAAAGTTTAGTATTTGTAATCTTATGTGCTAAAAGATTAATATTGTCTAACCCTGAGACAAATACCCAAGGTATGTTCCTCTCTCCCAATGCATGGACACTTTTTTCTCTTGTTTTCATTCCAGAGTGATATAGCAAGTGAAAGGCCTGGGGTGTTTGACTGTTTAAAAGAAGGGGTGACCAGGGTGATGGGATGGGGTTTACCTCAATCCACCAGACTGCTACCAGTTTATAAGCTGATCCTCCCTGTCTTGGGATATAAACTGTCCCATTATGTTATCTCCTCAATAGCTCAGTACACAGTGATGTCGGCAGTGAAAGTAGAACAGCGAGAAAGACAGGTGGGCTAGGTTTATTGTGTTCACCAAAGGTTAATGTTGAATGAGTTTTCCTTGTTGTTTATTGTTTATTTCCCTTCTCCATATACATACAGGTGAACTGGTCCAATGGGATTGATTTTCTTTCAGAGGTTAATGCTTCTCTTGTAAGTGCAAACTTATCAGAAGTAATCACTATATATGATTTAACTCTTAGAATTATAAGAATTTCACCAATATTTTATGACATGAGAGAGTTATGAGTTAATTCCACATGCATAATGCAAGATTCAACTGTTTTTATCTGTTTTTACAGTACATGTAGTATCCTTGTCAAAATGATAGTATTATATGTGTACATCACAGAAAGGTTGACAGATTGAAGCAGAGATAAATTATGGCAACGTCTTGTTTCCATTTAAATTTCAGTCCTCTCAGGAACATTTGGCAGAGGCATCGCGCATTCCATCCCGCAGTATGTATGACAAGTACTTCCCAGAGCTGCTGGCCGCGTTCACGGGCAACTTTTTGGCTGATGTTATGCTGTACCCCTTGGAGACTGTGATGCACCGGCTGTTTATACAAGGTACCAGGACCATCTTAGACAACATGGACTCAGGGCTAGGGGTGCTGCCCATCCACACCCGTTACGAGGGACCCCTAGACTGCTTCATGTGCATCATAAAAGATGAAGGACTCACTGGGTTGTATAAAGGTTTCGGGGCCCTCCTTCTACAGTATTGCATCCACGCAACAATTCTGAGGACTGTCAAATTTCTCTTTGAGCAATTGTCACAGGACAACAACCCACCACCAATTCAACAGAGACGAAGATAATCTACCATTTCTTTAGATAAGGGTATGCAGAAGTAAACATTAACTTAGAAAGTTGTTAATGGCTGTTACTTGTACATTGTACATGTACTTTAACTCTGTAGATTGTATATGTTACAAAATACTTTATTGCAGATAGAAAAGAAGATACAATATCTGTAAAACAAGAATTGAAAACTGAATTGAAACATGTCTGGTCTATCATGTACAAGTATAGATGGAGTATTATTGGAAGTTAGATATTTGATGTGCTTTGTCTTGATCGAGTTGCAGAATAGTCAAATTTCAACCTTCAATTTTAATTCATCAACATACATTGCAAAAAACATTTATTTAGCCAAAATTTTCACATAATAAATTTGAAAACTAGTTAAGAGACCTACATATTCCAGCCAATGTTGCTTGCACTTCTGGATTTACGACAAAATGTCTTGGAATTTCAAATAGACCTGAACATGTGACTTTTGCTTTAAATAGATATCTTGTTCCACATTTTCACTTCGCTGTACGTTAAATCAGATACTGGTTGCAAACATAATGTATTCATGTATGACTTTGGTAGAAGTTTAATATTTCCCATTTCATACAGAAACCGTTCAGAATCCATTTGTTTGCTCCCACTGTCGTGACCATAATGCAAATTCCTTTGAAGTCAGATAAATCAGATTCCATTCAGATTCTGATATTAAGGATATGGTGTTAATTGTATGGTTTTGTATTCCTTGTGTGAAGTGTGTGCTGAATTGTTTTCTTATATTTTTATTTATTAAATGTAAAAGTTGATTTTATATGTGCTAGCATTTATATGAATACCTTTTGTATAGAATTCCTCTCTTCTGTATTCTAACATTGTACTTTTTTCACTAGATCATTAGAGTCATTAGATCATTTTATGATCTGTAGCAAATTTGTGTGAAAGGCAAACCTATGTTTGCTTGAGGATGCCAGTCCTCAAAAGGTTGTTTAAGAATGCGTCAATTAAAATGTGCGTTACGACACGTTGATAAAAATTAATTAGGTTAATTGTTGAACTGAAGTCATAAACCTAATATGAATGGTATAATGGGAGTATAACTCTAAAAATTTGGGATTATTATTATCAATTTTATATAAATTGAAATCAGGCTCTTGGTGGCTAAGTGGTAAAGAGTTTGTCATGCACCCAGTAAAGTTCTTCGTTTCTTCCTTGGAACACCGTGTTTTTTTATTTTATTTATTTTTTTTTTCCAAGATGAACTTGACCAGTGCTGACTCAGTGGAATGTTTAATATGGTATGGTCCAATCACTCATTTGGTCATTTTTTTTATTGTCAGAAGTTTTTTAATGTCATACTCAAAAATGTATCATCTTGTAAAAAACATCTGCTTGGATTATGTGTGGGATTAATTTAGAAATTAAATAAATAAATACAATGAGCCTAGACTCAAGAAAGAAATTATCTAATGTACACATGCAAATCAAGTAATTTCAAACTGGTTTGAATATGTAAGTATTATTATCAGATTTCTCCTTAACTTCAGAATTATAAATGCGATTAGAGACATGCATGTACATGTGTTGTCTCCTGTGTGCACACAGTTTTCCTGTGTGTATGTTTGTATATGTTAGTGTGTATACTACAAGTACATGAAGAAATGTTAAATAACATTTCAAGTTGTTACTTTGAGTAAAATTTTATGGCTTTATGTCCTGCCTCTGTTAGCTACAGTTTAACTTCATCAATTTGGCTCAATTTGTCATCCTTGCAGTGCTAAAATATGGTTGCTTAATAGATTTTTTAATTTTATTGCTCAGTTTTTGCTCATATAAATTCACTCCTTCTTGAAGGGACTCTGTAGATTCATGTATATTCTAGAGTCAGAGTGTACATAGACCTTTGTAGGCCTCATGTTCCAGCATAGCATTATGGATACCATATTGAAATTTGTGTGTTGGCAAAATGGATATAATCAAATTGCAGCACCAGATAATTTCACATCCATCTGTATGTATAGACATAGTTGTTGTCACAAAACAAACATATTATAAGGTTTGATAGCTTGCTTGAATCATGCTATGTGTCCTTGAATTGTGCTAAGAATTGTAAGCCTAGTATATCAGGAGCAGCGGACAGTTATAAACTTTTGGGGTTGGGGTGGGGGTGGGAGTGCTGAGGCAGTGACTGTAGTATTCCAACCCACCCGGCAAGGGTCGAGGGGCTGAGGCCCCGTAAGCTCTCGACACTTATATTGCTGGAGACACAATTTAGGTGATTTCTGGTGAAAAAAATGTGATAAATCCAGGGTAAACTGCATGCCGCCCTTTTTTTATTAAGAATTTTAAACCACTTAGCCAAAGTCATTTGATGCATAGAAAAATCATTATTTGAGGCAGAGCTTAGCTCCCCCACTGAAATTTTATCCCTCTCACCCACCCCGTCAACTTATCATGCCCCCCCCTCCCCACCCCCCAGTCACATACGTATATGGTGTATTGAACATGGCAACTGACAACAAAACTGTTTACTTTGGGATTGCTCTCTAAGGTACTTTAGAAAGCAAATCCAGTTAAATGTATCAGTTAAATGCTTGCTTGCATGTGGCTTGCATATAGCTCATTGTGGTGTTATGATACCAGTATATGTTGCACTGAGTAGCTCTTGGAAACACTAAGCCGAATGGTTGTATCATCCATGCATCTAACAGGCCGAGGCATTGTTCGCATAAAATAAGCATGCAATAAGTGTGGAGTAAGATTGGAATTTTGGTGAATGTGATACTGGTAGATTTGTTATCTAATGATTGACATAGAGTGCAATATTGTCTAATTGAATATTATTAATTATGACTTAATATTTTTCACCAATAAAATTGATTTGTTTCAATTTCTTTTCAATAACCTTGGTTTGGTGTGTTTTCCACAATAAATAAAATTGGTAAAATGTGGTTTTGATTAGTTTGTCTTTGATCACAAGAAACATCTATCTGACCACTGCCATCAAACAGAGTCCGTCTAGCCGGATTTCAATTTTAGTAACAACCGCTTGTAGAATGGCTGACCAAGAAGAAACGTGACTGTTGTGTTGAAAAAATATCATTTCAGAAAAATCACGGATACATTAACGCTGTCTTGCTCTGAGGATTTTTTTAACAATGGGAGAGTCAGCTGTGAGGACACTGGATACAGCTGTACCAGCTAGTATTGACCACATCGCTCTGAATAACCAGGTGCCTACATTACAACAACAACATCGTGCAAAGTTGGATGTCCTTTGATTTCAGGTTTCAAGTTTCTTTACGGCAAAGGGTCATGCGAAACTCTATTTCACTCTTTTTTCAAACACAAGACGTAAATAAAAAAATTGAAAAAAAAAGATGAATGTTATCAGACGGTTATCAGTGAATCAAATTTTCGGCTCTGGCAGTTTTAAATGACGACAAAACAAAACATTGGGCAATAAGATAACCACTGAGGAAAAATGACGCAAAAACCCAAGCACACCAGTGAGGAAACAAGGGTATTTGCATTGACGCATACAACTAGCCTTTTGAATTAAATATGAACATTGCATATTCTCACTGGCATACGTCTAATTCTTTTGGCTAGCCTAGTTTAGCCTAGTCTATCTAGATGGACTTGTGGTGCTGTTTTAATATTCTGACATTCATCGTAACACCGAGTCCGTCGCCACCTCTCAAACAAATCGCCGCACATCTGCATCCAACCGATTTCAATGAAGTCGACCCTGACAGCACCCAAACTTACCTGCATGAAAAATAGATGTTCTGTTTTATGCCTTTTTGGCTTGAATTACAAAGATTGACGTTCTTGCAAACACTAATGGAAATATAATAGTTTTCTCGAGGATTTTAGTGCCAAAACTCAGTTGAATTTTAAAAAGTGACACTTAAGATGGCTTTCTAGGGGTGAGGGACTCGGTACTGCCAAAGTTCTAGCAGTCAGTATGACTTCAAGGCAGCGAGTGAGTTAGTTCCATTGGTGTGGATAGAAATGCACAGAGGAAGCGAGTTGGACTGCGATAAGTTGAAAGAAGATGAAAGGTGGTGATGGACTCGGTGTTATGATGACTGTCAGGCTTTAAAAATAGTGCTCTGAGTCCATCTAGATGGACTAAGATTAACCGTCCACCCAGACTGCTTCGGTGGCCTAATGTCTTGTGTCTGCGGCATGATACTTCAGTGGCAGCAACAATTTGGTGACATGGACTCACCTTGCAACAAGAAGTCATTATACATACACACACCCAATGACTTGTCACATGATTGAAAAATATGACGTTAAACCCCGAGCATACATGCATAAATACAGCCCTCACCTGATCCCCTTGCTCTCACTGTTTGTGGGGGACTTGGTGAAAAATAAGTGAGGTCACACACTCTTTGCACAGTCTAATGTTTCTTGAAGACCACTTCCCTTTCATCAATATGGTCAGTCAGTAGGGTTCCAAAGGTCAATGGTTTACCCTGGGCACTTCGGTTTCCACTACCCATAAATTATTGCAAATATGTGACTGTGATTCTAGATAAACAGCCACCAGAATGACAATGTGTCATACAAATAGTCTGCTGAAGAAGCATATTTCTCGCACAATCTCTTTTACTAAAAACAATGCCTGCAGCCAGAAATGTCTCTTATCACTAACGCAAATCTCACTGACATTTTCGCCTGAGTTATTTTTCTCCTGCTCTTATTTTATCCCAGAGACACTTTCTTCTGCCCAACTACCGCAAAAGAGTTTGCTTTAAGCAAGGCACCAGACTAAAATACTCCTCAGAGCAGAACGGAGCAAAATACCCTACCACACATTTGATGTAATTTCGAGCAATAACTTGAATCAGAGTTGCATGTTTACAACAACCCATAAATATGTCTGCCATTCTATATTTCAGTGAAACTTCTTGAATTTGGAGCAAAGCAACAAACAAATAAATGAATAAAGGTGTGATTTGAGGCTTTCTTCAATTTTCTAATAACCTGACCTTCTATTTGTCAATTAAATTTTGTAGACATAGCAGGAGTAAATTGGTGGTTGGAAATTATTGCTTACCTAGGTGTATATATCTTCTGTTTGTTGTAGGTTGTTGGAATGAGGAAAACGGTGAAGAGAACAAAAGTTCAGCTCATCAACAAGATGGTGAAACGTGTCCGCGTTCTGAAGAACTGTACCAAGTCAGTATTCTTTCCCTGGTGCAAGGCCATATGTTGTCAGCATACAACATAGTATAGTGACAAGTTTGTGGAAGGGGCAGGACTGAAGCTATTGTAGTCTTGTTGTCACAGAAATACACTCTATTTTATCAGATAAGTAGGATATAATATTGATTAAGCCAGTATTAGCAGTGATGATTATGATTTCAAATAGTCCTCTGAAAGGAGTGTTCAACATCCCAGTCTCTGCATTAATTTATAATGATTAGTCTAAACTGTTACAGTGAAGCCCCTCAATCCCTAATGGCAGAAATGTTCAAGAAATTACATTAGATTTATACTAATTTCCCTCATTAGATTTTTCTAATTTTAATTAAATAGATAAGCATACCTGTTTGAAACATTGTCCAGAATATGGTACTGGTTTATTGGCGTAAATACATACCAAGGCTCTTTGCTTCAGAATATGTTCATTATGTCATTATGTAGTATTTATGTAAAAGAAAATACAAAAGAGAAGTACTATCTATAAAGTACCAAGTATATTTTGAATTTTACATTACAGAGGAACTGAACAAGCCATTGCTAAGAAGAAACGAAAAGCAGAAAGGATGTTAAAAGAGATTGAAGTTATAAAGGTGATCTGCAAATTGCTCTTAACATTCAAAACACTACTTTGCTGAAACATACAGTTTGCGTTCAGAAAATCTGCTGTAATAGGCTTAATGGATGAAACCATTTAGTGAAGTCTACCAATCCCAGAACAGACAGATGAAAAGAAAACAAATTTAGCTTATGATTAAAGGCACATACACACCTAAACAACTTTATCTTAACTAGATATAGGTATTTTTAATAGTTTTATCATTGTTTAGGATTTACACTTTCTGAGCACAAATTCTAGTGATGAAAATCGAGTGATGATATGTACAATACTGGTACCAAAGACACTATCTAAACGTCCACTGATCTCATACTGTAATTTTTCAACCTTTTCATTTATTCAAGCAAATTCTGGGGCATTATTCTGTGTAGGCTGATAAAATTATGCTTTTCGTGATGCCCTAAAATTGGCCAATCCAGCTGATGTGGTTTTGTCTCCAAAATCAGATTGAAACATGTTTAAATTGCACTTAAAGTTGCTCTTTCACATGTGAAAAGGCTGGTACATTAATTTCTCAGACAGTTTTTGTGGAGACTATTTCAGCACTAGAAAAACTCGAAAGTGATAGTATAAATACCGAATAACGATAAGATTACATACTGTAACTTAAACCACATTTTATAATGAATAAGGAAGTACAACCAACGAAAGTTCACCACATCCCTTCCTGTCAGAGTTTGTTGTCAGGGTTTCACTTGTGATGTCACTGTTGTGTGGCATACTGTATGATGTAGCACCAAACCACTGTATGATGACTGTGGTCTGAACAGGAGTATGATACATGCATAGTTCTGTATATGTATGTGATAATATAATGTGATAATATTATCTGAGGGGACCTCCATGGCTCAATTGGTTAGCCCGCTAGCGCAGCGCAATGACCCAGGAGCCTCCCTATGCGGTCACTGTGAGTTCAAGGCCAGTTCATGCTGGCTTCCTCTCAGGCTACGTGGGAAGGTCTGTCAGGCACCTGCAGAGCGTCATGGGTCTTCCCCAGGCCCTGCCCGGTTTCCTACAACCATAATGTTGGCAACCGTCGTACAGGTAAAATATTCTTGAGTACGGCATAAAACACCAATCGAATAATCAAATAAATAAATATTATCTGACATCAAAATATCTGAAGAGCAAATGAGAAATGCTGATTAATTAAATATATAACTCAATGTCTGTTTGAGTAAAACATTTAATTAGCAAATTATTTTGTTATTTAGAGGCTGGACCCTGACAAAGTGTCAAAGTATGCCCTGGCCACCACAACCACATTCAAGGATGTTGAAAACTTAGTGAGTGACTTACTTGTAAATATGGGAAAGTTATGCTGGTATGTTTCAATTGAACATGTTAAATTTACCTGTTTTGGGTTCTTCTCCAGCCGTACATGAGAAGGTCTTCTAGCAACCTGCGGATGGTCGTGGGTTTTCCCCGGGCTCCGCCCAGTTTCCACCCACCATAATGCCGACCGCCGTCGTATAAGTGAAATATTCTTGTGTACGGCGTAAAACACCAGTCAAATAAATAAATAAATTACCTGTCTTGGGTCACCAATGGGTGGTTATGCAAATTTATTATTACGTGATGTCTGTAAAATTACTGCCAAAATTGCTAGTGACCAATTACAATAAGAATAATGTTTAACATCATCCATTGTATATGTATAATTATAATCTCTGGTGTTCCAGCAAATGAAATGTAATATTCTACATACTTACATTTAGAATAGTTTCAAGTGTCTGTAGTCAGAATTTTAAGAAGCCAGTTTGACAGATCGGTAACAAGCAGAACTTGAAATAACTAGATGTCTTAACAGAAAATGTAATGTCGGTTTAGGATTGACTTCAGTAGCGTAGGTATAGTAATTGGAAAATGATGTGTCTTGTTAATGGATGTTGTTGTTGTTTGTTTGCCTCAGCCATCAGCTTCAGAAACCAAGGCCATGACTCGATACAGCAACCATAAACTCATGCAGGATGTTGTGAGGAAATTCAGAGAGAAGCATGCAGACTGGAAAGCTTTAGCAGCATATCTTCTGTCCAAAAACACCGGGCGACGCTACAAGAAAAAGGCCACAAAAGAGAAAGTTAGTGCCACAGCAGCTGCTACAAATATGAAAGCCGGCGAAACCCTCATGCAGAATTTCCTGCAACAAAAGGGAGCCATGAAAGGGAACGATTTAAAACCCACAAACATTCTGAGATCCAAAAACAAAGGAAAACAAATTCAAAAGGACTCAGGGGATGAATTTAGTATCAGTGAACTGAAGAAATCAGGGGAAAGTTTTGAAGTCTCTTCACCAGATCCCAAAATTAAGGCGAAATTGACTGAAAATAAGAGGAATGAATGTGACCCCTTGGATGTCATCTCCAAGGTTACCACTGTTCACAGTTCAATCCCCACAGTTCAAAGAAAACATATGGTCATACAGTCATTCTCATTACATGATACACCAGATGACACTCTCCCAGTGCATGCTGGGTCATCAAATGAATCTGACCTTGGCAGGAATAGTGAAGGAGAATTCATGCCAGAGTTTTTGCAGAAAACCTCCACAAAAGCAGGACGTGTCAAGCATGATGCGTTTTTCATGGGTGGAGATGATGATGTTGATTCAGGTACAGAGAGCATAGACCAAGCAGCGAGTGAAGGTGAGGAGGATGGAAGTGACCTTGAGGATGATGACCAGCTACAGAAGGGCAAAATAGCCATACGCTCAACATTTGTGGGCTCGCTGACAGATGACCGTAGGGAGAAAATGTCATCATGGGCGAAGAAACATACCTCAGTCCGACGACCGGTTGGTGGAAAAGTGGATGCTCCATACAGAAAAAGGTATGAAAATCTGCCCAGTAGCTATTTGAAGTTCATGTGTGTAGCACACCTCTCTGATTCATGAAACAGTCTGAAAGTTGGTTCTCACAGTATTTGCAAGGAATTCTAATTATGGTTTAAAGGAAAATGAAGAACGTTATGCCGGTCTGTGCATCCTTTGAATCTGGCAAAAAAAATAACATATACATGTTTATTTATTTGATTATTTCTTTATTTGATTTGTATTTTACACCATACTCAAGACTGTTTCACTTATATGACGGTGGCCAGCATTATGGTGGGAGGAAACCAGACTATATATATTCAGTTTTTTTTTTTAATGTTTTATCTTGACACTGTGTGGTAAACTTCATCAATACTCAGCCTGATGTTTTATAAGTATTAGGAATAGCCCACTGGAAGATCATTTGTTCTTGGCTAGTGAGGTGCCAGGTTCAGTACCAGCTCGTGTTGGTGAGGTCACAGCTATTAAGCTGAAGGTTTGTCCGCTACCTGATGAGATGTGTGAATCATGCTTACCCATCCTACAAATAAACCGATCAGGAAGTACCCAGAAATTCCCTGTTCTTGAAGGCAAGGAGCAAGTAATACCAAGTTACCTGAAGATATTAATGAGAGAAACAGCATATGAGATGGAAAAGAGTTTTGTGAAAAAAAAAATCACTTGTATTTGTTGCTGGCAAAGAATGTTTTTTTGCACATCAGACACAGCAAGCAGAAAATTTCTGTTGGACAACATTAAAATTTTCTTATTCTGTCCTTTTGAATTTTCAGGAAAGGAGATGAGATGTTTCATGAAAACAAATCATTGAAGTACCAGTCAAATCAGAGACAAAATCAAAGTTCTAACTTCAGATCACATCCACAAAGAGAAAGACCAGAACGTGGCAGAGGACGCCATCAGGAATCTAAGTCTCTGACTAGTAATGGTAAATACATGGCACTACAATTTATTGTACAAAGATTGGTTTTAAAATAACTATACATGGGTCGGGACATTTTGTGTTTATCTCTGAACTGGCCACAGTTGATAGCTGAGTATCTTGGTTTTGCCGATGATAGACAATTGTCTAATCCTGGAGAAACTGAAAAAGATGTTCTAGTTGATAATGGGAAGGAAATGTACTAAATTTATTGGTAACCATCGTGTATCTCATCCCAAATCTGGAATCTCATCCTTGGCTGTGTACATGTATTGGGAATCTCATCCCTTGCTGTGTACATGTATTGGGAATCTCATCCCTTGCTGTGTACATGTATTTCAAATCTCATCCCTTTCTGTGTACATGTATTTGGAATTTCATTTCTTTCAGTGTACATGTATTGGGAATCTCATCCCTTTCTGTGTACATGTATTGGGAATCTCATCCCTGTCTGTGTACATGTATTGGGAATCTCATCTCTTTCTGTGTACATGTATTGGGAATCTCATCTCTTGCTGTGTACATGTATTGGGAATCTCATCTCTTTCAGTGTACATGTATTGGGAATTTCATTTCTTTCAGTGTACATGTATTGGGAATCTCATCTCTTTCAGTGTACATGTATTGGGAATCTCATCTCTTTCTGTGTACATGTATTGGGAATCTTATCTTTCTGTGTACATGTATTGGGAATCTCATCTCTTTCTGTGTACATGTATTGGGAATTTCATTTCTTTCAGTGTACATGTATTGGGAATCTCATCTCTTTCTGTGTACATGTATTGAGAATCTCATCCCTTGCTGTGTACATGTATTGGGAATCTCATCCCTCTCTGTGTACATGTATTTGGAATTTCATTTCTTTCAGTGAGAATCTCATCTCTTTCTGTGTACATGTATTGGGAATCTCATCTCTTTCTGTGTACATGTATTGGGAATCTTATCTTTCTGTGTACATGTATTGGGAATCTCATCCTTTTCTGTGTACATGTATTGGGAATCTCATCTTTTTCTGTGTACATGTATTGGGAATCTCATCTCTTTCTGTGTACATGTATTTGAAATCTCCAGCATATTATGTGTTAGAATCTCCTCATTATCTATGTAATTAGGATCTGTTTCCTATCAATGAATTTGGAATTTCATCCACATCTGTGTATTTCAAATCTTATTCTCTTCCATAAATCTCATCCTCATCTTTATCAAAATATTGAATCTTTCCTTTATTTGTGTACATCATTTGAATCTCACCCTTACCTGTGGATTCTGAATCTCATTGGAGCCTGTGTATTTGGAATCTTATATCTAGTATTTATTTATTTGATTTGATTTTAGTTTTATGCTGTATTCAACAATATTTCACTTATACGATTGTGGCCAGCATTGTGGTGGGAGGAAACTGGGCAGAGCTCAGGCAAACTTACGACCGTCCACAGGTTGCTAGAAGACTTTCCATTAGAGATGAAATTTGAAGAAGTTTTTCATTGACTGGAAAAAAACTATTTTATGTCTGTTTTTGTCAATTTGTCACATGTGAAGGTGGATCATCAAGCCAGATCTTCATGCTGAAGTCTTCAATGCTTTCTCTGTGTTATGACTGGACCTATGTACTGTATCTTTTACTTCACAGTTATGCTTGTTTATTTCCAGCTAAATTCTTGGAGAAACCTCTGGAGAAGTTACACCCATCCTGGGAAGCGAGCAGATTGAGAAAACAACAAATGTCACAAGTTCAGCCATTCCAGGGGAAGAAGATTACATTCTCAGATGATGATTAAATTTTGACTTTTGTATGAACACTGAAAATGTGGTGTTTTTGTCTCTGCCATGTTTACTCTGCCATCACACATCATTATTGCTGATACCATTGCTATTCATTCATTGTAACTTTGCTATCCTCCTCTGGCAAGAATTTATAAGTACGTTAAATAGTTAAGCCTGAAATCTGAGTGAACATTATGAAGTTGAATAAAGTGAAATTGTAAAGTAAAGTGCAGAATACTGAAGCACTGATTGGAGCATATAGCCTGACACGGTGAAATGAGCCAAATTGTGTATATACATATATATATATATATATATATATATATATATGTACATACATGTACATATAGCTACAGAGACTGGTGCTATAACATTAACAAGACATTATCAGTTCATGCATACAGCTTCAAAGTGAGATTCTCAGCAGAACATTGGCCGAATTCCAACACGTTTTCATTGTGTTGGTGAAACAAATACCACCATTCATAGAACTATTATGAAACGGCCATGGTGGAGTGGTTAGCTTGCTAGCGCAGCACATTCACTCAGAAACATCTCACCAATATGATCGCTGTTAGTTCAAGTCCAGCTCATGGTGTCTTCCACTCCAGTAGTACAAGAGAAGATCTGTCAGCAACCTGTGGATGGTCCAGGGTTTTCCTCCCGTGATCATGCTGGTTGCCATTTTGTAGAAGAGAAATGTTCTTGAGAACGGCATAAATCTTATAAAATTGTACAAGGAATTTCTAGAAGGTTTGAAGGAGCAAGTAGGATACTATTAGTTGAGAGCCTTATCTTTCATTTGATTTTTTGCACCAAATGAAACTGAGCACTGAGGTCTAAGTGAAAAATGCTTTGAGTTTTGGTGTTTACCCTCAGAGAGATAAAAAGTAAAAAAATGCAGGAATGTGGAATATCTTCTCTCATTGTCTAGCTCCAGGTAAAAATGCATGTGGCTGGAACTGAATGTGTTTTGTCAAGATGTTTATCAGTGTCCAGATCAGTATCCTGTGGGCCCTAGATCATAGGCTGACACAGCAGCAGTTTAAACATAAACAAAGTTATTATTCTATTGCCACAATCCAGTTGACGACACATGTACTGTCTCCAGCTGTACTAACTTATATTGCAATGGAATAAATGTTATGCATGTATCATAATTTTGCAGAGTTATGTTAATTTATCTCCAATTTTTATATGTGGATGATGTATATTCCTGCTGGACCTCAATGGCCATGTGGTTAGCCCCAGTCATACATGTGGAAAGTCAGCAACCTGCAGATGGTTGTCGGTTTCCTCTCAAGTATCATAATGCTGGCCACCATCGTATAAGTGAAATATTCTTGAGTATGGTCTAAAACACCAATGAAACAAATAAATAAATACATGGCAGTTGTTTAGGGTTCTTGGTGATATGACTTGTAATGTGGAACTCATCATATTTATCTGTACAAATTGAAATGATAGAAAACCTTTCACCTGTCACCATATCCTGGTGGTCAGAGTCTTGCTAATATGTTTGTATGTATGCAGTCATAGTTCAATTTAGATTTAGATACCAGGACATACAAGACGCTGGTTCAATCCCAGCCTTGGACAGGGAGTTTGTGGATTCCCCTTTCACCTTCTGTATGATCTTGTCACAAGAAGTGGTTGATGATAGCCATTTGCACAATTTAGTGTTTTTTTGAACAGTGTGTGCATTCCCCCAATATGGTGGGCAGACATTTGTCTGTCTCTCACATGTCGAAAAGTTCATCAGTAGCTTACTAAAGGTCAGTGGTTTTTTTGGGGCACCTCCAGTTTACTGATAAGTAGCCGATATTGTAGGTTAAACAAAAAAGCCTTGAATACATTTATCCATTGAAATTTCACTTTCTGCTGCTTTATCTGGCATAATTCTAGGAAGACCAATTCTGGTAAGTTAGAAAAAATTCTGGAATGAGGTGTTTGACTTGTTTACAATGACCAAAATGGGGCCAATTCTGCAAAGCCATTTCTGACTTAAAGGATACGTGAAAAGGAACTATAAAACAAAGGTTATTTTTCTATGCCAAATGAAAAAATTATGCCCTGGAATTTTTATTAAAAATAATTTCATTTTGCGAAAATTTTTACACCGGTTAATTACCCATTTTTAGTTTGCATATTTGCCGTCAGGCCTTAAGGAAACCATTTGAAGCCAATTTTACCCCACAATGTGAATGTTGAAAAATTTGTTCGTACTGTTATATGTTCGTACACATGATAATCTGCACATTAAGAAATCAAACCAGAGTGTTTCATGTATCCCGTAAGTCCAAATTTTAGAGCTTGTGACCAAGAAATTACCGTTCAGACCACTTCATAAATGTCAACTCACAGAACAAACTACACTGTACATTTCAGCCTGAGGAGAGGGGTGCAAGGGGAGATAATCATACCGTAGCCTCGTTTTCATATTTCTTCTCTCCATGTGCAAAGCAGACCTGGCAAAGCGCAGCTTGGCCTCGAACACAGCGTGCTTCAGTTTCACCCTCAGCTTGTTCCAGCCAAAAATATTCATTTCTGATTGCACAAATTCGAATCTGAGGTAACCACAGGCGTCCAAGATGCTGTTCGACGAGGCCGGGGAAGTTTTGGAAATGTTCAGGAACAGTTTTCCGCTATCTTTCCTGTTTTTTGTGCCGCTGTTGATAATCATTTCCCCGATGAATCCTGTTCAAGGGGCTCATGAGTTCGGTGTTTACCGAATGCAGCAGTACGATCTGCACGGAACTGCTTATGGTAAATTTACTGAACATAACGTTTCAAAAGAAATGTGTTATTATCCTTCGAAATTCAATTTGTCTTCCATACGATGAAGATTCACGTGGGTGTGGTGAGGAGTTCTCTTTCAGTTACCGTAAATATTTTGAAAAAATTGTTCGACTTAAGAGAAATTTTGTCTTACAGTAGCAAGTGGCGCATCCACAAGCGTTACAATGTGAAACTCTTTGTAATGTGTTATAGTCGTCGAAGGAACACATTTTTTGTAGTATATACTATTACTAAAAAATTTCATGCTCTTGTTTTTTTCATTCCTGACTCGTCTACATGTCTTGGTCATAGCCACAACTACATGTACCCGGTTCGAAGCTGGAAGTGTGTCACTGCACATTTTGCTTTAGACTGGGTGTCGCTACAGCTATGCTTCACATGAAGCAGAAACACTGGGAAAGCCAGCTCTCTTATAGGGTCTATGAGAGGTACAAGTTCTTGAGAGTTCCATGTGGAACGCTCGTGCATATGCCGGAAGTTGGGTTTAAAGAACACTCCATTCGCCCAACGCTTATGCTCGAAGACCGTGTACTGCCAGGGTTCTAACCCTAACTTCCAGTATGTTGGCGAGTACCCCCAACGCGAAACTCCCGAGAACTTGTGTCTCTCATAGGCAACTCCCCATGCTTCCCCACATTGCCACTGTAACTCGCTAGGAACGAAATATCTCCCATTCCCTGTCACTTGCTCAAATGATCTACTGTTCATGATAGAGGATGCAGCAAAGACAAAAGCAACAAAATACATATTTGCAATAAGGATGAATTTGGTGATTCACGAATTGTTAGATGACAACATCTTGACAGGTTACCTGTTCAGGTGGGTAGGTGGTGACATATCTTTCATGGGCTTATGGAAACGGGTTTTTCAGTGTTTCTGCTTCACGCTGAGTTGTAGCAATGTCTGGCCTAAATTGACAGGTACGGGGACGGATTTTCCAGCATTGAACTGGGTAGCATTTGCAAGGATAGTTAGTTCAGTAGGTATTGGTGCAGTTGCGGCCAAAACCAAAACATGTTGATGAGTCAAGAGATAAAAAAGAGCGTGATATAACAAAAATGCTGGTTTAATATAATGTTAAAACTTACCAAGCTCCAAGTCTATGATGATTTCATAGTTCAGCAGACTTGACAGTGAAGATTACTGTTGCATTTTGTCTTTCGCTCCTATCTGATTGACTTTGAGCTTGGCTGAAAACAATTTATATGCATACAGGTAACTGTAGAACAGTGGTAGAATGAGATGCTTCGTTTGTGAAATTGCAACTGGACTAAATGTAAAAGTTGTGTAAAATACACTGTTGCTCATACAGCATACTCAACAGTCTCGGGACTGTTTATATTGCCAAATTGTTCTGTTTTCATATTTGTTGAATATTTTTTTATTCTTAAGGCTGCAGAAATGCCATGGTTAACATGGAGGCTAGATCTCTAGAGGCCAAGATGCTGACTCGTCGCTGCGTCATTGCTCGACTGAGGGAGATAAACATGGTCAAATATCGAGACTTGCTGACACAGAATGCCGGGGCCCTTCTCATTCTCCTGCCCCAAAATGTGTCCACCTTAGCTGCAGAGGAGAAGGAGGTATGTACCGGATAGGTTTGATGACCTGTTTTGGTAGAAAGGAAATAACACATCACTGGATTGGCTACTCAATCCTGGCACTTGACCCAGTTATCATATAGGGTAAAGTTCTATTCAGTTCAGTTGAAGGTATTTGTCTGCTTGTCAGTGTTAAAATGTCACCTTGTGTTGTGGCTCATAGGTGCTAATAACAGATGATCATAGAACTTTTATGGAGATGATCTGACTCCAGGATGTGCACAAATACCTAATGCTTCTGAATGGACAGCAATATCACTCTCACTAGTAGTTAAGTTATCTTTATGGAAATGTAATGGAGAACCTTTTAAGCCAATGAAACAGCAGCAGTATGCAATGGATTAGCTTGAATGATTCATGGCATACTGTATTTCACCTTAAATTTTAACATTTTTCAGGTGACACTTTTCGCTTGATTCTAAGTGCATATTTATATACCAAACTTTAGGTGAAATATCTCTGATTTTTACTGAATACACAAGATGAGACATAACATAAGCTGGAATGGGTTCTGGGTGAGTAGTTCAGGTGCTTATGGTTTTAAAGGCCAGAACATATGGGGTGTCAGTTCAATCCCATACTCAGATAAGGTATCCAAGGTTCCTCCAACTCTGTTGTCCTAGGTGTCTCTGTGGCAGTAGCTACTTGCAAAAAGGGGTTGGATTATTCCTGGCATGCCAATTTTCTCCTCCAATAAAGCAGACCACTGTTGAAAATGTGTATAATTCTGGAGTGTGGCATTTAAATGATTTAGTAATTAATAATCAGTGAATCAAAGATGAAGGTTTTGTAGTTCAGTAAATGCTGTGGGTAAATCTTCTTTGCTCTACTCGCATGTTTGACCAGCATAGAAGTAGTAAAATGATCTACCCTAATTCTTCTAAAATTTGGGACAGATAATGGTAGTGTTAAAAATAGAATATTACATTTCTTTACCAGCCTTTTGGAAAGGTAAAGATATGAGTATGTACTTCATTAGATGGTCTGACCATTTGAGAAGAAAGAAACCCAATATTATAAATATTATATATAATGACATATATATTGGCTAAAATGAGCACACCAGGTGTCCCAAAATTTAGAACATGTAGGTTAGATGTGAAAGAAAGTCAAGAGGTTTGTCAGATATGTTGCAAAGGGCAACGAGTTACTCCAAACTCTCCAGTTTTCCCGCCCATAAACTGCCTTCATTTAAGCAAAAAATTCTTGTGGAAAGCATTAAACATACATTAACACTGGTCATTTTCACCTGGGACTTGTTTCAGCTGTTGATGGGACTTGAGCGGGATTTGATGTCAGAAGAAACGCCCCTTCCCGTCTACTTCACCCACGAGAGTGCTGAGGTGGGGCAAATGTATGAGGAAGTGAAGAGGGCCAGTACGAGTGATCAGGCTGCTACAGCTGTGGAAGGTGGGTGTGCGGGTGTAATTGTACATTTCCATAAGAATTGTTTAAAGCTTAGCTTTTCCATGCCTTCCCTGGCCCTGGTCCATAGGAGACAACATGTGATCTACAACACTCATGTGGCTGTGTGTGCAGTTCAGCCTTCATTGAAAACGATGTCTTCCACCAATATAATGGGAAAGTCTGTCAGTAACATGCCAAAGGTCAACGGTTTGCCAGAGGAACTCCGGTTTACTCTATTTATTACACTGACCTCCATTGTAGAAGTAAAAGAATTCTTCAGTATGGTGTCGAGCAGTCAGATAAATAAATGTTAGCTTGGCACATACTTGTCTATGGCTGTCTTACATTTCCGAGAATGATCTGGTCAGTCGTGGGAAAGATGTAAGGTGCATAGGGTGTAACTTGCCAAGCTCCAAGTCTATGATGATTTCATAGTTCAGCAGATTTGACAGTGAAGATTACTGTTGCATTTTGTCTTTCGCTCCTATCTGATTGACTTTGAGCTTGGCTGAGAACACTTTGGCCATCTGTAATAGATTGAGAGGCGGGGGGATGTATAGATATTTCTGTTAATTGGAAAATCAATTGGAGAATCAAAAAAATTTGGCACTTTTTAATTCCCTTGCATAGTGCATAGTGAAGCTTGAATACCATAAATATTTTGCAGGTGAGAGTTGAATTAAAATGTAATATCAAAAGTGATATGTAACACTGTGACCTATCACTTTTATCAGTGAAGTCAAGGATATTCTAACATTTCAGTTTAATATAAATATTAAATGACTGTCATTGACATACGGTATGATTGGCTATCTCATCGTGTTTTCTCAGCTCTCCTGGGTAGTGCCTTAGCTAATGGCTACCAGCTGGTTGTTAATGGAGCCCAGGCTAAAAGTATGGCGGACTTTCAGATCGTCAATATTCAGGTAAAAATAAGTGTATAAGAACTTTTGACATTGCCCTCCTGAAAGTAACCGCTGCAACTGAAGCATTTTGAAGTTTTCAGGTGTGATATAGTCACATTTTCATTTCCCAGTTGTGAATGTATTGTTATACAGTGTAGCATCACTATAAGACACCTCGATACAGCGCGCAATTGAATACAACACGACACAAATCATGTCCTTCAAAAATCTATGGTGTACTTTAATGTGAGAACAGCGAAAACTGCAAACGAATAAAGGTTTTTCACCAAGAAGTATGCGTAAAGAACGCAGCATCATTTGCTTCGTTTCCTCAGTGTTATTTGATATTTTAGGCTTAGTCTTTTGAATATTACGTCAGTATAAGCAAAAAGAAATGGATTTTTCTATGAATAATGGAAGAGGTTGTAGCTGGTCACATTTCCTTTGCAAGTGAGTTGATTCCAAACGCCTGTGGTTGTTGTTGTTGCAGCATTTTTTCCGTGTGTGTGTAGTTTCGTCAGCAATGCAGAACACATTTTGCTCACCGTGACAGGCATACCTCATAAAGAGATTAATGTTTGTACACTTTCAGTAAATGCTGATAACTTAAGTCAGATTACTGAACGGCTATAATATGAGATGTGAAACTACAGGAAGTGAGATTTGGCTTACTGGCACTCTGACATGTGAGAGTTGCAATGAACTCACTCAAACATTTGAGAATGGCTTCTTCTTTTTTTTTTTTTCTCTTTCCTTCATTTGATACATTGCTTTAACATGATATACATTAAAATGGTGAACAGTATTTTGTATATTTGGTTCAGTAGCTATAACGCGGTCAGGTGATCGGGTTGACAGTTTGGAATCTGAGGAATTTAAGGTCCAGGAGTTACTTCTGATACGAGCAGACATGGACGAATTGGATACCAAATGAGCTGTAGCATTTTTTTAAATTTAAAAATAAAGTGGATGAGACTACGTTACTTGAATTCAGCTTGTGGAAATGTGTAACATGCATCGAGTTCTGTAGATGAGCTCAGGCCTGTGATTACGAGATACGAGGCTAGCTTCGCAGGATAGGACGGTGCTGAAATGCTTGAATCCTTAGGTAACAAAAAATCTCATGCGTTTATAGTAAACTAACAGTAAGAAAGCATTTGGCAAAACACGTTGCATCGATAAAACTTCGTTCAATGTCAAAATCTTGACCTGTAACATAGACTGTGCCCCTATATACTGTAGCTGTGTATACTGGATCTAAAGGTCTTTCATTATAGCGCAAGGCAGCCTATAACGTGCTCAGAAACCTGTCCTCAAAGCAGCGCGCTATAGCAAGTTTACACTGTATACGTACAGTGTTTCCATGTAGACAATATAATTTTCTTACACTTTGACAACCTGCAAAAGGTGGTGAAATTTAAAGTTTATTTAAATAGTACTTATTATTTAAAAGGGTTGTATTCAAGATAATTTGAAATTTTTTTTTTTTTTTTTTTTTTGTTTCACCATATCGACACACTGGGATTCAGGATCCTTGTATAATCATACTTCTGTACTAATTATGATTTCAGGGTAAACTGTCTGGGTATGGAATTGAAGACCAACTGCCCACGGTAGCCATTATTGCCCACTATGACTCCTATGGAGTGGCACCAGTGAGTAGGCTACCAATAATCTTTGTAATCTTTAATATGCATGGATGGATAAACTTGTTGTTTAATCATGGTTTCATTAGCATATTAAATTTAATGTATCAATTCTTGGTACTGTCTTTCAAACCAATTTTATCTGGTTCCCTCTATCACAGGCCCTGTCACGAGGAGCAGACTCTAATGGAAGTGGGGTAGTCATGTTGTTGGAGCTGGCCAGACTCTTCTCAAAACTCTACACAAACTCCAGGACACATGCCAAGTATCCTTTTGATTTGACGCTTTGTGTTGAATTTGATCTAAAGTACACTTTGAATTTGTCTGAAAATACTTTCAATGTCTTCACCTTGCTCTCTCTGACGTAAAATGTACTGTTAATATCTTAGTCCGGAATTTGCTGTCTCTGCTTAGAAAACACTCATTGATTTCCAAACAGACTCCAAAAATGTTGCTCCAAGTACTCTTTGAGTGTACCCGGTATAAGCCATCAGTCTCGTATCATTAACTGCATGGTAAAGCAATCTGACTGATACAAGGTACAAACTATACATATATATATTCAAGAAATTTCAGATTTTCAGTGAACAGATTGTACCCCTTTTCGTGGTGGAAATGATTTATGAACAAGTGACCATTATATTACAAATGGGGGAATATACGTAGAAGCAGTTTGCATATCTTCCAGTGACATCTTTGTTGACAAGTTGGAGTACCTGTGCTAGCTGTTTCATTCCTTAATGAACAAGATACAATCTTGTGTTTCTCTTGTCTGGGGGAGGAAAATTTAATTACCAAGGAACAAAAAAGTGGATTGAAGATAACTTAGACTCTCCAGGTAAGTACTTGTATGTATATATAAATCTTTGATAAATGTCAGCAAAAACATTATAAATAAACATTATCTTAGTATTGAGAATGGTCTGGAAAGCTAACCTGATGGGGTACATGCATGCTAAATTTGTTCTGTGAAGATATATGCCTTGCACATCAAAGAGAAGCTGTAAGATCTCACATCTGTTTGCACCCCGGCTCCCGCCCTCCTCCTCCTTAAAAAATCCACCAGAACAAATAAATACCTTAATTCTTCTGTAATTTGGGACAGATATAGAAGAAGAATATTACATTTCTTCACCAGCCTTTTGGAAAAGTAAACATATGAGTACGTTGCTCATTAGATGGTCTAACCTTTTGAGAAAAAGGAAACTCAATATTCCTGCCAGAATTATATATATATTGGCTAAAATGAGCAGACTGGGTGTCGCAAAATGTAGAACAGTAGTTGATTCATGATGTTCCACAATTGCTGTGAAAGTCAAGAAAATCTTCATTTGTGTAAGTCTTTATGCTAGTTTCAACTTTTCTTGCACCCCAGTATGAGTATACATTCCTGAACCGGCTTGGTATTTCAGACTCTAACATCCTAGGAGATGTGTTATTTGTACTGTGCCTGGACTCTCTGGGGCAGGGGAATACCCTTAACCTTCATGTGTCTAAGCCACCTAAAGAAGACAGCGCAGGGGGAATCTTCCAAAAGGTAGTCACTCTACTTAATTATGGCCGAGTGATGGTGTTTTTTTTTTTGAAGAATAGAGTTTCAGTGCTGATTAGGTGACATTGTTTTGTTCAACATCTGAGGAGTCTCTGAAATAGCTGGATAGAACAGTGTGACAAAGTATAAGTTTTCCATATCCTGTTGTACCGTAAATCACATAGAGTTTAGCCAATTGTTTTAAAAAGTATATCCGATGATTCCTTGTGTCACATGCCTCTGTTAGCTCTAGTAGAATAACGATACGTGTACTTCCAGAATGCACATTTCATGCATGGTGAGTGCCAAATATGTGTCTAGTCTAAAGTAAATAAATACCCATGTGCATTTTAGAAGCTAATTTACAAATATAAATACAACACTTGGCTGCTCCAACTTACCGCGATTAGGTTCAGCTTTACAGGTTTGCCCTTGTTGGAGTAAGAAAATCCATGGTCACACAATTTGTTTTTATCAGAACTTGTGATCACACCTTACCAGCTAACAATAGCATTCATTATATTTACATATGGATATTTAGAAGTAAGCGGTGCCAAACTACATGTACAACCTATGAGTATTCAGATATAAACGGGAGAGTTTCATTGATATCATGGCTAATCCCAACCATCCGCTGCAGCTTTAGGTATAGTCTTTGAAGTTTCAACATAGTTTAGAAGAACCGTCAATCACAGCAGAGACCCGATCTGACCACCTGATGTTTTGGCCAATCTTTTTAATTCTACTCTCTGTAAATGGGTTACGTGTGTTGCATTAACCACTGTAATACATGACAAAATGGCTTTACTGAAATGGTTAAGTAGCAAAGTCCAAAGCGGTCTCACGAAAATTGCTGTACACGCATTTTAGTGGGCAGGTGGCTGTATGTACATTAATGGGCCTCTGTCAGCTGGTCTAGATTCAGCGAGAGATTTTTCACGTTCCAAGGGACGGGTCAATGAAAATAAATGCATCTAATAGATATTCACGCGCACATGATGGAGTTCTCAGTCCAGTGCATGGCAGTTGATGTGAGAACGAAATTAGAGCATATGGTTTATCTAGTTTCAGAAACTGTGCCGAAATATGTTTTCTGTGTGGAACTGAAGGTACCCGATTTGATAAGGTGGGAAAATAGAATTTTTCTGAAATGGGAGGAGAGTTTTTATTGTAAAGAAATAACACATGTGTGAGACGTCGCAAATTCCACTGCTATTTGACGAGAGCTTGACGACTTATACTTACCACTCAGACCTGTATCACTGAAATACCTTTGTATGCTGATTTGGGGACAACACCAACCCCCTGATTTCGCAGTCATTGGGCTATCTCCATGTAACCTGAACAATTAAGCATTCGCACGTTTAATTGAGGCCAGCAAGTGTAACCTGCAAATTTAGCCTGTCTGCCTGAGAAGTAATACGTCAGGTAGCCTGTTTAGTGTGAACATTTTTGGAATATACAGGTTTGTTGCAATTGTCGCTTGATGCTTTATTCGCTTTAATTCAGGATTGAAAACAAAGGTGTTTTAAGCCTCACTGTCCAGTACGGTAATTGACCCCCATACGGTGCAAACTAGCAAACAAAACCTTCATGGAGTGTAATGGGGGTGCAAGGCTAATATCTTGTATGTTATGCCGCCCCAAACTCATACTGTACAGAAGTAACCAACTGGGAGAATTTTAAATCATTTTCCACAAGTTGTTTCACGGGTCCCAAAAAATTTTTTTTTTCGGCAACCGTCTGACCCAACCTTGAGAACAATGGCTTGCTATGTGCATCAAACAACATTTTAATAAGGGTCTAGATGGACTAGTGGGTGTAAAATCACCCATCTCTCAGTCCATGACTGGGGAGTTTACTCCATGTTCCGAGGGCCAGCAGCCAGACCATCACTGGGGATTACTTCATAGCTTAGGGCTGATCACTTTCCGCTGTCATCTCTTCAGACAACTCAAATCGGCTAAACATTACAGCCAGAAATTTTCGGCTAAACTCGGTGATTTACAGTACCCTATAGAAGTTAGAGGATGTGATATTAAAGTACCAAAACAGACATACAGTTTTGTGTTTCAGAATCTAAAGGTACAGTTTATCATAATCCTGTCTTTGAGAACCTAGATGATGAGATAACAGTGTACCACCTGCAGGTACAGTTTGTGATAACCCTATGTTTCGGAACTGAGGGGTATAATTTATGATATCACTGTGTTTCAGAATCTGGAGGATGTGATATCAGATTACCAGCTAGACGTATAGTTTATGATAATGCTGTTTCAGAACCTTGAAGATGTGATATCCGAGTACCACCCAGAGGTACAGTTTAAGATGACTCACAAAAAGATCAACCTGGCAGAGGAGTCCCTGGCTTGGGAGCACGAGAGGTTCAGCATGAGAAGACTTCCAGCTTTTTCCCTGTCACGATTGGATACGCACAGATCACCGTTACGATCAACTATACTTGACACAAGGTACAATATATATCATAGATTTACCAAAATGAAAGTCTTAACTTTAAGAGTTGCACTTTATACTCTATTAAGATAATTTTAGCTCACTTGTACAAAGTACATGTCCAATAATGGGGAAAGCAATATTAAACAAAATGTTAGGCGTGATTTCATACAAACTACTGCATGTATTGGGCTCCGGTTTTGCATTCAAGGTACAGCATATTCCATGATTGATTCCCTGTGTGCATATTAAATAATGTGAGTTACATTTATTCATGACTGAGTGTATTAAAATCAGTGTTAAGCAAAATGTTATGGGTGGTATTTTAAAATGTTCTTCATGTATTGGGGTTAAGTTTTGCTGACATGTAGAGCACAATAACACGAGTGCACTGTTCTGTCATTGATTCATTGTGTGCATATTACTTGCTGTAAATTACAAAGTTAATGATTTAGTGCACTGGTTCCACCCTTTAATGGCTCCAAATCAGTTGGTGTATTTTACATGAGATTGTTTCCGTGTTGTGTGATTACAGAGACCAGGTGGATGTGACTGTTGTGAAAAGAAACACATATATTGTAGCTGAGGCTTTGGCCCGGTACATCTACAACCTGTCCAGTCAGGGATCATTCCAGCTTTTTGGGGAGGGTTTAGTAAGTCTCTTTTTGTTATAATGTCAATGTGTATACTGTATTAACTGTGAGAGAAAACAGATATTAGTATAGACAAAATAGTGAAGCCCATGTTTGTGGGTGTGATATGTGTTGTGTTGTCTATAAAAACAGCAGTTATTTCACTATGATCTCAGTGTGTTCATGGGGACCTCTGTTACCTAGTGGTTAGCGTGCTAGTGCGGCAGAATCACCCAGGAGCCTCTCATCAATGCAGTCACCTTTCAGTTTTATTTTTGTTCCATTCTCATATCTTGTAGTCTGCTCGTCCATAAAGCACAAAATAAAATTGGTACCACCTTACATCATAAAGATTGCCACATATTTAGTGATGAAAGGTGATCTATCAATACACTGGATCGTAAGTTAACTGAACTGCATGACCTCTTGAGAAAGTTTGCATGGACCATGATTGAATTGAATGACCATTGTTCTGTTACCAGACAGTAGAAGAAAGCCTTATGGAGGCATGGCTAGATGAGCTGACCAGACAACCCAGGGCCTGCCAGTTGTTACCTAAAGACCACAGTCTAGTGCAGACGCTGACAGAGACGCTCATGCGTTATCTGAAGGATGTCAAAACAGCAGGACTGAAGGCTGACAAAAGGTGGGGTGGTTATTGTGTCTACATGTCAGTGTTGCAAGTCTGAAATTTTGAAACAGCCCTTTAGAGAAAGTGGTGAGACCCACATGTCCCTGTTTTATATTGGACCAAGGGTAGTTCAATTAAATTAAACATTCAGCTCTATTTCAACAATTTCTGATATATACCTGCCTCAACGTTTATTCATTTACTTAAAAAAATCCAGCGGGTCCATAATGCAAAGCAGTTTGCAGGACGCATTAGGCCTATCAATCCAATCCAATGTCATTTCAACTCAGGAATAGATTTATGCTTGCAGGAGTGGTAATAAAGGTCCTATTCTCTTTAAAGCATACCGGAAATTGGAGTGTGCAGCTGTACTTCAAACAAGCAACCTTTGTCCAATATTATGTAACATGGATGATGTTGGGCCTTACCACTTTCTTCAAGAGGTTGTTTTCAAAAATGTTGGATGTGTATTCACTGATGTCTTGTAAAGAGGTTACCCTAACCCAGCTGGAACTGAGCTGTGATTGTTTTATGTGCCCAATATTCATAAGTGCAACACTGTACATTTCAGTGATTGATTCCAGCTCCTGCTTTATCGGCCACAACTTTCAGGTCAAAAAAGTTGTCATCTGAAAAGACTTTTTTTGTCTCTTAACCTGATATGCTTGCTTCTAGTTTGTTCATTAACTGAACGTAGCAACTCGAGGCACATATCTAAGCCATTTTATAAAATGTTAATTTATATATAGTTGACATAAAGCTTGACCTATGACTTTGTAGTCCTGATGTGGCAACATTGTTTGTGCACATTGGCGGTTGCCATGGAAACCAAGACTAATTTTCCAGAATTTTGTATCTTTTACAAAAGAAAGTACAAAATAGCCTTTCAGAGAAATATCTATTAAGAAAACTTGAAAGAGTATCTTATTTGATGTGATAAGCCAATAGATCTAAAATCTGCAGAATTCTTATTTGTATTACTATTCTTTTGATTAAACTATTAATGTTCAACATTTCCGTAATAATAATGCAGTTGACACGGATTCCATTTGGCAGATTCAAAGAAGATAAAGCTGTATTTCTGTCTGTTGTCTGACATTTAAGTATCTGCCTTGAGCCAGTGGGCACTGTTGACATGGGCTTGCTCAGCCACAATAAGGCAGATATATACACACACCTAATGGCTCTTTGTATTTTGACTCAAAATGAAGTACATGTATGAGATAAAATTCAAAGCATGCATGGAGTACTTAAATAGAAAGCATGTACAAAGAGATTTATAAGTGACCGGTTTTGTATTTTATTGCTTCAGAGATCCAGAGTTTATGTTCTACAGTGGCGCTCAGTTCATGATGAACTCTTACAGGTTAGTATCTTTAACAATCTGGGAAATAAGTAATTATGACAAGTTAATAGTTTGTAAACAAGGCTCTTTGACGTCATTGTCTGTCCCCCAAAAAGCACACTATTTTTTGATGTGCTTAACTTCAGACAACTCTCAGTGCTTGAAAAAGTTGCTGTCAACTGCCTAATCAGACATTGATCAATATGGTTGTGTACTATCCAGTCATGCCAGTCTTTGCTGGTTTAACTGAAGCTTTGATTGAGAAAATGGTTGGGTGGCTGGCCATGATGTATATTCTTCTATATCATGTTACACACCAAACTAATAAATCTGTAAATCAATACAAAAAAATGCAAATGTTAATTTTATTGTTTTGGTTTTTTTTTTTTTTTCAGTGTGAAGCCAGCAGTATTTGATCTATTTCTAGCACTGGGAATATTGGGATACCTTGGTATAATGTACTTATTAGTGCAGGTATGTGAACATTGCAGAGAATTTGAAGCATGTTTATATATCAGCACTCTTCATTAAACTTGTGTTTGGTGTGTTTAATCTCTTGAGAAAACATCCGGTAAACAATTTCATATTTGCAACTGATGCGACATCCTGCTAAACTTGACATCTTGCAGTCATGCACCTCATTTAGTGAATAGCCTATGTTTTGAAGATAGGATGTTTAGAATTTGACCTACTGACTGACAGATGTGGTCCTGTGAGTTCAAGTCCAACTCATGCTGGCTTCCTCTCTGGCCGTAAGTACGAAGGTCAACCAGCAACCTGGGGATGGTTGTGGTTTTCCCCCCGGCTCTGACCGGTTTCCTCCAACCGTAATGCTGGCCTCCATCGTATAAGTGAAATATTCTTGAGTGTGGCATAAAACACCAATCAAATAAATAAATAAATACTGACCGCTAAAAAGCTGCTTGGCATAGATAAAAACTTGGGATATGTTGACTGTCAAAATCAGGGCGTCTTGATAACAGTAGTGATTAGGGCTACATGAAATGATCTGGTGGTCATTCAGTCATAATTACATGTTCTGTCTTGCTAAAAATTTGAACATTTCTTATAAAGTATTTATTACACTTTACCAACATTTTTGTTAAAAAAATTCACCCAGAAACTAAGAATGGCCTTTTCGCAGAGAAAAAAAAATAAGAGTTGATCGTAAAATTTTTGAGGATAACATTCGTAAGCTTACCTGTACATTTTATTCCAAGCCAATCAGAAGTATTCCATATGTATTATAAATGCTAGTCATTTGCTGGTAAATGCATCTGTGTTTCAGAATTTCTACATTGTACTTGGTGCCCTTAACAAAATCTCAAGTCCGAAGAAGTCAAAGGTCCAGTAACAAGATGTAAGTCCATGTATATCTCAAGAGAGTTGGAAAAAAAAAAAAGTCAATCTAAACCAGCGCTTTAGTACAACTGTACTAGCCTGGTTTTAAATCTAGGAGAAATTGAAGCATACAGCATATTGAAGCAATATCAGTACTAAAGTAAATATATTTTGCTTAAAGTTTATCTGTTTTCAGCTGATGCATTTTGCTTGATTCTGGATTGGTTAATAATAATATAGTAAATGTGACTGATTTGAGTAATTGAAAAGGATATTTATTTTTTTCTTTTCAGCTCCTTGGTAAATCACTGCTAGTGATGCAGACTCTATGAACAGTCCAGTGTAGACGTCCGTCTGGCCAGTGGGAATTACCTTAATCGTTACCAGAAATTGACACATTCAAATTGTCTTAAGATCATATAACTTGTGTAAAAGTTGTTATGGTAGCCAGTGCCAACTTCCTTGGAGACAGACAACTGGTCATCGTGATTTAAGTGTTGAAATGGGTGTTTTGTCATCTTGGATTTGAATGCCATGGCAGCATTTCTATTTGATGGTGTTGTCCTACATTTAGTATCCACCTAAATGATGATACCAGGACAATTTCTGTGTTGTTGGACAGAATTAGAAGCAGAATGTAATTATGACTGAATCTGTATATTTGAAAATGGTCCAGAATTTGTTTTTTATATTTATACACGTCTTACTACTGCATGTGTCAAGTGAAATGAAAGGGATTTGGAAATTTATAGCAACCATCATAGATACATTTTTTCACTTCCCTGTATCAACCAGAACAAAAAAGTTTAGTTTGTTGACATTAAAGCTTTAGTATGAAAAAAAAAAAGTGAATATATGTGTAAGTCTGTGTAAATTTGTGTAATTGGTGTTATGTATAAAAAGGCGATCAACCAGAATAAAGGCAAAGATGGAATGTGCACAGGTGGTTAAACTGCCTAAACCTATGTATGAATCAGTGTAACCGATAGAGGGTTGTTTCAATGTTAAATTGAAATAATCGTTAATAAAGAAAAAATGTATGCTTTTTGTACTTCTGAGAACACAGAAGAAGCATTATATCATGAATATGTCAGTAATTAAATTACAAAGGTTGGGTATTGATACACAAGCCGAATGGATACCAGATAATGAATCCTGAAGGGACAAAATTTAAGAAAAAAAATCTGCAGATTATCTTGTTACTTGTCATAAACTGACATTCTCAGCAGTTTCCTGCATGAAAAATGGGAGTGCTTGAAGTGTTTACTGTCACTGTTCGTGACGATCATGAGTGCAAGTGAACTATTTTGAAAACATTCCCAAAATGTCAAACTGTGCTGTTACGTTTTAATCTGCAAAAAGTCACACTTACCAGCATTTTTTCTTAACTTTCCTTTACATTTAAAAGTATTTATGTGCTCGTGGCAAACCATGCTTCTAATTAGAGGACAGTTTCTTATGATTAATTGCAGACCTTCTGTGTACAAAATGTCAGTCTTGTTTGCAGAACGAAGACAAAGAAAAATTGTCAACTTACATTGGGCAGGCACATGTAGCATGTGCTGTTAATGGATTCTGCATGTGGACTCTCCAAGTACAATGCATCAAAGGAATAAACGGCTTGAAAAGTTCCAGAAAATATCATTATCAGGAGGGTTCAAAGACTTCAAATTTACAAATATATGTTTGTTTCAATATGCATTGAACTTTTGTACCCAGATGAATGTAGTCAGTGTTATTTCTTCATTTTTTTAAACAAAAATCAGTCCCATCTCTTTTCGTGGTTTCAGCTGTGTGCGTGTGTGGAATCTTGTGCAGGTGTGCACTTAAGTACCCAGTGCAGTCAGTGTTCAGGTCAGGTGCAAGCAGTGTTCAGGTCAGGTGCACTTGTATCTGGTGCAGTCAGTATTTAGTTCAGGTACAATCAGTATTCAGGTCAGGTGCACTTGTATCTGGTGCAGTCAGTATTTAGTTCAGGTACAATCAGTATTCAGGTCAGGTGCACCTATATCTGGTGCAGTCAGTGTTCAGGTCAGGTGCAAGCAGTGTTCAGGTCAGGTGCACTTGTATCTGGTGCAGTCAGTATTTAGTTCAGGTACAATCAGTATTCAGGTCAGGTGCACCTGTATCTGGTGCAGTCAGTATTTAGTTCAGGTACAATCAGTATTCAGGTCAGGTGCACCTGTATCTAGTGCAGTCAGTATTTAGTTCAGGCGCACTCTGGTTCAGGAAAGGTGAACTTCAAGTAACTGATCGCCACTATACGGCTGAAATATTGCTGATGTGGCGTTAAACCATAACCATAATCATTCATTCATTCAAGTAATTGACTTACTTTACCTTGGGTCTGCCAGCAACCTGTGGATGGTTGTGGTTGGGCTGTGCCCGGTTTCCACCCACCATAATGCTGGCCGTTGTGGTATAAGTGAAATATTCTTGAGTACGGCGTAAAACACCAATCAAATAAATAAATAAATACTTTACCTTGAGTGTCCTGGTGCTCTCTCCTCACGAATTATGTCAGCTACAATGTCAAATGCATCAGACAGTAATACTTTATCAGTCCTTCCTAATTTTATAGTCAATAGGATTCTTTCACTGGAAATAAAGAGCACATTACCACGGTGGTGAACAGCACCTGCTGACTTGACTATGGTTTTACACTCGCAGGTAAAAGTTCCTACGGGATTTCTGGAGGCCACTTAAGGTTTCCTCCACCCGGCCACATTCATATAGACAAAGTTTCTCAAAGTGTTGGCATCCAAAGTATTATTTTACGGCATTTGTATGCTTCTAGGAGTGGATTTTTACTGGCCAAACTGTAGTTGATATACAGTACCCATGCTACAAATGAACAATTAAGCTTACAAAGCTACATCTGTCAATGCTCTTTCTGTCAGCAACGTTCGGATGGCCAGGGGTTTCCCCGGACTCTACCTGGTTTCCTCCCACCATAATGCTGGCTGCCATCGTCGTATGTGAAATGTTCTTCAGTACGGCGCAAAATGCCAATCAAAGAAGCCAATGCTCTTTCCAGGCTATCTATACCACACACTGATGTGTAATGAACAGTTTTAACCTAACTTTGCTCATCACAGGTTGAATTTATTAACTTATTAACTTATTAACGATTCTGCCTAACTTTAAGCTTCAGTATAAAAAACTTCTGCATGAACTGCATATGTAGTCACTGTATTTCCACTTTCCTTAGGAACAAAGTCATGTGATCAGTCAGTAGTTCCACAGGTGGTCAAACATTGACAAATGTAGACTTCACAGGATTTGTCCAATCCAAAGATTTTTTTTTTTTTTTTTTTTTTTTTTTGATTGGTGTTTTACGCCGTACTCAAGAATATTTCACTTATACGACGGCGGCCAGCATTATGGTGGGTGGAAACCGGGCAGAGCCCGGCGGAAACCCACGACCATCCGCAGGTTGCTGGCAGACCTTCCCCACGTACGGCCGGAGAGGAAGCCAGCATGAGCTGGTCTTGAACTCACAGCGACCAATCCAAAGAAATCTCCATGACTTTAATAATTAAGCAATTATAAGTCATGATATTGATATTTGGTCAAGTGTCTGAAATGAATACATTAAAAACATCTACAGCTGTAGACTACAATGATTTGTTTATTTTTGTTAACAAAGAACTCGTTAATTTAACATCCTCTGTCCACCTTTGATCTAACCACAGGTAACCAGAAATAAATACACACCAGGAACTTCACTTTGACTAGTCTAAGAATTACAAAAGAACGCATCTTTGGTTTATAGTATAAACTGAACGAACATCTGAACTTTTTGTTTGTTTTATGGAAAACCATTCTTCCAAATCCTCCTAAATAGTGACATGAACACTTGGACATCATAATGAGGTTAAAGGCAGTGATAAGCTCTCATTCTGAAACATAGACAGCTGCCGTATAGAAACCTACAGCTGGGAGGTCAAAGTATGTTTATTAACAAGAATTCCTAATAAACCTGGTGTATGTCTTAATATAATTCCCCACACAGGCTAAATAGCCTTAAAGTCATACATCAACACATTTACATACAACTATTTTAATTTTGAGAAATATAAAATATGTCCTTCAAAGCAGAGTATTATGACTCAGAAACTATCAGTACCATATTCAGTACTTCTTGAGCTGATAAAGGAATATCATTTCTACACATTTTTTCCACTAATTCAGCAGAAATAGAGGTAAGAATTACTCCTAGAAAATGATTATTATGGATGTATTTTAATACAAATATGACTCATTCCACAGTATGATTATAGTAAAATTAGCGACAGTTTGACTGAAGCTGCTGGCATGCATGTTAGCACTTCAATGCAAGGTTGTTGTACTGAGCAAAAAAAAAACCAAATGGCACACCAAATAAATGTACAGCAGTGACCACAGTAAACTTTATCCACAGCAAAATCAACATGGGAATGAAAAATAACAAATATCAAAGTGACAAAAATACCCCACAAATACACTGTAATTTTAAAGTAGCCAAAATATAAATAAATGGACAAAATGCCTGCTCCTTTCCAAGGAAGAAGGTTAAAAAAAATCTCTATAGCCCTAGCATGATGGAATAATCTTTAGCATATTTAAGATTCACTGCATACATTTCTTTCTTTGTCTCAAAAATTAACTTGAAAACTGCATGTATTGAAAAAGCTGAAACTAAAAAGGAACATGAATTTTGACGATTTTAGAAATGAAAGTAAAGAATTGTGGCCCAGATCGACACTGTAATACTGTCTTTGAGATGTGACAAATGGTAAAGCTTAAAAGTTCTCTGGACAGCAAATATTGTAGGGCTAAGTTTTTACATTTCATATTAGCCCCAAAGTCGCAATACAGGGTAGCTGCGAATCTTTCATGTACGATTTTAAATTTTTTACCAACCAACTCACACAGCTGTTTAGCCTCTTAGTTAAAGGAAGTTTTGTTTTTTTGTTGTTGATTTTAAGCTGTTTCTATAGGTTTTATTTCCGCTTCTATCTCGTCTTCATCAAATTCACATACAAATGGTAAGTAACATTTAAAGAGGAAATTGTTTAACTTCACAAAAGCTTTTAAATAACCTTACCTGACTGCTAAATAGAACAATGCATACTAAGGCAGAATGATTCCAATCCTGATGTTAAATAATGAACAAAATTGCAGACCTTGTGAAAAATAAATGGATAGCAATAGATTTAGCAACACTGCAACTGAAATGACAAATTTCTTAATGAAACATGTAAGCTTAACCTAAAGAAAATAATGTGAGTAGGCTCTATAACAACACTTACATGGATATCTATTTCAAACAGTGCAATTAGTATACTGTGTTAAGGTTATAATGCTATCAATATGTATACAAGAGAACTGACGTCACAATATGATCAAATGGCGCAGCTTTTCATGACATGGCACCTTACTTATTGGGTGAAAACTCAACAATCCTACGATATATCTTACTGAAAAATTTTTTTTTTAATGTTTACCAGTTCTGTCTTAACGCATAGCTTTGTATGCATATACACTGTATGCTGAAAGTATACAATAGCATAAAAGTTTCTGAGTTTCAACCCTCTTGTCTTAATCAGTGAAACAAATTTCTTTCAGACAAAATTGCAATAAATGGAAAATGATCACATGGTTTCACATCGCGGCAAAGGATGAAGTGTGCCTGCTGGTCAACATGTACAGGTGTCAGAATCTGTAAGCCAGGGCAGAGTGTTCACTGGCCTTAATACTACATCAATGTGGAGATTTACTGAGATCATTATTCCACACAATGAGGTTAGCAAAATCAGTCTGCAGATTGTCATATAGAAATTTGCGTAACTCCCAAGATCAGCAGCCAAGGATGACAATTTGTAAAGCACCAGATATTTGAGCTTTTGCATGTAGAGCTATTTCTGACTGTTGTTAGTGTAAGCACAATGAATGAACAAATTCTGTGTAAAACCAGGTCAGAATGGGTTTTATCCTAACTCAGTACAAGCAGGCTAAAGATTCCTTCAGGATTTGAGATTGGCTCACCACTAGATCACCCTTTAATAGGCATCTAACCTGTTCAACCATCAATTCATAAGTCTTTATCTGCTGAAGGTGACTAGGCCTAAGGACTAATGGCAGTCAACAGTGGCTTATAAGTGTTTTAACTTGTTTTGTACTGTATACAAGTCACGGTATTTAAAGGTAATGTCACCGGCACAGCAACAACTGTAGTAGCTACCTGTAAGCATGGCCAGAACATGTATAGTTTTCACTCCACAAAAATAACACCCAGAAGTGTTCTTGCCAGAAGTATTCACACCAATTTACACTGTAAGATATATAGCAATCCTTCATAGCACACTGAGAGTGAAGTACGTCATGAAAGATACACGAGAAAAAGCTTGCTTTGGTAAGTAACTTTGGTAAGTTCTTTTTGTCTCATGGTTAGTTCTTGTGTAAGACTACTGTATCATGAGCATTTCTTGCTGTGAACCTTTGTTACACGAGTAAATCGTTCATGCCATCTTTGTCCACTGAATTAGATGTTGTACAACTGGCATTCACCACAATCTCTCAGCTGAAACCTGTCCCATTTGTTCGCTGTAAATGTTGCATCCAGCAGCTATCCCATAACCCACTGTAGCACTTCAAAATCCTACATCTTTAAAGGGACGGATCCTGATCTTTTGTATATAATATGTTTCTGTGATCCCCAACTCACACTTCGGTATTATCTGGGTCATTGTTAGGATGTCCTGAAGATATCACCCTTGTTTTCCCGCCTTTACCAATGACTGTTATGGTATTTGTTGGTGAGGCAGGTGGCGTTGATCGCTTTCGACGGCGCTGAACTAAAAGCATTACCAAGAAAAGTATAACAGCGAAAAGCACCACAAGAGCTATGAGCACTGGCGTTAAAACTGGCTTCTCCTCTTTGTTTTCTGTGTTCCCTCTGTCTGTATCGCCGCCATCGTTGCTTTTGGAAGGTTGGTAATTCAGCTTGACTCTGGCTAGATTCGTCCCACGATTGTTTCCGATGCCTTCTATGTCTTGGAGTGAACGCTTGCTTCGGCCTAAGATGCTCATCATATGAAACTCTTCATCAACACTTCGCTTACCAATGCCGCGTTGTGAATTTTGTTTGGAACGAATGGTGTATATACAGTGAAGGAACCACTGTCGACCTTGGTCAACCTATAATGAGGAAATTGAAAGACAAATAACAGTCATGTATATACCTCAAAACTTACTCTTAACATATCTCTTACCAAAACAAAGCAACGCTAGAAACTTGGCTTGATTTTTTAAAAATGACGCTTTAAAAACCAGACCTGCTTGTATTTGGGAGACATTTTGCTGACAAAAGCTGATATCCCAAATACATATATTAACATCAAAAAAGTAGGTCAGAGATCCCTGATATAAATGAAAATTTAGTAAGATTCAGTCTTCAGGACCATCTATCATGTCAGTTAAATTAAAATACCAATTTCACCTCAATGGGCTTGCATTGATAAAATAATGTAAGAGGAGAACATTTATCTTCGATAGACTTCGCCAGCAAAGTGATATAATTCCCCAACAAAGGGACCTGAATCTCTTCTGAAGATTTTATGATAACAGACAGACAAACATAATGACGATGAGATCCTTTGGTCAAAGTTAGCCAGGAATAATAAATCTATGATAACTCTATCACAAATGAAAATTTAAGAAAAATTTATCAAAAGATTTGAACCTTGACTTAAGTCTTACCCCAAATAAAGGCTGAGCACTGAGAGAAAAGCCGTCTGCTCCAGGCTGGCTGACCAATGGTAAAGCCTCTGGGTCATCAATGGCTAACCTCGCCTCAAACGGAACATCACGGAAGTCACTCACAATTGTATTGGGGGAGCCTTTGTCCTACAAGTGAGTAAACACATTAAAATTATAATATCCAACATGAGTTGTGGTCAGCATTTATTACTGATACCCAAAATGTACACAATATTGTTTAGCTAACATTACTAGCTCAATATTTGTAAGAATCTTTCGTTTAAACGATGGTGGTCAGTTTTGTGGGTTGAGTGTCTGGGGTAAACCACCAACCTTTGACAAGTTACTGGATGACCTTCCCACATGCCATGTACATATATATATGTGGAACATTATTACTTTGTGATATTTGAATGTCACGATTATTCTTCTGTATGAAACTCACTAGAACTTTGAATGTATGGTGTAAGTTAGGAGTTTCCGCCACACAGCCATACTCCTGGTTCTTGGGATCATATTTGGGGATGTAGCCATCTTTGCCTGTACACAGGAAAACCTTCTCTATGTTGAGGTTGAATGCGTCTCCCAAGCTCTGAACAGGGTCAACGTTGATACGTCCAAATATAGAATCCCCTGAAGTGACAGATTTCAACAGTGAATGTTTTATAAATAAAAATTACATGCAACCAGAAAAAATGTGATAAGCAATGATGCATGCATACAGTATTTACAAGTGCGTCATGCGTGCGAGACCAAAGTAAAACATCACCCTCAACAAAAATGCCATCTTTCCAGAGCTGTACTTTGCAGCCAAAACCATTCAGGAAAGACCTGTATGGGAAATTCTTAAATAAAGCATGTCTGTTTTCTCAAATGGTCATCAGATACTTTCACTATGGTGAGTGAACAGATGATGCCATGCTGCACTGCTGTGCATTGGAAAACTCATCCACACATTAAAGGCATTTTCCTCATGAATTTATGTTTAACACAATCCTTTGTGAAGAATGATTAAAGCCAAAAGTCCATGAGTCTTTCACTCGTGTTCTTGTACCTCCACTACCTCCACATGACACTGCAGACAATGTATACATTTCCCGTACCACTCCCAGATCCATTCTTAAACCCCTGGCACAAAAGCTAGCCAAAACATGTGCAGTGCTGATACATGCGTTTAATAAAATTTTGACGTACACGAGTTTTGTGTCAGTGGGTCATTATGTTTTTGTTTGATTGTTGTTCTACGTTGCTGTCAACAAAATTCTGGTCATGATGGTTTATCCTTGTAGCAGACTGGACCCACTACATCACTGGATCACCATACTGAAGACACCAGGCATGACACTGGTCCAGCTCACACTGTGCTGACACTGGATTCCTCTTATGTTGATATGTTGAGTACCTTTCCTAGGGAATGTTGAGTACTCAAAACAGTCAACTTCTAATTAAAATGAACGTTCAAGTTCAAAAATAAGATCATGAATTACAACATAGACAGAGACAAGACAGCTTCGTGATCCTGTGGCCAGTAGATGATGATCTACATACATGTACCTGTACCGACAGTTCATGATTTCATACCTGGTAAGAATGCAGCATCTGTTTCTGAGGCAAATCCCTCAGACCCATCAGACAACCACAAATCTCTCTGGCGCAGCAGATGGAAGTCAGTGTTCAGACTGAACTCGGTGGGGACTGGGTCACTGATCTGCTGAAATCTGATGGGAAGGTCAAAGGTCACAGCATCTCGTGGGTTACAGTTGTCTGGCTGACTGTAGGTCTGGTCAGTGGAAGTACAGGGTATCAGCTGGATGGTGTATGTACCAGAGTAGTCCCTTGTCTGAAAAACAAATTCTTCTCTTGGAAAGATTTCTACATTATAAATCAGACCAAGGAAATATCCATGGCCATTCCGATATCAGTAATATGAGCAGCCAAAATCTTCCCTAAAGACCATATTTTTAAGTTATTTTATCATGAATATATAAGAATGTTACATTTTTAATGAAACTAAAAAAGTAGTTATCTCACTTGTAATTATTTTTTGATTGGTGTTTTGCACTCTAATCAAGAATATTTTACTGTATACGGCAGTGGGTTGAGGCCAAGAGAAACCCACAAACATTGGAAGGCTGCTACCAGACCTTCCAGTTAGACGCCACATGTATCCCCCTTTTTAATAAACATTCTAGCCAAAAATATGGTCCCTGAACTATAACCATGAGACTGTTCTCGAAAAAAATATATGTATATGTATAATAGTAAGACGCTTTCATGTTTAAAATGCATTTTGTAAAGTTGGTAGAGTCAGTTATGTTTGTAGTGATAACTGAGAAAAATGTCATCAAACTGTTTGAAATTCAAGGGAGCAATCATTTTCTGGCTGTGTCACTGTTCATGGGCCGCAGCTTTGCCATTTCCAAGAATCATCAAAGCAGCTTGGTCTACACTCTACTCACAACATAATGTGCCATACATGATTGTTCTGTAATGTAAAATATTGTCATGACTGACTGATCACACTGACAAGAAGTTTTTGTCTGAAACTTGAAATGTATAGAAAACATAAACATTACATAAAGTTCACATGAAAGAGTGCAAAAAATCACATGTAAATGTAGTCTTCCAATCTCTTTTCGATTTCTCTTTAAAGACAATAAAAGACATTCTAAAATATTTTCTGTATCATCTCTTGAGTATTAATAGTACAAATGAGGATGTAACACATGTTCAATATTTGTATTTGCGCTTGAATTTGATCTTTTCAGCTAACAAATGTGTTCAATGTGAAATGTGATAATTTTTATATTTTACTATATTCATAAATATTATCATAATTATGATTAAATGCATGTGTCTGGATATAAATTTACATTATTAACATTCTAAAAAATTCATTAGACAAGCATCTCATACTTATTTAGAACATTATCATGCAAAGATGATATATACCAAGAGATGGTCCTAAATACCCACTAAACAAAAATATAGAATAAAAAATAAAAAAACAAATATTAAATACCACATTTGCAAGTAAGTTTTCACGCTCTTTCATGTGATGTTGGCATCATTTTATGTTTTCTTCTCCTTTAATGTTAAAACTTTCTGAAGGTCCTAAACAGATGAAGAAATTCACAGATGTGCCTACATTTATTCAGGAACCAGTTATATTTTGTCCCAAATGAATCTGAAATGCCATTCCATCTAGCATTAAAATGTGTATCAATAATTCAATCACACAGTGGTAGCAAACTCACAGCATAGTCTGAAACAAACTCCCACTGTTGTACAGGCTGGTCAAAGGTCGGCTCACTGCGCATCAATTTGAGATCAAAGGTCAACTCAGGGTTATTTGAGGACATCACTGTTGACTCCAGGCCACTGTCTGTAAGGCAAAGGGAAATGTGACACATTTTAACAAACAGAAATATATATATATATACATATATATATATATATATATATATATATATGTATGTATAGATATATATGATTCAATTCTTCTGGGGGCCTCCGTGGCTCAGTTGGTTAGCGGGCTAGCGCACTGTAATTACCCAGGAGCTTCTCTGAGGTTGCTGTGAGTTTAAGTCCAGCTCATGCTGGCTTCCTCTCCGGCCGTACGTGGGAAGGTCTCTCAGCAACCTGCGGATGGTCGTGGGTTTTCCCCGGGGTGTGCCCAGTTTCTTCCCACCATCATGCTGGTCGCCGTCGTATAAGTGAAATATTCTTGAATACAGCGTAAAGCACCAATCAAATAAATAAATAAATACATCAATTCTCCTGTCCACACAGTTGTCTCCCCATTAAGTAATCCCAGTAGAGATGACTTTCTCCCCAAACTTAAAAAAATTCACTAGGATCTGACCATTTGCCCTTGTTATGGCACACACAATCAAATTACATCAAATTGCAGTAGTTGTCCAAAATGTAATTTAGGCAATTTGATTTTCATATGAGTATTTCAACAATAATGTCAAATTTATAAGAGAGAATTACATGTAAATTATTGATTTCTTTTTGAAAGCTTTTTACTGTAACAAGTACACATCAATACAGACCAGGGTGTGCTGGGATGAAATGTCCCCTGAATCTGGCCTTGGTCTTGAAGTTCACCGCCAGACGTCCATCTTCCTGTACTCTCATGCTGGTTGGATATAGGTACCCTGGGTGGTAAAGACACAGTGTGTTAAGATCCAGTGCAAACTACAGGTAAAACACCGTCTAAAACATTGTAAAAACTTGTAAAAATATAATCTTTAGGCATTTATACACATGATTTTCTCATTAGAAATCCCCGTTGGTGATAGTTTTCAAGTTTAATACCTGGACATGACAACTCCTGTAATATTTCACCACAACAGGATTATAGCCTACGACTGTGGGCTAACTGACCTTGAAGCTCAGCTGATTCTGGTGAGCCAATCCCATTCTGCCACAAGATGGCAGTGTCGTAGACAAAGGTGAGCTGTAGCGCTGATTGAAGATCAGAGTTCTGCCAGCCGCCAGTCGCCACGGGCGAGTGAAGGATGTAAGACACGTACAGCGGTACATTCAGCGACACATAGGACTGGACAAGGTCTCGCACCTGGTACAACAACAACAATGTTGCCAGGTAACATCTCAAATATACTTCACTGAATATGTGGTCAATTTAACTTTGCATGTGAGAAAATTGTATTACATCTGCAAAACATTTCAGAACACTTGGGCTATTAAAGATTTCCTGTCATCTAAAGAAAACAATGCACATTCTTGCATAACATGCAAAAGTTTTGAATATATTTACTGCAGGTGACCTAAAATGAATGGATCCAACTCATCCAATATCCCATCACCCTTTCTCATGACATTACCTTTCATTCCATTCCCTGTGAAGCCATTGTGATGTCATGACGTCACAGAAAGATTGACCATTTGCATTCCCACGTGTGGGACATCAATACTGCTTATGATTGCTTAATTGCATGTTCTTGATTGATGATTTGGAAAGGTCTATTTTGTTCACGACTAATTTACTCCTTTTGCCTGATCCTGAGAGTTATTGATATTTATCAGTGAAAGACGTTTTGGAAAACGTAAGTTTCATCACTGAAAGTAATATTTCTTTACCTATAATTACCTCTAAAAAAGCATTTATTGGAATATTTTTAGATACAGCATCACTTTTTTAGATTTTTTTATTGTGTTCACTAGTCCTATCATTATCCAGTAAAATGACTACCTCAATGAGACTAATGCATACCTGTCCATCTGTTGTGATGGTGGCTCCACATTTCTGCACTAGCTCTGACATGTCATAGTATGACTCAAATGTCCAAATACAAGCCTCAAGGTCCAGATTCCTGAAAAACAAATTCTAAAGTTTTCAATATACACAATAATATCAGTACAATATGTATCGCTTGCAGATGAAAACAACTGCCAATTCTCAATAGCTACTACATCCATTAAAAAGTTCATGTCATCTTACATGCAGGCCCCTCTTTCATAAAATGAATGCAAATGTCAAATAATAGGAAGTCAAAAATTTGACTAACTTCCTGGCTGATCATTCAAGAGACACACAAAGCGACTTTTAGAGCTGCTTGTTGAAACTACTAAGGGTGGTGATAAATTCAAATAGACTTTACCATGCCACCTGAGAACAGACTGAGTATATACAGCCCCTATCTCACATTAATTGACGCAAAAACAGGGATTAATAAACTTAAAGTAACTTTTGCGATTATATGAACTAATGTCTTTTATCACTGAATAGCTCCAAGTTCTACAATTGTTAAATGCAAAAACAAATGCTAAAATTTTGAAATACCTATACATACATGCACGGTGCCCAAAAAGAAACGTATATGGGAATTTTCACACGATAAATCTGCTTCAATGCAATTCATTCATTACATTTTCATTTTCAGCCACGTTACACAATGAGAAAACCGGTTCATTTCCAGCCACATTACACAATGAGAAAACTGGTTCATTTCCAGCCACATTACACAATGAGAAAACTGGTTCATTTCCAGCCACATTCCACGATGAGAAAACTGGTTCATTTCCAGCCACATTACACAATGAGAAAACTGGTTCATTTCCAGCCACATTACACAATGAGAAAACTGGTTCATTTTCAGCCACATTCCACGATGAGAAAACTGGTTCATTTCCAGCCACATTACACAATCAGAAAACTGGTTCATTTTCAGCCACATTACACAATGAGAAAACTGGTTCATTTCCAGCCACATTACACGATGAGAAAACTGGTTCATTTCCAGCCACATTACACAATGAGAAAACTGGTTCATTTTCAGCCACATTCCACGATGAGAAAACTGGAATGTCAGTAATCATGTCACACATGTTCCTTTTTCTTGAAGAGTATTAATGTTTTTGTATGTGTAGTGGCACATTGGTAATGCATCACAAACTCACTTGTAGAATCTGAGGGTGGGGTCACCCCTCATCTCCCTGCTGTACTGGTATGGTTCCATCTCTCCAATCACAGATTCCTTCTTGGTTTGGTTGGTGATGAAACCAAACTCTGTAGGGACTTCATCATAATCCAGTAAATTAGAGCAGCTGTGTTGTCCGATTCTGAATCCATCAGGGCTTAGAGCGAGCTCAAAGTTTGACAAGACACGTGTGGAGATGACAGGCAGCATGCCATCGCGGTGAGGAACCAAGACAGAGAGGCGGACTTTGTTTGGGTGATCTGGATCATCAGGACCTGAACAAGGGAGATAACTCTCATCAGCGCCATTACAATAACTGCAAACAATATCAAATCAAGGACATACAAGCTGACTTTTCACCTGCTGGTCCAAGTCATGTGAGGTCATGTGAGCATATCTCCAGGAGGCACCATGGCACTAACAATTAGCAGACAGATTTTGAAAATTTACCTATTTATTTGATTGGAGTATTATGCCGTCCTCAAGAACATTTCACTTATACAACCACGGCCAACATTATGTTGGGAGGAAAATGGGCAGAGCCCAGGAGATCTATCCACACATTACCGGCAGACCTTCTCACATATGACCCCAGAGGAAGCCAGCTTATCAAGCGGGACTTGAACTCACAGGGAATGCATTGATGAGAGCTCCTGGGTGACTGGGGTGTGCTAGATTGCTAACCACCAGACCCCAAAGGCCCCGTGAAAATTTATGTACCTTGTAGTTCTGCATATCAGGTGTAAACAAATGTATATATATATATATATATACACACATTACATGTAGTGACTGCTGAATTTCTATTACGCTCGAAATGTACTTCCTGCTGAGTATAACTTCTTTAAACAGGGATTCAAGCTGCACCATCATTTCACTGGTCATGAAGGGCATACCTGTGTACTTGAGTTTAGCAGTGAATGGCTCTGCTCCCACAGAGTTCATGACCCTGGCCATACACAGCCCTTCTGTATCACTGATTGTGACTGGATCACTGAGGATCTCCAGACCGGGGTCACCATCGTTATTCACAGCCCTTGCCCCACACTGGACACGACTACCTGAAAACAAGGGGAGAGCAGGGTCAGTGACTGCAGCGACAAGGCTCAAAGTAAATTAAGAGAATATGTAAAAATGCAAAAAGCATTAATGCTTGGCTAAGAACGTTTTTCACACTTCAGGTTTCACAAAGTACAACAGTTACCTACACACTAAATTTTATCAAAATTGAGCAATATTTGACGTAGTTATTGCATGGTAACAATAGTATGACAGGTGAACAGATGGACAGTTAGACAGACAAACAGATAGACTGTAAATAATTTTCATCAGTTTTGCTGAAGTGTGGCATAAAAAGTGTCACAAAAATTATACATCCATTAAAAATTAATAACATGTAACTGCTGACATTAAACAAGAATTGCTTTACATTGTAAAACTCTCCCACTTCGTGAAGAAACCTAGTTTAATCACTTTTAACCTGAAAGTTACTGCATTTGGCAGTGGTGGTTAAATATTTAGTAAAGTTCAAGTATTGAACACCTACCTTCACTTAAAACATTGTTGCTTTGAGAATACATACACAGTGTCCTTATCAGTATATCCTATACAACACATACCCTTCATCGCCTGACGTATTACAATATAACTGCCTACCTCCTCCAAAGTATATGCTGTCCAGAGCAATAGAATGTGTGTTGGTGAAGAAGGTCTGCGATTCAACATTCTGTAAGTCACTGGTCACACCATCCACACCGCTCGGTGCAGCAGTCCTCCAGCGAAATCGGGTCATTGTGTCATTGATCCCTTCCTTCTCACACAGTGACCCAGTTTTGGGAAAGTCAGGGTGTTTGGGATTACAGGACTGGTGAAACAATCAAAATCATGATAGTTATCTCTATACAATTCATCTAACCATCTCTAATAAGCCAACCAAAGAGTAACTGTAACAAAAGGAATGAATGAAGGCCATACATAGTTCCCTCCTTCCTCTTCATCCACCTGCAGTGGTGTAGTGGATAGAGCACCTGCCTAATAAATGACAGATCAAGGGCTCGATACCAAGTTGAGTCACACCTAAGAATTAACATCAGTACGTCTTGGTACTACCTTGCTTCAAGCTCAGCATAGGATGAAGAGGCCCAGTACTAGTAGACTTGGTATAAATGTGACTAGTGATCTTCAACATATACAATTCTAATAATTTAAAATATTTTGGGACTGAAACAAATTGTGTGTCAATTTCTGAGTCATAACTTCCCCCAAAAATACCATTTCCGAATGTGCGTAAAACAAAAATGAAAATGCTGTAGAGCTATAGCTGGTAAGTTCATTGACTGGCCGAACAACAAATTGATAGGCTAAATAAATTATGATCTAACTGAAGAAACGGAAAAATACATATGAATTTGGATCCAATAAAATCTCTGAATTCAAATGAAATTTTCTTCAAAATGTTTTTAGCTTGTGTCATCACAAAGCTGCTACAAACTAACTTTTTCATTGCAGGAGAGACAAAACAATTCCATTATTCAAGTGTGTAATGAGCATCCTTACAGAGACACAGACGACTGGATAACCCTGGATTGGTGCGGGCAGCCCCTCATCACCCACAAGGTCAAAGTCCTTGAGAGACATCACCAGAGGTCTCATGGGGAAGGCCACATCAGCCAGCTTGTTCATCTCCTCAATATATACAATCACCTTGTTGTTGTTCTGTTAAAACAAGAAATGTCATCAGTTGTCACATTACAGAACAAATGTTAGTGCCTACTGATCTGTTCTTTTAGTGCTTAATGTGCCCATTCTACTTAATATTAAAATATAAAAATAAAAGCAAAAAAATAAACTAAGAGACAGGTTATGTGAATCATGATTAGATACATACGTTTTAGTCAAGGAACTATTCATTTGTAGAAACATTAAAACTGTACTCAATTAAAAGAATTAATGACAATGTGCCTCATGAGTGAAGTATTCTTTTGTATATAAAGTAAAACGGTAATGAAATAAAATTAATTAACTCATGAGATGAGTTATTAGTTTACGGGTGACTGAAAACCAGCATAACCCAAGGGATATCACCTTACCAGATAACTGACCCATCCCCCAACAAAAAAGACAAACATATTTTGAGTTTTTATTTTAAAGTGAGTACAAGTGCTGTACTGTAAGTGTATATAGCATATATCAATGTTAGACATAAGAATCAGATTGAATATGGGAAGTCTTACAGCCAGCATACAGTGTAAGAGTTCTTTAGTCGGGACCAACACTGGCATCAGTTACTTACTGGGGACCAACACTGGTATCAGTTACTTACTGGGGACCAACACTGGTATCAGTTACTTACTGGGGACCAACACTGGTATCAGTTACTTACTGGGGACCAACTCTGATATCAACTACTTAATGGGAACCTACTCTGGTATCAACTACTTATAGGGAACCTACTCTGGTATCAACTACTTATAGGGAACCTACTCTGGTATCAAATACTTATAGGGGACCTACTCTGGTATCAACTACTTATAGGGAACCTGCTCTGGTATCAACTACTTACTGGGAACCTACTCTGGTATCAACTACTTACTGGGAACCTACTCTGGTATCAACTAATTATAGGGAACCTACTCTGGTATCAACTACTTATTGGGGACCTACTCTGGTATCAACTACTTATAGGGAACCTACTCTGGTATCAACTACTTAATGGGAACCTACTCTGGTATCAAATACTTATAGGGAACCTGCTCTGGTATCAACTACTTACTGGGAACCTACTCTGGTATCAACTACTTACTGGGAACCTACTCTGGTATCAACTACTTACTGGGAACCTACTCTGGTATCAACTACTTACTTGGGACCTACTCCGGTAACAAATGCTTAATGGGAACCTACTCTAGTATCAACCACTTCCTTACTGGGGTCCTACTCCAGTATCAACCCCTTCCTTTCTTGTGTCCTACTCTGGTATCTACCAATCTATACTAGGGATCTACCCTTAACGTGGTTGCTGGTACTTCTTTCTTTGGGATTGACCTACCCTGGTATCAGCGATCATGTTACGGTCTGGTTTTAGATGGACAGTAAACGACTCTCGGATCTCCTTCTTCCCATCATATAACACTTCAATCTCAATGATGTGCCGAGACTCGTTTTTCGCAAACTGGATTTCTGAAACAAAATAAGATTCATTTTCTGTCATAAGGATATGATAAGGTATTTGCTTAATAAAATGTACAGTGCAATAAGAGATTATTTTTAACAACAGCGTCATTCCTTTATGCACTCAAGCTTGCAGCTGTAAATGTAGCTGTTGCTAGTAAAGGTGTGGTGGGCACACTAAAGGGAGACAACTCTTGTTGCCTTTACACTTACACACCTTTCAGTAAAAACTACTGCATTAATTTACATGGGGAACAGCTTGAAACATTTCCTAAATTAACAGGTAAGTCCTAAAATCAATTATATAGCCTAGACTGTATCTTCTAAAGGGTGTCATTGCTTCATAAGCAAAAATGCAACTAATAAATCAAAGCTGAAGTTACACGGTTGCAGATTTTTGTTCATATTTTGAGACCTCACAGGCCTATGATTGATTTATGTTTGTATTATTTGCATTACCTGTACAGAAACATCAAGAGAAAAAGTGCTTGTACCTACCAGGGATACTACATGTGAATGCATGCAATCTACATACAGGTATATTTTGCCCTTGAAAACCACAACACTAAAGTCTCCACCCACCTTTAGAGATACCATTATAATCCTGGCCAGCTCTGGCTGAACCATCTTTGGTGTGAACACGGATGATGGAGTTCCCAGACATGTCCCCTTTACGGATGACTGGAATTCTAAGCGTCACGGTTTCCGATGGGAACATTGGTTCATTGATGCTGTACTTGGTTTCTTCAAATCGAATAACCGGTTCTGAAAGACAACGTTTCACGATAGTTAACTTGCTGTTGCTTGTATGCAAAGTATTGTTCCACTTATTTCAATCTCCTTGTTGACGTGCGATATGCCAAATGAAATACACAAACATGACTCCTAAATGAAATTTACCAGCAATTAGAAAGTTTGGAATAACTTTTCATTTTTTTATTTCATTCTTTGTGGATACACAGGTGTAAATCTTTACTTATATGTATATACTTTTGCTGTGTGTAAGAGGTGCACTCAGTAATTAGGCTACTGTCAGTGACTGGCATGTTCATGTGCCTTGGGAGATCTCCGTGACTGTTTGGGGCTGATTAGCTCACAGAAGTTTATTAGCTATCATTGTTTTTTGCAATCATCATTTTTCGTAATCCTCATTCATTGTCTGAAGTCAGTATATATTGAAAGATTTGTTTTTGTATGTGTAATTAAGATGCACAGTACATGTGACCAATCAAGGTCACTCGCCATCTTGATTTGCAATTGTGCAGATCGCAGACGCTCAGACAGATCATGTCTCGTAATTTTCGTCTTCTACCATGTAAGTAGGAATGCATGCAATTTTAGTGCGCTGTTGATAGAACTTCGTCTTATCAGATGTCATTGCATAAATCAGCAGATTCAATTCTCAAAACAAAGTGTGATTATGTAAATGTAAACAAGCACAACCTTGAGAAGGCTTCAATTTGTGTTTCAAGATGTCTTTTAGCAGTTAAAAGTAAAATTTGAGCTAATAAACACGAGTTATATTTTGGTCGTTAAAGTACAAACATGGAAATTGCTGTAGGATTCTCGTATGTTGTTTACATTATATTTTTATGTAATACCCGGTACCACTGTAATCCTTACAGAGGATGCCACGACCATATAGAGACTGTACTATGTAAAGTCCTAATGTACATGTAAGTAGGGAACTATGCCATCAGTATTATTATGTGACAGCATATTTTCATCAGCATATTTTAGTTTATTTACTATTGGTTATTACACCGTAGACCTATTGTCTGTCAATGTTTCATTATACCACAGCTAAGATAATTGTTATTCTGAACTGCCAGGCCCTGCATCAGTAGCTGCTTTACTGAATGGGATGTTGCAGCTCTCTAGGGGGTGAGTTTTAGAGTTGCCCCTCTGGTTAGATAATGTGTGTAAATGATATTGTTATTAAAACGAAATGTTACTGTACTGATGTAGTAGAGGTGTCTTGTGTATTATGGTACATTGTCAGACACCATTGTATCAGGATAGGTCCAGGCAGTTGTTTAATTGTTGTATTTTTTCTTTCCTTTTAGTAGTTGTCGGTTGTGACAAAGCTATCAGTTGTTGAAATGTAGACTGATATTTCAGTTTTAACATTCAATTAATTAGCACGTTAAATTCAGTTCTACTTATATACAGATAAGGTTGTATTGAAATGTTTTAGGATGTTCAATGAGTGGTCATTACTAGTGATGTTTTCACTGATAAAGCATGCTTTGTGTACATGTATAAATAGGTGATTTAGAACAGAGGCTGTAATTCTATGATAGCTATTCTGGGAACTGCCTTGTGTCAGATAAGGTAATGTTCCATACATTGGATAGCAGTAGTAAAGGATGTGACTTCTGGTTCTCATGGAGTGATGTAAGTCTGAATTGTGTCTATATATGAAATGCCTTTTCACGATAGAACATTACTTGACTGTGAGCACATCTGGTGTTTATTTTTGTACATTGCACGTTTTTTTCATTCTTGTGGTTTCTCCCTGACTTCTGTACATCACCTCCGTCCACCAACTCGTAACAAACCATAACAGCCGTATCAGATGGTCTACATGTGTTTATTCCCACACCTTTACATGTGTTATATAAACCAAATCATATAGTCCACAGTTCTTGTATTCTGTTAATTACCACTTTAAATTACTTGTTGAATTGGCACATTTTTTGTCTGAGTCATACAGCTTTCTGACACAAATGACCAATTTTAGACAAATGACCAAGTTAGGAGACATTTTTCAGTTGCATGACAAACTGTATTACACTGAAATGAACAAGCATTGTTAAATCTGATTTTTTCCCCATTTTATAACAAATACTCTATCATGTTGGCTTCTAGCCTTGGCATCACTACCTATTTAAAATCCAGTTCCAACAAGGTTTAAAGCAATAAAGCACTTACTGTCTCCTCCGTCCTTGACCTTGATGACAGTGGTGTTAAGGCCGACCAAAGCGCCCCCTGCTGACTCACTCAGAGGCGTGCCCAGCACCAATCTGAACTCTTCCTGCTTCTCAAACAGACCGTCGTCAATCACACTCACGCGGCAAATCTCCTCACGCACTCCTGCCAAAACAACAAGATGTAGCAGTTATGCATTGAAGTTAATGTCTTAAATCCTATCAAAGAACTCTTTTTATGCCTTAGTATGAATTATGCTGGCTGGACCGGGCCCAAGGATCATAAAAATTAAAGTCTTAACTTCAAAACAGTATATTGGGGCTAAAATTGTAAATTACCTTAGAAACTGTCAATTTATATGAGTTTTAGACCTTCATGACAAAATTGTGGTATTATTCTCAATTCAGGAATAGTAACGTTACAAAGTTCATGGACCTGATTCTCTGCTGATGCAAAGGTTATTCTTTTGTACTGCAAATCTGGTTGAAATCTGCTGCTTAACTTTCAATGGAATATCCTGTTTAGAAGATATTATGTCAGAACAATAGTTATGTCCCACTGTGGGACATTTACATTCATGCAGATTAGCATGTTAAATCAGTAAAACATGGCTTGGGTAAAGCCACTTTCACACTGTGTGGTTGTCAAGTCAACCTGTCCAGTTTGACTAGCTGAACGAAAATAGATCATGAGCTATCTCATATGATTATAGCATTCAACAAACAGCATCGCCTGAAAGACTATATAGACTACATTTTGATTTCATATTCTCTTGTTGATACGACAAATCATCTATATCATGTGGACGCCGGATTAAAATAAACAATAATGGAATCTGATCAACCATTAAAAGGCTGTTACAGGTAAGTTGTCAGTATCATGAAAAGCTACTAATCTGAGAGACTTTGAATACCTGGACTGAAGACTATTACTGATTCATCTGTGTCGGGTCTTTCATTGAAATCCTCAGCCACGCGTGCCGTATCTTGTCTGGTGTAACACCTGACTGTAGACTCATGGCGTAAATCTCCAGTCCTGATGATGGTCGTGGTTACAATCTGGTCGTTCTCCAACACTTCATACTCTGCCTTCTCAAAGGACATCTTGGGAACTTTGAACAAAATCAAAATATTTAATATGCTACTTATTATCACATACATGTAAAAGCTTCAAAATCATAACCTTTCAGGTACATGTTTTTTACTTCTTAACAGCTGACAACCTTATGTAGCCACTTCAGCAGAAGGCGATGCATCAACACTCTAAGGTTGCTCAACCAGCTACAATATTCACATCTTATTTAGTACCATTTCTCATTTTTGACCATTTAGAAACTAGAAAACTGTAGATATACTGTATTCGTTTATCAGATCACAACATAACCATACATTTACTTTCTCGTCATGTTTGCATCAAATTCAGATCAAATTCAAAATCACTGTTTTTGCCGTGATACAGCTGTTGTTGAATATTGTTGAAATATTGTTGAAATGTCATTAAGCCGTTAAGTCGTTAACTCATCCATTCAAAATCATTGAAATCTGCCTTACCAGTATGTACACATTATTGAGTCCTTTGCAACAGCATGCAAAGACTTCATTAAAAACATTATCTTTTATATTTATTTGTCTGGAAGTTGATGCCATACTCAAGAATATTTAATAGCTGACAAGTTTATCTGGGTATAAAGAAATGCCTCACAAAACCTTCCCACTTGAAACCTTATTGGTCAAGGGATAAGCGACTCTGCTGAGGGCAATGAGTGAGCGAGAACGCCTTAATCCAAAAAGTAATGAAACTGATCCCAACTCACTGTCCGTTTCTGTATCATTGATGGTCACAAGGGCTTTGCTGGGTTCTCCCAACATAGCATCCATTGGCATCCTCAGCACCAGCTCAAATGATTCTGACCCCTCCACTCGTGGCCTCCCCAAATCATCCAGGATTATGATACGCAGAGTCTGCATTGTCACCCCAGGGGCAAAGTTCAACACCTTATTTACGGCGATGTAATCAAGGCCGGCTGTAAAAACAAACACCAGATTAAAATCTGCTGAATTCATAGATGGTATTTAGCATGTGTTATGAGGAAGATGGGAAATATATTCAGAAAAGACATTTTGAAAAACATGGATATGTATACGGTAGTGATACAGGTATAAATGATGGGCAATAAGTAATAAACAGAGCTGTTTCCAGTGTTAGCAAGCTTCAGACTGGCTTTATATTACTATGTATGTATGCTTTTACATCGTACTTAACAATTATTCATTCATATGATAAGTGTGTGTACATATACTTATGTCTTCTTGTGAAAGGGCAAGTCCATGTCGCCAAAGGGTTGCTGCCACTGAAGAAACCTGACATGACACCCCACCCAGTCACTGTATACTGACACTGGGCCAACCTGTACTGTTTCCTTGCTCTAACCTCTCAGTGCTGAGCACCAAGCAAGGCAGCAAGAGGTTTAATTTTTTAAGTCTTTGGTATGACTCAACCTTGGGTTTGATCATGTCAAAATACTGACAAATGAACAGACATACTAAATTGGTCACTTCTTTTGGGACTTGTCTTCATGCAGGCTTAAAACCAAATTATATTAAAAACTCTCCCGCAGTTCTGGAGAGAGGGCACGCACAAGGTAGTATTCCTTGCTGCAATGTCAAAATATTGACCAACAGATAAATCCTAAAAGATGATCAAATGTGAACACCCATTTCTTGGGGGAGAGGAGGGAGGAAGACATAATAATTTATTCACCACAAAAATGGCAATTACCCCTTTAACAGAGACATTCCAATACAAATGTGGACAGATCACAGTTAACACATTTGCGGGAAACTTTCCTCTGCAGTTATAACTTAACTGTCTCATAGTTAAGACAAAACAGTGAGCAGTCAGCACTGACCTTCAGCTGTCTGGGGGTCAGTTCGTCGTGACCTAACAGTGACACTGGAGGCATGACTGAGATCAGTTCCAGTTCTCCAGACCTTGACCTCCAGGAATCCATCACTCTCCTCCACCTGGTAGTCTGCTTCTCCAAAGTAAAACGCAGGTTCTGTAAGAGAAAAACAATGGCAGTGGAGATTTGTTTACCTACTGCAGAAAGAAATCACTGATATTTTTGACATAAATGTAAATTTAAAAAAACAAATAACTTTTGTGAACATTTCTGGGTCTGTTTGATTGTTCCATGTCGTATAAAAAGTATGCCCATACTTATTATTGCTTTTGAGGGAAACTTTACATAAACTTACATAAGATTAGGGCAAAACTGAGCAGGGTGTTTTCAATAATACATCCAAAATATCTATCAAGTATGTCATTTCTAAGCTTTTCTTTAAATTTGAAGGTTTTTCCAGTTTGATCTGTGTGTACAATAGTACAATTAGGTATATACAAATTAGGTATTCAATGACCTCAAATGACACATGTACCATTGCATAATACGGGTATTCATGAGTTCTTTCCACTTATATGAGGACACCAAGTGTTCATGAAGGAATGTGCCTTAATAAGGTGCCTAAAATAACCTGTCTCCATGGATCAAGATTTTAAAACTGGCTGAACAATAGCTTCTTTATATGAAAGAAAAACTGACCCAGTCATTATGATTACTAGGTGTGTTTGGAATTCCATGAATCCAAATTAATTTGTGTCAAAGACTAATTGGCAGAAGTGACGAGAATGGCCCCTGCTGTGTCAAAGTTTGTCAAGGTCATGACCTTGTCCCACAGAAGTCGGAGTGGCTGTCACAAGTGTGTCTGCAGCAGGTTGATATCCATCCATTCAGTCCATACAGGCTTATCCAAGTAAGAGCCAAATTAGGCGTGCATGCAAGATTAATTCTCCTAGGTCTTCATGCTAAATGGAAATGGCTTCTTCAGAACCAAATCATGCACTCTTGGTAGTTATCCAGCTTCTGAAAGTCAAATGCCTTTAAACCCAGAAGGCCAGGTATTCTCACAGTATCACATCTATCTATCTGTTTAGAAAGCAATCCTCTCTTCCACTTTCCCTCAAGGCTTGTTGATAACCTTTTTATGGCATGATGAATGGCTTGGTAGGACTCAGCACTTTTAATAGATTATGTCAGTGTTTGAGTTGACAAACTTATACTATAATGCCATGGCTATCCTCCAGTATTCAGTTACTTCCTGATTACATGCATTAGTATATGTTTAAGCATTAACATACTTTGAGAATAGATTCGGCAGAAATATTTGGCTTCTGACAGAAAACAGAACTTGACATCTTGATCCGTCTGGTTTAACTTTAGATTATCCCTACCCTATAAACCCTGCCTTACATGCACCTATGCTTGCTAACACAGAGAGGGATAAGAAATAAACTGCCACACTTCCACCTCATAAAATTGTCAGCCAGTCACATAAAATTCTGAACACAATGAAAGAAAATGCACAAGGAAAACCATTGTTCCAGTTAAACAAATATTTTAGTATGAAGAATTTTTGCTTAATTCTTCTGTACTTTTCAAAAGTGTTCTGTACACTCAAATGTTGCAAGTGTCTCATACAGGAAATCCAAAGCAGCTTGTCATACTGTGTCTGAAGAAAATTAGAAATATGACAAAAACATCTGTCATCATGAAAGCTCAAAACAAATCATCAAAACTATTACATGAAACTCCTTCTGCCAACTGTAATAAAGACAGCCTGCAACGAGGAACAGAACAAATCTACAACAAGCTGGTTTATGCGGCATTCTCTTAAGTTCTTGTCTGCAACATACATGTAGTTCACAGGCACATGAACATTATAACATAGGAGGATTTTTATACAGTTTAAACCTGCTTGTTTAGGCGGAAAATGTGCATGGATTAGCATTTCATCTATAAATTAGTACATTTATGCGAAAATGAAAATCAGTAAATTGAAAAACAGCATCATCGGAGTTGAAGTCAGACTATCACCAGCTCACCATCATCCTTATCGGCCTTGATGGTGACCTTTGTGGCGTTCACTTCTCCTAGTTTGCCTCCCATTGGCTGAGTGAGAACAACTGTGAATGTCTCATCATCTTCCAGCAGCGAGTCATCAATGATGGTCACCTTACACACCTTCTCTGTCTCGTTCTTGTCAAAGCGGATGATGTTTCTGAAGTCTTCAGGGCGTGTGATGTAGTCAGAGAAAGACGTCACAGTACCTGGGACTGTTCCAGATGCTGACCCTGAAACCAAACCTTGACATCACATAGGATTTTCACACTTTACCCCATATTTCGTACAGATGTTATAAATACACCTGTAGAACAATTTTAACATTTTGGGAAAGTGTTTAAATTCTTAAATTCATAAAATTCTTTTAATTTCTTAAATTCCTTAAACTTTTAAAGTTCCTTAAATTTTTATGTGTCCTAAATATTTTAAATTTCTTAAAGTTATGCCATGTTTTAGTTACATACATTTTTTGAGCTTTTAATTTATTATGTTGGTTTTTGAGGGGGTTCATACTGCATTTACAGTTATTATACCTACTATCATAATCTGATCATGTTTCTATAGCATGGAAAATAGCAGAGTCAAAAGAGAACAGATCCAATTTTAACGACAAAATTTGGCATAAAATCTGCCTGTTACCCTCCAGAGTTGAACATATGACCATGAGTTCCCCGGACACATCGCCTGTCCTGGTGATGGGGACCAGTACCTCTCCCACGCTCTCCTCCACCTCATACTCAGCCTCCCCCAAATTGACGGTGGACTCTGAAATGTACATCAAACACACCATCCTAACACCACTGATACAGTAACACCTTCCAACACTGTAATGTATATCAAACACACCATCCTAACACCACTGATAGTTACACCTTCCAACACCGTAATGTACATCAAACACACCATCCTAACACCACTGATACAGTAACACCTTCCAACACTGTAATGTATATCAAACACGCCATCCTAACACCACTGATACAGTAACACCTTCCAACACTGTAATGTACATCAAACACACCATCCTAACACCATTGATAGTTACACCTTCCAACACTGTAATGTACATCAAACACACCATCCTAACACCACTGATACAGTAACACCTTCCAACACTGAACTGACAATTTGTATAAATCCTTGATGTTATAAGTATGTAGCATGATTCCACTATACAGCTTGTACATTTACACCTGTATCAGGAGTCATTATGAGGCACGAACCCTTAATTCACATCCACGCACAAATTCCATCTAAGAGCAAGCCCCTTGATACCACTCTCCTTATGCATAAATTACCACAAGTATGTATCACTGAAATTTCTACTGAAAGCAGAAATGGCAGATCACTGTGACATGTAACATGCTTTAATGCCTTAATCATGTGTAGAAAATGACAATTAAATACAAGTTACAACTAACATATTTTCCATGTATAAATTTTTAGTGAATTCCAGCATATATGTACCGTAAATAACGTTCTTTCCAGGTAGTAAATATACACACACGTACTTTATAGTACACTCTTAAAACTGAAGTGCTGCATTAACACATAAAGTGTACTATGCATTAAGTGTCATTAAAGAGGCAGATAAAAGATCGGCAATCATTCTTATATGCAAATGCTACACAGTGGGCCCAAGTTCCACATAACGCCCTTCTTTAAATTATCGGTGAATAAAACACAAACCAAAGGAATCAAAGAAAAGTACATCATTCAGAAATTTAAATCTGAACTTAACAGAGAAAACATCAGGAGATAATCTCTCTGCATGGATATTCCCCTGGGCAAGTTCAAACTTCATTAACTAGGACCAATCACCATGGCTTAATCTACCTGTATGTATATACAGCTGTCGCAAAATATGTTGAAATAAAAAAAGCTCTGAAGAACCGTCATAATACCTTGAAACTAGTAAGCTAAATCAACAAATTGAGTATGTCATGTTTTTCTATAGTGTGTATATATATATATATATATATATATATATATATATATATATATACTATATCATAAGTGTCCTGTGCAGCACTTTGTGGTCACTCCTTGAACCATTTAACTGTTCATGTAGCACATTAGTTTTCAAAGTCTTAGAAGAACTGTACATGTAAAAGAGAAGCTTACCATCTTCAGAATCGATGAGGTTGACCTTGGCAACAGATGGCGACTCTAAGGCCGCCAGGACAGGGTCAGCCAGCCTCACCTTAACACTCTCGAGACCCTCAAACTTGCTGTCATCCTGGAGGTACATGTACCAGGTCTTCTCTGTCTGACCTACAACAATACAGAGGGAAAAGGGTGACTGGAGTACATATACATGGATGAATGGGGTTTAGTACCACATTGGTGGTGTTTCAGCCATATTGTGGTGAGCTCATGTACACGAAAGCAAACTACCAGATATATTGGATTGTGTATTTTTATTTCAAGGTCTTGGTTTCTCCTCAAATTGCACCTTAAGGGCACAAATGTGTCATGTTATCAGCACCAAACTCTCTAAACTCATCATATATGTAAATACATATTTAGCTAAATATGTATAACATTTCAAAGCTTGGAACAAAAAAGGCATGAATTCTGATGAATGTAGCCTTTCAAAGGTCACTTGGTATATCTGGTTGATGTTTAATGCTACCGTCCAAATTACTTTGGTCAGATCAGAACAGTGCTGGCTTGCAACAGGATGATCACCATGACATCATAACTGCAGTGCTACCTCACTAAAAGAGGATGGCAAAGACACCAAACATGACGTCCAACTGAGTAACAAAGGATACCAAACATGACACCCCACACATACAAAAGAACACCAAACATTATGCCCCGCCAAATCACTAGGATACTACGCGAGACACCCCTCCCAGCCGGAGTATACACACGTCAGGAAAAGGATACTAAGCATTATTCCCAGCCCAGTCACTAGGATACTATGCGAGACACCCCTCCCAGCCGGAGTGTACACACGTCAGGAAAAGGACACTAAGCATTATGCCAAGCCCAGTCAATAGGATACTACGCGAGACACCCCTCCCAGCCGGAGTGTACACACGTCAGGAAAAGGACACTAAGCATTATGCCGAGCCCAGTCAATAGGATACTACGCGAGACACCCCTCCCAGCCGGAGTGTACACATGTCAGGAAAAGGACACTAAGCATTATGCCGAGCCCAGTCACTAGGATACTACGCGAGAAACCCCTCCCAGCCAGAGTGTACACATGTCAGGAAAAGGACACTAAGCATTATGCCCAGCCCAGTCACTAGGATACTACGCAAGACACCCCTCCCAGCCAGAGTGTACACATGTCAGGAAAAGGACACTAAGCATTATGCCCCGCCCAGCTACTAGGATACTACGCGAGACATCCCACCCAGCCAGAGTGTACACACGCAAAAAAAAGACACAAAGTGTTACACAACAGCCAGAAAGACGCCCTACCAGTCACCATGCATTCACATAAATGATGAGCATAAAGGCTGTCTTAAGTACTATATATATATTTAGATCTCTCAGTAAGGAAACAAACTTAAACTGGAGCAAAGAAATTAGAAGTAAAACCAAAATCAGAAACCCTGAACATCATACAGACGCTGCAAACTTCATACCAGAATGTCTTTCCCTTAAAATTTATTTAAGGTGCAGGCTTTTGCTAAGTCACAGGGAACATTCAATCAATCCCATTCTCTGACAGAAACTCTTTAGATTCCTCTGCTTTTATTATTTACTGGTCATTTTGATGGCAGTAAGTAAATGATGGTGATGAACTATTGTGATGTACACGTATCACATGTGGGAATGTTTGCCAATAACTTGCCAAAAGTCGCTGGTTTTCTTGAGAAACTTCACCCATAAAAGTGGCCGCCACTGCATACTGAAAAGGTCTCCATTAAGGTTTTAAAAATATGCAGTGATTATAAATAAACAAATATTTCAGACTGATATATAGCATCTAGTCTTAGGTTACCAGATGGCGATGGCTACCTGCCACACGTAAGCAGCACTGCCTATAACCTACATACGTGTACATGTATGTATTTATGAATTGCCACGCGAACCCTAAAATGTTCCACACACCAATTTATTAAACATATTTCAATCCCATATATCATCACAAGAATCCAAATTTATGTTTTGGAAACATAAACTGTAAATTCTGTGTTTTGTCCAAAAAATCAACAACTGATAAGGATTCCAAATGAAACACACTGCTGAAGGCTGACTTAATTAGTTAACTGGAATTTGTATTTGCAGATTCTCAGTTTCACGAGGCTATTATGACAGTTTTCTGTCTGACTTTCGCTGGGAATTTCCAATGCATCACAAAACACCTATTTTGTGTGTAAACAAATCGCTGCCATCTTGAAGCCATATGTCTACTTTTTTACCTATGTGTATGTCAGCAATAAACTACATCTCTGTCAGGTAACAGATAATTAGCACTCCTCTTATCCCATCCTCATCACAGCCTCTGTGTGTGCCAGATAACCTGTATCCATAGCAACCTGCTAAACGTACATTTCCTGTTACCTTGGCCACATAATCACTGTTATCTTACTTGACTGAATTAGTGCCAACAGAAAGAACGTGGAACCCACTGATAAATACTCTACCAAAAGATTTGTCGTTAGTTCTTTTTTATTCTTTCTGGAGCAGACCTATATTTAAAACAAGGCACAAGACTCAGTGTTGTTATTTGATCTTCAGGCTTCAGTAGAATTATTGGTAAGTTTATGGCGTCATCTTCCTCATCACCTGTGCAGACTGGCATGGAGTGAGAGGAAGGTGGGTACTGCTAGAGCCTATAGCTTCGCAGGTCCTGCTGAGCTGTAAACACACTAGGCTTACTAATACGATGTCTTCAGGGCAGTAGTTGGCCACAAGGAGACAGAAGCTGAGCAATCCTTCATGTCATGGCTGAGGATCCTGTTACCTTTTAGCTGTGAAATGAGGTAACCATAATAGCCCATCCTCTCCCTCTTTACCAGCCTCCTCTGCTACCCCTATCCCCCACCCCCTTATCCCTTCTAAAGCAGATGAGGCGTGCCTCTAAAGTTCCCATGTAACCTGCACATAATACACACACCTAGGCCGGCCAGCGAGTACATATATCTCATCACAAGGAAGCATCTGCTCTCTTTCTTAAGAGCCTGTCTGGCTGTGGGAAGGTTTTTTGGCCCTCTTCACTCTAGCTATAATACTCCCAGAGTGTAATCAACAAAACTCAAGCTCTGGCAACCTGCTGTGCAGCGTTTAGGCAACTATTGCAAGGCAGTCTCCACGGCACTCTCTTACAGGTAAACAGAACTTCAGGACGTCTTTATGCAGATCTTTTACACATGTGTCCTGCTTCAGTAGCTTTTGTTCTGGATGATAATGATTGGATATGATGTCTTGACTGGAGTTATGACTAGCTTTACACAAATCACACTGGCACATTCATAAGTGTGCATAAGTGCAAGAAGGGTCAAATAAATTAAATTTGTACAATGTTTTTGTAACAAAAATGGGAACCAAAAACAACTTTAAAAAAGGTGGCTTTTTGAGATCATAATTTCCGAAGGGTTATCCCCTATTTTGAGCACCTAAAAATCCATTAAAATTTATTTAAAAAAAAAATCATAATTTAAAGCAATTATTTTCAAAATCTTCATTGGACAAACAAGACAAAATCTTACAAAAAATGTGATGAGATGTCACAGCACTTAACACATGTGGACAGCAAAAAAAACTGCATTTTATCTTAAATGAATTTTAAATGTTCTCCATGGTTCAGCAAAAATTTTAAAATATAAATGATTAACATTTTGGGGGGGACATGTGCCTAACGTCTTACTACTCTAAGTTACCAACAGTGATGCACTTTATCCCGACATTGATATTTTAAATGCAGCATGTACATGAAATATGAGAAGTTACAGATCGCAACTGGGTTTGAACTCATATCCTTGTCTGTGAAAGGCTACAGTATGTGTCTGTTTAACATACCTGGGTTGAATTGTACCTGGTGAGCATAGCGGGAACTAACATCTTCTCCAACTCTGGCAGTGTCGTTTTCAACAATCACAGCTACAAACAACAAACATAAGGGTAATAACACAGAAATGCATCATATTTCATCTACATACACTGTAGCTTTAGGACATTAACAAGTGCTGAGATGGGTTTAGGACACAGTTTATGTCTGGTTTCTAAGACAACTCAAGCACAGTTAAGGAACAGATTAAAACACTAGCAATGGCCTATGTGTGGCAGAGACTGTATACTGTATTATGCACAATGTTAACGCCTCTGGGCAACATGAGAACTGCCAAACTGAATGGCCACAAAATAACCACTACCTATCACAAGTTTACCTGGAGAGTGAGTTAACACAAGGCTGAATCTTTTCTGCTTCTACAGCTGAACTAAAATAGATCATGTACAATGCACATGCACTGTTTCCAGTTGCAAAGTAATGAATTCTTGTACACCGGTTCAAAATGACTGAAAACCCTGTTCACATTTGATGAAGGAAAAATTCCTCCCACAAAAAATGAAAGTTGCTGAAATTTTCATATTGTTGTATTTCAAATTTCACATTGTAAAAATGTTATTCCTCACATACGACCTAGAATATCATCCAAAAAAATGCTGTTTTTGAGTCACATAATGTCATAGCTGAAGTATACATGTACATTTCAGAAGAATATCATCCTAACAAAAAAAAAAAAAAAACCCGCAAAACACCTTTCTACAATCAACAGAATTCTCAGGATGGGTGAGATTTGAGATCATTTATCGTATCATCAGGATGCATAAAATACAGTGGCTCTCCTTGAAAACACTGTCTCACAAAGAAATGAGGTTGAAACATAAGACACAGTTACCACTTCAACAACTTTGTTTAAACAAATTAGAAATTTATATATTTATTTGATTGGTATTTTAAGCCATACTCAATATTTCACTTATACGACAATTTCCACCATCATGGTGGGAAGAAAACCAGGGAGAGCCCAGAGGAAATCCACAAATATCTGCAGGTTGCTGGCAGGCCTTCCCACGCACCGCCAAAGAGAGCATGAGCTGGACTTGAACTCAAAGCTATCACATTGGTGGTAGGCTCCTGGGTCATTGCACCGTGCTGGCATGCTAACCATCGAAGCCACATAGACCCCACAAATTAAAATTCTGTGTGAAATAGATACGTTTAAGGATCAATGAAGCCCTCTTTTTACCTCAAACACTACTTTTTTAAAGAAATTAAGAGTCTTACACACCAGCTCAGTATGTAGTTTGTCTAGTTTTAATTCTTCAGATAAATATAAATGTACTCACTGACAAAACAAGTCTCTCCAAGATAACCTCTTCTGTGTAAGGTCACCTCCAGTTTATCTGCCGTCTCATTGGTCATAAAACTTTCATCGTCCAATGAAATCCAAGCCCAGTTCAAGTGGAAAGGCTGATTGTTCAGTTCATTGCCACCTGGAACACACATAACAGTTTCGCTGAGTGGCTTTAAAATTTTAACCATTAAAATATCTTCAAATTTGTAGAACATATTACTTTACCTATAGTAATGTCAGTGTGATCATTACTAGACACATCTGTGAAAATGTAAATAGACATTAACTTTGAGTATAAAGGTTATCTACAGCCTATATAGATAATAACTTTCCTTTTCCATTTCTCAAAAGCTATGTTCTGGGGCAAGTTTTTGGTTTAAGATAGATGGTTCAAATCTCACCTGAGTCTGTCATCACATGCATAATGCCCAAGCAACAGATTTAGCAAATGTAAATTATACAAGGTTTCAAAGAAATCTAAAGCAGAAACATCAATTGTATAATAAACATAATTAAGACATTTATACACTGGAACAATAACGTTCACTTGAAATCTGGATCTCCATATAACAGTAGTCCATACATCATTCTTATATAAGTATGTACATCAAACTAGATCCTTTAGATGTCATCCAGAAGCCAGTTACATATGTTGTGATATGACTTGTTGACTGACATCAAGCCAGTATCAAGGTAATGGTGAGACACTTTTCACTGGTTATAATACATGTATGAAGCAAATGGCTTGAGTGTATTATTAAACCTAAATGTGCAAACATTCAGCATTAGTTAGACTGTAGATGAAGTTTAAAGATAACCACAATGTACTTCCTCAGCATGCAGCTTACAGCTTACAGTCAGACATATATCCCCAGTTATAATGTGTCACAGTGAGATGGAAAACATGCTGTGCGCAAATGTATGGGTACAAGGGACAAGGAACATAATACAGTTGGTGCAAAACAGCAACATTTTTAATGTCTGTCCCATTTCCACCTCTATAATGCAACGGAAGTAAAAGTGTATATTTTAGCCCTTTCGCCAGAGAACATAGGCTGCTTTAAAAAGATAAAAAAAGTTGTTTTTTTTCTGTCCAGTCAACATCATATGGTAAACAGAGCTTATATCAAAGAGCCTTGCGTCAGCAATTTTTGGTGCCCCTTTTCATAAAATGATACATGCGATGACTGTCACAGATGTCCAGGGCGTAGTTCAACACAACTGTTCGACAAAAACAATATTAGTGTACCAAGTTCTTGCGCGTTTTGCCTGTGGTTTGAACTTTCAAGTAGACACATGAACTTTCACTTTAGTACCTGATCAAGAACAACATATGGTCAATTTACAAAGCAGTACTTTCAGGAGTTGAAATTCATATTACTGGTATTATAAATTTCTTATAATACTGTCTAGTTCCAATTTCCTAAAAACATGTTCTTTCTGCAATATTTATTACCTGACTTTGGTCATGGTGTGCATCAGAGCTAAGTAAAATTGTGCAGAAGAGTACATATATGTATGCAGGCATGAACGGTGAATGACCCAAAAGTAATTTGCTCATAAGGCACATTTTTAGAGGCAAAATAAATGTCATCAAATATTACATTAGGTGCTGGATCCGGTAGGATATCATTTACCTTCCAAGCAATTGTCAAAATACTTAGCTAAGGCCAATATAACTCTCAAACTCAGGCAAAATGTTCAACTAAAGTTATGATTGAAATTTTATGTCATTTACCATGATATACATATCAATTTTGTCACTGTCTTCATTTATGATTCGAGACAGACTCGGAAATTTTGTGTCCTTTCAACAACACATAACAAGCAAAGTTGACATAACACAAACCACCAGAAATACTATTAATCTGGGTATACATGTAGATATATGTCCAAACCACATACATGTAGATATATGTCCAAACCACATACATGTAGATATATGTCCAAACCACATACATGTAGATATATGTCCAAACCACATACATGTAGATATATGTCCAAACCACATACATGTAGATATATGTCCAAACCACATACATGTAGATACCTGTCCAAACCACATACATGTAGATATCTGTCCAAACCACATACATATAAATATATGTCCAACCACATACATGTGCAGTGTAGTCCAGCTGACAGACAAATCACAACCTTCACTTTTAAGGACGAAATATAAGTTTAACAGCTAGACCTCGCTATTACAAATATATAGCTTTACAAGATAATTCATGAATTTATAATTCCATGGTAAATACTAGTATGCAAAAAACTTTTGCATGGATAAGGCCAGTTTATGAACTTGATCTGAGGGGCCCCAACATGAGTGCGTAAAAAAAAACGGTATCCAAATTGGACAATCTATCCGAAGTCATTATTAAACAGGGAACCACCACCAATTACAATCAAGGCAATCATTAAACATGCAAAAATTTTGTAGGGCGGCTCCATCCAGCTGGTTTTCAAACTTGATCAGAGGGGCCATAAAATGAAACTAAATACAAAATTGCATCTAAATTGGACAGTATTTGAAGCATTTATTACATAGAAACCAAGGACAGAAAGACGGACATACTTAAATTAATTTCTGCCATTTTTGTGGAAGCATGGGTGACAGACCTATGACAAGGTCAATCAGCTGTACATAAGAAAATATACATTTTGTTACCCATTTTCTTAAGTCATAGCTGCAAAACAAAATGGTATGTCCAAATGACACTGTAAGAGAAAACCTCTGATGTTGACAACAGCTGACCTGACCAAAAAGCCAAATAAACCCCTCATGCTTTGGGCAGCTAACTTCTGACAAAACACAACACATGCTGGCGGTTTGACTGTCATACATGTGTAGTCATGACAACACTAGGAGTCAAGTGGGTCTAATAGCCTCTTGTCACAAAGCCATGTTTTACAAGGGCTGACATACATAGATATCACACATTACATCAATTTACCAAAATGATATAATTTACAACACTGTATATTATACCCTTATGCATAGCATTTTATCAATGTAACACTATATTAACATTAATCAACCTTTCTGAAACTTAAACATCCAATTCATTCCTCACCATATCAGAGTATATACAGGTGCATTAAATTCAACATTCTTTTAAAAAGTATAACAAATAATAACAACATTTTTGATTTTAGCTGATTGCATTCCCCTAAACAGTTTATTTCAGAAAGATGTCACTAACAACTGTAACAAAAGTAAGACACTGTTGGTTTTAACAATACTTTAGATAGTTTTATTACATCAAGCCAAAATTCTCACACAAATTTAATGTTTATAGGACAAAGTAAACATTATCTTGTAATATTTTTACATAGTTCTTAACATGTCAGCTTCCTCCTAAATTTTGAAAGCAGACAACTGTTTATTACTGCTTTCAACATTGTTGAAAAAGTTGGAGACACAATTTATAACAAAAACCACATGTTTTATGAGGCCTAGCAGTTGTAGGGATACATCAGGGGTTAGGCAAAGTTGAAAAATTATGGTTGCTAGAGAGACTAGACATTCCAGGCTTTTCTGACATTTATGTCCAAAAACAGCAAGGCTGTATATTATTAAATCAGACCCTTAAGTGCCACACCAAAACCACACCATGGGGCTATAAGAGCTGTTGGAAACTTAAATGGTAAATTTGAGGCAGCAAAAGTTCACAAGGCTTTATCAGTGGTGACAGCCCAGATAAAAATGTCTACATGGTGTCTTGTGCCTGGGGACATTTAGCTCATAGAGATGGATGGTTGATATGTTGGTTGACTAAAGAGGAACACTTGGGCTTTGCTAAAGTCAACTATTTTGTGCTGCTCAAGATAATTGAGTTTATCTTGATGAATTACATGTTTGTATATGTGTATGGCCTATGCTGCAGCACATGTAAAGCATGCAAGTCACTTTATCATTGATCTGATTTATCTCACTGGTGTTTTAAACCGTACTCAAGAATATTTCACTTACGCAACGGTAACCGGCATTAAGGTGGGAAGAAACCGGGCAGAGTCTGGTGAAAAGCCATGACCATCCGCAGGTTGCTTACAGACCATGTATCCCATGTATGGCTTATCACTGAAGTTGGGTACAATCTGTAATTATTTGTATATAACAATGTTGTACCTATTTAATCTACTTAAAATCAGAAAGGAGACAATATTCTAGTAGTAAATGGATAACAAAATCTGAAAATGAATCTGAACCTCAGCAAAACTGTACAACGTCATGTGAAGTGAATCAAATTTCTTAAGTGAATAAAAAATCATTCATAATATTTTGCACTTTTCTTTCATGAAAACAAGGACAAATTCATAGTGCAGTTCATGCGCAAGAAGTCACTCTGCTTTTCATTCCAGAAGGCCAATTGGAAATGGTCCATATTAAAAAAAAAATCAAATAATTTGACTGACCAACCAAAAGAGCTTAACAGTGGCCTTTTGTTACCAGTATATAGGTGAATTAAACTAGGTGATGTATGCTCTACACAATTTATTTGCATTTCAACGCTGAAAGTTATCATCTACACTGATTATAGGCAAAGATTTTCATAGCAACAAATAAATCCTTTAAGGAGCTGTAATTACACTAAATACAGGGTTCAAAGGCTACCCAAATGAAAAGAGTAAATTTTGGTAAATGAAATTTCCAATTTCCATGCTTCAATCATATGTGACATGAGCATGTACATATGCGTTTTCCTGTAACAGAAAACTTGTTAACATGCATATGGACCTTTTACCTTCTTAATTTCACTAAACTACTTTCTTCATGACCCCTAAAGATCTACAGCTTGCTTGGTACCTTTTCTCCATTCATGCTTTCACCTAGACGACACAAAAAGTACATATCACACCGACAATTTTAATAACTCTATATAAATACGGGAAAAAATAAGGCACCTTAAGCAGGTTTTGTATGCATAACTATTTACAATGTGATGATTTTTATTCGCACACTGCTCATGTTTGTATTCTAACACAAAGAAAAACCTGTGTTTCATAGACCATTCATCCATAAACTATCATATCAATAAGGACTCAGAAAGAGTGACTTTTCATAACCATAGTTGTGCTATAGACATTTTGACCACACAGTTAACATATCCCACACGGGAATTAAGGCTGTGTGAAACAAACACAAACTGTTAACCCAGACAGCTGCAAGTCTATTTCATATCACTTTCTTTACAGTCCATTGGGGACTTGACCAATGCTTTCAAAATAAACAAACTTCTCAAACTGGCCTACAGCTCAAACACTAAGCACTGAATTTGCTGACCATCTGGTTTCATGAGCTTTGAAGAGTTGACTTTAAGACCCTGAATATTTACAGTGAAGCCTATATGCTTATCAAATAACCTCAAGGGAAAGTTAGACCTCTTCTGTTTGTTATTGATAGATTACCATTTTGACTTTTACTTAGTGAGTTCACAGCTGAGATTATTTAGCAGCCGCAGCAAACTTTGTGGGTTGGTAGTATTTTCTTGGGGAATTAGAAAAATATCTTGTTTATTAAATCTGATCATTTACAGAAAGATCAGAAAGGCACAACAGGGTTTCAATCTTTACATTCTCACAACATGACACCTTTACTGAAACATGCATGCGCACTTGAGGTTACTGAAACATGCATGCACACTTGAGGTTACTGAGACATGCATGCACACTTGAGGTTACTGAGACACGCATGCACACTTGAGGTTACTGAGACATGCATGCACACTTGAGGTTACTGAAAAATGCATGCACACTTGACATTACTGAAACATGCATGCACACTTAACATTACTGAAACATGCATGCACACTTGAGGTCACTGAAAAATGCATGCACACTTGAGGTTACTGAAACATGCATGCACACTTGAGGTTACTGAAACATGCATGCACACTTGAGGTTACTAAGACATGTATGCAAACTTGAGGTTACTGAAAACTGCATGCACACTTGAGGTCACTGAAAAATACATGCACACTTGATGTTACTGAAACATGCATGCACACTTGACATTACTGAAACATGCACGCACACTTGAGGTCACACCAATTTTATTCTGTGTTTTTATCCAACACTAAAAAATAAAACTGGAATAAAAATAAAACAAGCTGCACGTTTTTTTTTTGGTGGATATACCTTAAATGACCATAAATTTCACCCACAAAAGTACATTTTTAGAGGGAAATAAATGTCACAAAATATTATTTCTGGTGCTGAAAGTTACAATTTTTCCAGTAGACTATCATCCCATATTCCAAGAAACCTTAAACCGCCTTTCTAAACTCAAACTGTCAGAATTAGGAAAAATCATGTGACCTCCTTGATCAAGGAATAATTATCTCTGGCAAAAGCCAAACTTTACCTTTGTGAGTGAGTGAGTGCATGCTTGGGGTTTAACATCGTACTCAACAATTTTTCAGTCATATGACGACGAAGGAATCCTTAGGGTGCATGTACGTGTAATGTGCCTCCTTGTTGCAGGACGGATTTTCACCGCTCTTTTATCTAGTGCTGCTTCACTGAGACGACTCACCGAAGGCAAGTAAGCCGCCCCGCCCGAGCCATTATACTGATATGGGTCAACCAGTCGTTGCACTATCCCCTTCATGCTGAACGCCAAGCGACAAAGTTACAACTTCCTCTTTTAAAGTCTTCGGTGTGACTCGATCAAGGATTGATCCTGGATCTACCGGTCCCGAAGCGGACTACCTTTGTGAGTAAATGAAGGAGTCTAACATATATGTCATTAACACATGCCCCCTCGGCCCCCAAAAAACAAAACAGAAATATTTATTTCAGTAAAGTTTAACTGTCTAACAAAGATCAGTTGCCAACAGGTCACCTGCCACTGTGATGTTAGGTGACAAATTTTGTCATTCTCAGTATACGTTATCGTCCTAAACCTAAGTTGTGATGAATAGAAAATGCAACTTGGCCGACAGCTGCCTGTGAACGAGCATGATTATAGTTGTTAACTGTTCACAATGTCTTGATCTCAAGGGCAGCCTGTGACAGACAGACTCCAATATCGCAGTCATGTTAAGTTTGTCATGTTAATTAAGTATCTGCACAAGTTCTGAAACCTGCGCGTGACCAATACCCCATCCATCACACACCTCTGACCAAAGGTACATGTACTGTATGGTACATATTTAGTAAGTCATCTACTAGCTATTAGTGTTCGGAAACCTCAGATGTGGCCAAGTCAATTGAATCAACCTTCTAGGGGCCTCCGTGGCTCAGTCGGTTAGCGTGCTAGCGCAGCGTAATGACCCAGGAGCCTCTCACCAATGTGGTCGCTGTGAGTTCAAGTCCAGCTCATGCTGGCTTCCTCTCCGGCCGCAAGTGGGAAGGTCTGTCAGCAACCTGCAGATGGTCGTGGGTTTCCCCCGAGCTGTGCCCGGTTTCCACCCACCATAATGCTGGCCGCCGTCGTATAAGTGAAATATTCTTGAGTACGGCGTAAAACACCAATCAAAAAAAAAAAAAAAAAAAAAGAATCAACCTTCTAAACAACTCAGCCGTAGGTACTGTACCGGTAGCTCACTCTTCATTCTGAACGCAGGGGATAGTGATGAACCAGTGTATTTTTTATGCTCTAGACCAAACCTTTGAGTAAATTGGCTTTCTCGCATAGTTAAAGAAGGTTTGCCACAAGTGCCTATTTCATTTCAGAAAGGTATGCCAACAAGAAGTCTGAAAAGCCTTCCTCCATCGGTTAGAATTATAGAAGTTTCTTCTTGGAAATATGTATGAAGCCTATATCAAAAAGTCTTCTCCCTAGATTTTACTTAAGTTATGCAGCTCAGAACATAGTTTTCAAACAAACACACGTGCAAATACAGGATGCCTTAGCTGCCTACAGTGTGGGAATTGCAGTTAAGCTAACTACTTGAAAACAGTGAAGGGAATGCAGATAGGTTAGCGAAATCCCCAAACCACAGGCTGTATGTGTTTTTATATACATGTAGTTTATCACTTTTTCCTAACTCCTTTCTTGCTTCTAACAGAAATGTTAACACTTAACCACTTACATATGGTATTCCACTACCATGGTATTTTGAGCCAAAACTGTCATGGCTTACTTTACTTACACCAAAGTAAGACTCGTGTAATGTAACTCAATGTGGTTAAACAAGTATAACATTAATATAAAGTATTCTCCATGTTAAATTCGTCATATAACTAATAAAAAATGAATACATGAAACTTCAAGACTTGGGTACTTTAACAGATATACAGTACAAACCCACACATGTACACAGAATTTTGTTCCTACACATGTTAAATCCATCAGTAATACTACTCACTGTGGGAAAACAAATGACGTTAAAACATAACATTCTTTGTGTTTAAATTTCTTATATACATGTAATTATGAAAAAAATGAATAGATGTAACTTTAAGACTTTGGTACTTAAATAAAAGAACAGCATAAATTCACACATTTTGTTTAATTCCTACAAGGGGCCTGCAGTGGCCGAGTGGCCTAAGGCCTGACGATCACAGTAGCCTGTGACCAATGAGGTCAAGGTTTCGATTCCAGCTCCTGCCAGCTTGACTCTGGCCTTACGTGAGAAAGCCTGCCAGTATAGCTTGCCAAGGGGTGTGGGTTTCCTCCAGGCATTGCTTGGTTTCCACCCGCCATACCACACTGGCCATCGTCATATGACCGAGATATTGTTAAGTAAGTCGTAAAACAACAAATCAAAAAATGAAAAAATCAATTCCTACACATGTAAAATCCAGCTGCTACAATTAGTCAAGGCAATGATATAATCTGTCAAACTGCTTTCACACATGAAGTAAACCAAGCATGAATGAAGCATGCTTGAGCCTGTCTGAATCCATGTTCTGTCTTGACAATGCCAAGAGGGCAAGAACGAGTGGCATATTAAGGCTGTTTACAATGTCAAACAATCACACAAAAAAAAAATACCGCTCAACAGAGATTGGCAAACAAGAACAAAAAAACCTATGCTTTTATATTTAGCCCATGAGAAGGCAATGTGAAAAGCCTACAATGTTTCAGTGCTTGCGTCTCACTAACAGTTTGAATGATGATGACAAGAAAGGGCAGACAAGTCGACAGGTGTAAATTGCGAAGCCTCTTTCTCAATCTGGTAATTTCGGGTGAGTAGCAGCAAGGGGCACTCAGAATAATCATATGAACAAACATCAATCTTATCTCCCACAGGAATTTCACAAGACTTTAACCTTGTTATGTCTGGGGAGACAAAATTTTCAGTAAGTAATACTGATGGAAAATGGCAGAGAAGTTGAAACCGTTCTGACATAAATTTCAACATGGTTGCCACTGTCACATGGGCTAAAAATGAGCAAAACACCAGATTACCATCAGTTGCAATGGTCTGCGATAGATTAGACATTCATAATTTGGACCAGACCAGTCAGTTGGTACCAGTACTTTTTTTTAGGAAATTAACATCCTATTGCACTTTATTACATCTTCAGTTTGAAAAATGGCTTTGGTGATAGGTTGGCGTCTTGAGCTGAGATAGGTATACTTGTTCCTTGGCCAAACTCTCGGCCCTTTTGTTGATGTTTTCACCAAAATAGATATATATGTTAGGAACTGGATCATTTTACTCACATAGCCTCTTCTTTCCTAGTTTCCATTGCATCAAAACATTAGTGTCATATACATGTAAATACATGTATTTGTATTGGATTTAATTCTATCTTGGATGACTTTTAGCCACCATAGAACTCTTTCATGACTGCTGCCATCACTACATTACCATTAGCTTTTCTAGAATCATCCTCAACCCATTTCAAATGTGCAAAGCTGTCTGAAATTTCTTCAATGTGACCTTGAAATTATCTCTTGACACTCTCAGAATGCTTCAGGATAGGTTAAAGTGGTAAGGCACGAAAGCTAGCAATTAAAGCACATTAGTACCAGGCTGCCAGCTTCCAGGAAGATGGACAACTGATTACAGTTGGTATGATGTAAATGATAAGAATACTGGTGATAAATGTCACTGCCAGTGTCATCTGGAAGTACTAATATCTCTATGCCTTGTACTAATGTGCTCTTACAAACACTCCAACTAGTTCCAAACACAATAGTTGCACACCTGAAGACTGATTCCCCCAAATTCTTCTCCAGCCACTTCACAGGTCTGGTTTCTTTCTGTTTACACCCAATTATAACTAAAATTCCTGAGATATGTTTATTATGGTCTACTTGAAAATTTTCTTTAAGAATGTCTTTTCTTAATTCCCAGGAACACTGATCGTAAGACTTCCAAATATTCTAATTTATTCAAATCATTCAATCAAATATCTTACCATTTACAGAAAAATGACTGTGTTGAACTCTCAAGCTATTATGGCCTTTGCCTTTATACAATACCAATGATAGAAATTTACAAATTATCATCTTCTGTCACCCCCTATCATAAAGTTGTGAATACTGACCAAGTTGGAAACTTGTGCGCAACTGGACAAGGAAATTTTATGGTTGCACTCATTTACTTCTAAAAGGTTTGTAAATCATTTACAGCTGACAGGATCTTCTATTTAAATGTGCATTAGTGCAGGATGTTCTTAAGTTGCATCAGCAATCACTCACATTTAAGAAATCAACTCAACATGGCCCTAAAGTGCACATATTAATGACATACATGTTCAACTGACTTTTACACTTACATGCAACTCATTGCTAATGAAATGATTGATTACCACAGCAAAACTATCACAACAACTACTTAATTGATGAAGCTCACGTAATTAGAAAAATCCATTACATGTATTCAGTATTAATTTCAAGATGTCTTGTACCAATTATTACCATACTTTGAACTTTGTAAGAAACTTAAAACAACATATTCAAATATTTAAACATTTTTTTGAGTCTTGTCCACCAGTTGTCACAAATATTTGCAATGGAAACATGTAAGAGAGAGATGTTAAGTAGTAACAGAAAAAGTCACAAAAGGTTTGCACTGACCACAGTCAGTCAGTGTCAGACACTCTCCAGTAACGAAATGTCACTGAAATGTTATACACTCGTTACAGCTGGATTTGGTAAGTGTGGAATTCCTGTGTATGCTCACATGAAGATTCCTTGAAGGTCTGGAAATTAAGACAAAACCCTAAGTCTAGGACTGCACAGGTCACATCAATGTATAACACCTATAACCTATAACCTACTGGTCAGCCTTACAGGTGTATAAGATTTATACTGTTTGTACATACGCATGGATTATGCCTAAATCAGCCACTTCCATTTGGAACTGATCCACCATATGAATATGGATGTTACACACAAAGTTACAAAGTGTTTTGGAAAGCCAACAGTCATGATCACTTGAATACCCAGAAGGGATCCAAGGCCATGAGTATTTCATTTCTTTGACTGATTTAGCATTTAGTTTTATTGTTATTGTGTGTGATCTACCCGTATAAAAACTGCCCAGCTTCTTTTTAAGGTGAACACAGTCATATAATGAAACAAAGTGCATTTAGAAGAGATTTTGGGAACCAAACAGATCTAAGTGAACAGTTGCATGTGCATTATTAGGTGCCTTATACAGATGAGCCAACAGGAAGTTAAATTTAAGCATGTTTCATGAAAACACTTTAGGTGTATGAATTCTTCATAAAATTTAGTCATTTTATGAATCAAATGGTTAACTGCCCATAATGGCTGACAGTTTTTTTAATCTAGGTGTCAAAACATTCATATATTATTTGTCAACCAAATTGGATGTTCCAGGTCAATAATTGCCAGGCCAATTCCTAAAACAACATTCAATACCAACCACCAAAGATCTAAGAATGTATATACAGTATGAAATAAAGATGGATTCTTGCAAATTAAGAGAACCAATCAACAGTTTTCAATGATGTTGGAAACACAAGGAATGTTCTAGGCAAATGAAATCAGTATTACACTTATTTATTCACATCCTCACCAAATGAGTCAAACCACAAAAGCAAAAGTCACCTTTGATTGTCTACACATGCACATTTTGAGAGTCAAAAGGCCCTGGATGCTTTTGGAACCTGGTACCATTGGCTGCATTCCAGTGATGTCAAATATAATAAAGTCATGAATGCTAACCATCAACATACCCTGACACAGTCTGCCATTCACAGCGCTCTGTGCTCTCTTACAAGTGAAATACTTAAGGAGGTTTGTTCCAAGAGCAATGAAACCAAGAAAAACAATCTTATCACCTTTTCATCAAAACAAATTTTATACATCTCTGTCTCAAAATTGCTCATTCATTCATGTAAAGTCCAGAACTAGAGGGCATCAGGTGGTAAAATGCTTTAGTATATCTAAAATGTTTCCAATGTATCTCTGCATAGTGTAACAATTTGACTAACAAGACTGATAAGAAAACAGGTAAAAGAAGTCAGCATTTATGTGATGAGCCATGACCCTTTCTTCAAATACACTTGCTAAAAATGTGTAATTTAACATATATATATGGATATATATGTATATATACCTGACTTCTGCAGCCTGTCTCTTGCAGTGATTTTGGCTCTCTTATAATGTAAGCCCACAATGTCCATGTATAGCTGTACAGTATCTTAATATGTATTATATCAAATATACTCGAAGAGAGTCTTGGGTAAAAACTCCAAGTATAAATTCAAGTGGACAGTAAAAGCAATAGGTGTACAATATACAGAAAACATATGAAGAATGTTTTTGCTGGTATGTATTACAATGCGGCTGAAAGAGGTATTTTGTACAGAAGTACAGAAATTTTTTTTCTTTTTAGCAATTTAGAAAAAATGGCCGTCCAATTTTACCATGTGGCATAAACATTAGTGTCTGATTAGTGCCTTCCCACCTGCAGACTTGGAGAGAGTGTTCTTTCACACTGAACATTGCTGTTTGTGCAACTGTTCCACAATACATCAGGAAAATAACAGCCTCATTAATACCCTGTCAGAAATGCTTCTTGGCTCAGCCATACATATATGCACATCCATTTTTCGTCACATTAACTGCCGCTGCAGGCACCTCACAATTCCACTGTTAACTTAATTTGTCAAAATGTATGATGTACATGCAGCACATTTCACAATTACCCTTAGGTACTTGTGTGCATTATGCAAGACGAATACTCGAGCAGTTGGCACGGCAGAAGGTCGTCCCTTGCCAAAAACACTACATGTACTATTATTATAAAAGGTACATACGAGAGGCAGCATAGTCACTCTTCAATGTGTGTTTTATAACATTTAACATAACGTTCCAGAAGGTCAAGGGCAAGTTAAAACTTGCATATAAAGTACTATGATGCATTTTGATCTGCTTTATTGAAATGGTTCTTTTGCTGACTGGATCACAGCATTAAAAGTTCTGTTACATCCAAAAAATCTGCAAAGATCTAACAAGGACATTTTTTTGAAATTCTTTAATCTGAACATTAACAAAGGTATCTTATCAAACTTTGAGCAGAACGTAATGCACAAGAATTAAACTTCACTTTAAGTCAATACTCCTTGTACTGACAGGATCACAGACTACAATGTCAGAAAAAAAACAAAGGCTGTCAAACTTTAAAACAGAACATTGCATACTGTGTCTGGTATGAATGAAATGTGGCATTACAGCTGCAACTGAAGGGTGGAACAACCTGCAGCATAACCCACCAATACACATCATGTGGGGAACTTTGCCAAATACACACCAGGCAGCAACAGTGAAGGATAAAAAACAGCATAATTTGCAAAAACATTAATGTCAGTTTTTTACATAAACATTACGCTGGATGATTCTCACATCATACAGTTATTATGTAATTTTCAGTTTGGGAATGACTGGAATATTTACTATACTACAGGTACACAACATGAGATGTAGGTACATGTATATGAAGAAAACATGTTTAACATTAGCATTTACAAATATATAATACACAATCAATATCGATTTTGTTGCTTTAATAATCTAGTTCAATTAGGAAAAGTACACAGCTCCTTTGCTGTAAGCAGCAAAAGGCAATCGAAATTCATAGATATCGTACAACAATACACATTTCATATTCCCATCATTTGGCCAACACATATTTTCACCACAAGAAGAAACAGGTAAATAACAACAGGTATATAACAACAGGTAAATACATACTATACAGCTATATGATTCACAATATGAAAAATGATCTTGCTCTTTAATACCACTGGACTGCCCTACACTGGACAAAGTCAATGAGTCCTGAAAATCTCTGTTAATAACGCACATTTATCTTACAGACACAAACAACCAAATTAACTTTATTTTTTTATCAATGCAAAGACTTCTATATTGTTTACATTTCACCAGAATTTACAAATTAAACACTGTATTGTCATTAGTTGATCAATCAAAATCACTTATCAAATCAATCATATGACAAAAATATATGTATTGTGAGACCATACCTTTGTCTGTTATCTTGAAGAAGAAACTGTCACTGGTAACATTGACATCTGGCTTCAGAATGTAGTAGATCTGCATTCTGTCAATATCAGCTGAAGCAAATATAAAAAGATTTACATTACATGTTGAATTCAGTTATTAAAAGAAGCAAAACATTCCAACATCTACCATGAATTCACATGTTTTAAGTCTCATAAAAGACATGTGGTAAATGTAGTTGAACTCATTCAACTATAGCTGACATCAACATGTCAGCATTAATCATTTAATACATACGTTAAATTATCTGAAATGGCTGAAAATAAATGTGGTATTTTCTTGGTGTGACAAGTGTGGATCATAGACTTCCCCATACTAGCCTAAACAACCCCATCCACACTTAACCTTAAATTCTAATCCTGGACCAATAGTAAAACCTGGCTTCCCTCTGATTTTCTGAGATTTGAGTTTGTTGATACAATGAAAGTTTAGAGGTGAAATATTGTGTTTTTGCCTTTACTTCACTACATGCAGATTTTAAGAGTGAACACCTTAATAAATGTATACTAGCATATATGATGTCTGAAAATCAAAACAACAAAAGTTCTACGTTTTCACGATGATTAACTGTATTGTGTTTTTGTGGGAAAACTGAAGTTCTCCATATTCCAATTATTTTTTTTTTATTTTCTTATTCCTAAATGAGAAGTAACAGAACATCAGACAATGCACGGCACTTTTGTCTTTTTCTAACTCAAGACCGACAATAATTATGGCTGAATTCTGAACTTTCTCGCTACTAAAAATATCTTAAAGATGACTTAGCCACAGCCGTTTGGGCACCCAGCTAGTGGTTATAACATCCTCATGATAAGACCGTTGTCAGCCCTCAAACTGTCTAGCTGTCTTGAAACAACCACAAAGTACATGTATCCCCACACTGATAATAAGAGTATGCAGCTTTGGGCTGGAGAAGTTAACCAACAAGAATACTGCCATTTTACAGGTAAAACCAAACCTTATGTTGAGAAAAAAACAGAATTCATGCCAAACATTGCCCAGGAGTAATGTTTAGCTAACCCAGGTTTCACCTGTAGCTCATAAAAAATATGAAATGAAAACAAAGTAGAGGTCACTGAAGTTGTTTGGTTTTCTATGACCACTAAATGTAAGGCGTGACCCAAAACTTGGCATCTGACTCACAGTGTGAGATCCCTCAACATGGTGTCTTCACCTCAAAAAAGTAAAAACATAAACAAATCTCAGGTAACTCTATAATCTCCACAGATAGCCTCACAGCAGAGATACTGCCATATTCTTTGTATACAAGTCAAAAAGTTGGAAAGCAGGCCGGAAAAAAAAATCACCCTTCACAGCTGCAGACAAAAAATTAAAAAATGTTCCACATAAGAGTCAAAGTCACGTAGCTGGCATCAAAATGCCAACCTGGGCACATCCTTTCTGTTTATAACACAGAAGAGGTACTAAAAGTGCCAGCATTTTAGAGAATAACTTAACATCTTAACCTCAACATACTCCTTAAGTCAGTAAATTCGAAAAAAAACTCAACATGACAAAAGATCCTGACGACACCTGCATACATGAATTAACACACCGGATTGAGTCTGGCTGAACTTAGCCCAGCAGCCTATCTTGAACATTTGTTACATATCCCGCTACACTTTACAAGTTCTCACTACAATTAAATGATCCCTGTTTTTACTGCCCTTATACAGAGAGCCGTGGCTTGGCTTGAAATAAAATTCAACTGGCCCATTAATATGTTCTCAATTCTGAACCGCACCCGGTACATTGATTGACATACTTCATATTTGGAGATACTAGTAAAAGTTCATAAAACCCATATATATGTGAGAGACTTGAATAGGACTAATAAGAAAGTTTATTTTATGTTTGCACAGAATTGGTATCATGACAAATCAGAAATAATGTACCATACATATAGTCCTAGAGACACTACATCACAGCATTATTAAGCACCTGAAAAAATTCCCAACCCTGGTCTAAAGAGGATCTAGTGACAAGCTTGCTTGTGATGATAGGGCATGTCTGAAAAGGATTGTAAAGGTTTGCTTTAGCTAGACAGGTTTGTTAATTATTTGTGTAGGTTTGATTTCAACTAAACAGGTTTGTTAAAGAGAATATACCACAAATTTTGGGGCCAAACATCTGAATTTGCTAATCAAATCAAATTTTTTGTAATAAAATAATTACCTTTAGGCAAATATCAGATTCATACCTGTATTATTCATAGACTTAAAAGGATTCTTACGTTTGAAAAATTTATAAATGCACCCAGCTCATAAATTTTGGGAGCTTTACTCCTGATTTTGAATGATAACTCAACAACAGACCACCATGATATTCTGTGAAAGGTAATTCTTTGGGCTATTCTAAAATAACAGCAAAAATTTGATCAGATTTGTGCTGATGGATTTTTTTCCATTTTATAGTGGAATTTATGAACGGTAGGGTTTTCCAACAAGCATGACTGAATTTTAAAAGTGTGCATAAAAGAATATGAGCACCCTACTCAGAATGCACAGTATAAATAAAAAGGTTTTTGCCAAAAGTATCATATTTCACACATCTTAAATATACACACTTGCTCTAATACATATACACTTTGATTATTCTGTAATAGTTGTTTTTTCATAACATCAAGCCACAAGAAAAAAAAGATCACTCCAGGAATTATAAAATAACTATCAATCATCATCACGTCCTGACAAAATCTGTGGCCGCTAAAGCGCTCCGACGCGTATCAGCAACGTTCCGACACGTATCAGCAACATGTTATATAATGACTTTTCCTCTCGAGACATCTCCCCAGGCGAAGGCTCTAGCATTCCCCCGAATAATTATGTGTAAATACACCACCATGGGGTCTATCTAAAAATACAGCCCCAAAAGACATCCATAATTGCCCGGTTATCAGCTAACCCAGACACTGTGTAGTATATAGGCACTAACATCAGTGTTACCACACAGGGTTCCCCTATGGTACAGCACATAACATGTAAGTCTAGACAGTACAAAGCATTGATTTTCAACTTTCAACTGAATTTTGTTTTTTATCTGTGCCATCCAACGATGAAGATCAATGACATCATTTATAACAGGCATTTTGTGATCTGATTCGGAGATCATTAATTCACCTGTCTGTAACGGGAAGATATATAAGTCCTGCATAGGAGAGAAGTGTAATTTTTGGACAGGTGATTAAAGAAACATGCTGATATTTGCTACACCTTCCGTGTGAACTAAAGAGGCTACACTGGAGATATCTGGTAAACAAATTCATACTTACTATGATCAAATCAAATTTTACATATTTTACCTAGCTCTAATTACTGCACTTCAGTAAATATCTGACTCATGCCTGTCCTATGTATATCATTAAGGTGAATCTAAAGTTTGAAGAAGTTATTATGTAACCCTCTTTATTTTAGAAACTGTAGTGTCACACCTCTCTGTTTAGGTCAGACCACTACTTGTCCAATATGCTGTATTTATTTATAATTGGAGCTTATGGATTATCCCAAATTCTTACTTTAAAGCTGATATGAGCATCGAAATCAAATAATTAACATTAGTATAGTGTATAAAATAAATACTGTTAATTACCTAAATTTTTGCTCAAAATGTGCATTTTTAGGGGCAAATAAATCCGATAAAATATTACATTTGTCACTGAACCTTACATTTTCCCATAGGATATAATCCTACATTCCTATGAAACCTCAAAGCACATTTTCAAACTAAAACATTAAACATTAGACTTCAAAAATGGTTCTTGTTGCTGCCTTGCTTCGCACACAGCACTGAGCAGTTAGAGCAAGGAAACAAGACTGGTTGACTGGGTGTCAGTATAACAAGACTAGATCTGATGATTTCAGTGGCAGCAGCAATTTGCTGGCACGGACTCGCCCTGCCACAAGAAGACACAATACGCACACATCTACGTGCACACATCTAATGATTCCTCACCATCACATGACTGAAAAATTGTTCAGTATGACGTTAAACCCCAAAAAAGGCACATTTCAAAGATCACAAGAGTCAGAGGATAAATGAGCAACTTAGATATGGATGAAATTGTATGTCACTTACATAACACTGTATACTGTATTTTAAGTAACACAACTGTGCTTTCTAACTTACATGCCTGCCTTTTACAAATTTAAAAAAAAATACACCAACCTCAATCCATATTTGCTTGCACTAAATTTTATCAAATACAGCAGACATATGGAGTTACTCAACTGCCTCTACTTTGACACATAGCACTGCATGCTGAAAGTAAGATCATACAGCCTCTTTAACTCATTATAATTCAGCCTATTTACCACACACAGGCAAATGTTATGTGCCTGTGTAGCTAATGACAAGTTACTAGTAATTTCAAGTTGGATATTCCATTCCACTTTGCAAAGACTTCCAAGCTATCCCTTAATGTTGAGTTAGTTGTACAACTAGCTGAAGCCAGCCCCTGCTTACACCACAGGTTTAACAGGGAGACTGACTCCATAAGTATCCATGTAGGCATCTCTTTAATCTTTAGAGTCTAACAGAGTACTTACAGCCATTCATTATCTCTACAGGAAGAATCTACCTGGCTCAAACATTCCTCTCTTTATAGGCTAACAAATTATTTGTGGTTTGAGACATGTGTGCACCTAATGTTATGAGTATTACAACTCAAAAGAATTGCTCTTGGAAACTAAAAAAAACACCAGTCTTTGCAAGCCTTCAAATTTTCAATTATCTTGTCTTATTTGCTGCTAAACTAATTTTTCAGTGGTCCAATCACATCACCAATTCTATAATGTTTCATGTGCAATAATTTTATTGCACAGAAAATTTACAAAATTTGACATAATGCACCATAGCACATATAAAAAAATACTGATAAGTAGCAGAACTGGTATGCATGAAAACAGGCTCTCTGTTTAAAAAAAAAACTTCAAGATGTAAGATTTAGTTCAGGTTCCTGACCAAAAGACAAATTAAATCTACTTGTCTGATTGGGTCAGCAAAGGTTAACAGCCAAAACACTATCAGGAATATGTTTACCTGGCCTTTATTTTGATGTGTGGCTGATTTAATCTGAACAGATGATCAAGTTTCAGTCTTCAAAGACATACTTTTACCTTAATAGTGTAACATTATAGCCTACACTTGGACATAAAATTGAATGAAATGCTATGATGCAGAGCTACAGTTCTGCCAAACTATGTATACATCTGTACATGTGACTGTATAAAGATGAATGAGCTGCCTGGATGCCAAGCCTTAGATCTCTCAGACAAACACACACACACACCTGTACATTAGCAGAGCACCTTGAGATCCAGCCAGACATTTGCTATTTACTTGATGCATATGCAATGGCCCAAAAGTGGAGGTCTTTCAATGGTGTTGGTGTAAGCTAGATGTCTGTGTGAAGATCTAAAACGATGTTAATACAGGTTATGCCTACACTGAAAAGTCAAGATAGTAATGGTAAATCAAAGAAGTTGTCTGTATCCATCAGAAAGCCTGTCCAGTTTACCATCGATAAATTCTGAACAATTTAGGTACCCTATATGCTGGTGGGTACACCACATGTCTCACTAATCTCTGCTTTAAGTGTGGAAACTCCAATTACAAGTAACACTTCTACTGAACACAGCTTAGACATTGTTAAATCAACAATATCTCACGCCTTTATTCCTTTGGCTTTGAATTATGTGTATGTAACTATAACAACAGATCTTGATACATGTTAGCTCTTTGAAGGAAAAACTCAGGAAACATGCAAGCTTTTTTGATGATTTTCTGTTGTGCATGTCTTCTTGTAAGGATTTAGACACCTTGTTTTCAAAGCTTGAAGTAAGACCTTTTTCCAAAATAATTCAACATTTTGTGATTTAGCAGCAATGTTTTCTATTTGAACACATCTGTCATCTAACAAGTTTCTGGGGATGAGAATACCACAGATGTATTTGCATAACATATTCTTGGGGGAACTTCACCTCTTATACAACCAGCATGTGAACACACGAGGATATGTAATCAAAGATTTTAAATCAACCTGCACAAACAGTACAAAATAAACAATTATTTAGAGGATACACTGTTTGTTCAGAATGGTATCACGAATTAATAAGGAAATGCAAATATAAACTTAGCTTCTTGAACTCCATAACCCTACATTTTCTGTTTGAATTCCTTCTGCACTGTCCAATTTCCACATGTGTTATTTCCAGACCTTCCCTAATTTCTTTACCAGGCTAATTAGCATGTTTAACTGGTCAGTCACCTTCCGCTCTCTGACCACTCTCATCACATGTCAAATAACTAGAACAGCTGCAATACATCTCCAAGGTGAAAATACCTACAGCATTCAGAAAAATGCAGCAGCAAAACAAAAAAAAATCACTGGGGCCAAAGAAAATGTATATTCTTTACACTGTCTGTGCTTCACACCAGTGTTTCTAGCCTTGCTATAAGTCTGACACCAGTAGGCTCCTTAGAAAAAACTGCTACTGAAACTTGTACATGTAAGTCCTACAGGGTTTATCTACATACATGAAGGCCAAGGCAAACACCTGATAGTAGGTAATTTATGTAAGCCACAACTAGGACAGAAAGGCAGGAAAACTGCTTCACATAACTCATAACACATAATTATATAAAAAAAACTCCTGAGTTTCTAGAATTCTAACAGGTTCAATGGGTATAACTGAGAAGACTGTTCATACCCAAACTTGTAAACTACATGTACTGTAGTTAAGTGTACTGAGTGAGTGAGTGAGTGAGTGCTTGGGGTTTAACGTCGTACTTAATTAAGTGTACTGTACATGACTTTTGTGTCTATACATACTTATGTTGGCCCAACTGATAAAGCATTGCTTTATTAATTTCATTTCTTAACAGGGAACAGTTAAAACTTGTGTAGTTGCATCAATTCCCATCTTCCAAAAATACCAACTTTAAAAACTGAGGGAATGTTTTGTTCTTGAAAGTTTATATATGTACATGGATAATCATGGATAAAGTGGTATTGCTTTTAGTGTTTTGAAGAGTTTCAAATCAAAATAGGTACAAAATTACTGTTTTATCTGTGGTTTGAAAAACCATAGTTAATTACATCTAATATTATTCACGTCAACCTGATTATAAAACAATGCTAAATGGATAGATAAAATAAAGGTATGCATAGGTCTGTATATCTACATGTCTTGTGGTTAACTAATGTTACAGTTGATGTCTGGACATATGAAGGTAATCTGTACAACTAACTGTCAAAAACAACACCATTCAGTGTATTTAGAAGTTAATTAGTCCATCACTGCTTCACAACTAATGGCTTCCAAAACCCTTCACATCTGGAACATGAACACATCTACCTGCTTCCTCAAACCCTGGTTAGTGAACCATACACCAGTTAATGGTTCATGCATTAGCATAAAGTTAATAGTTCATGCATTAGCAAATTGGTTATACACTGTAGTATCAGCAACAAAATGCATATATTCTTAAACATGTGACCCAATTCCTTTGTTTTTCGTTCTTTTCTTCTTCTTTTTTTTGGAAAAGTAACTTTTAGTAAGACACTACATGCACATACATTTATTTTTTTTTTAGATATTTTACACCATATAGTATATGTACCATTTAGTAAAAAATATAAACATCGTCATTAATAGTTAGATTTTAATCTATAATTTTAGATTATCATGTGACTGTAATTTAACTGTACAAAATATATGACAATGTTAATAAGAGTTACAGTATCGTGGTCAAAAACCTGTAAAAAAGCTGTTTGTTAATATCAGGGTACAAATTAAGCATAATATCCACTGCATGTGGGTCTAATATTTCTCATTTTCCCTAAAAAGTTCATAGGCTAACAGAGAGCATCACTCTCTAAACACAAATATTGCTCTGTGAGGTTTGAATTTAGTCCTCTTATCAACAAGGCCAAATCCATGGCTTTCCTCATCTCAGCGCTAAGTGATGAAGGAAGAAAATTGGCTAGTGGCTTTAATCTACTTGGACATATTGGGAAGAGTATGGAAGCAGGACTACAGCCAACTCTAGGGGCCTGTAATACTGGTGTGCTTAATTGAGGATACAGATAGTGTACTGGCACCATTGGCTGCTCAAGCCACTCCAAGTTCCCAGTTATCACCAGCAGTAGCTGAGGCTAAGTGGCTGGGAATTTCTCAGTGTGCTATTCCAGGCTAGTAAAAGAGTGTAAAACTACCACAACACACTGCAGACACCAGGCTTTATGGTCTGGCCGTTCTGGGGCCTACTGACCCATGTACTCTGTACCTTACAAACCCTGTGACCCTAAAGACTTGGTCAAGCACCTAACCTGGCACTAACAGAACCAGGTGTCCTCTAAAACCCATCCCAACTTCCAACTGACCCAGACCCTTCACCTTTGGCTCAGGACAAAGACACAACATGTGGTAGCTAAATAAACCTGAAATGGTTTGTTTACTGAAAGGCCTGGGGAATGTCTGAGTGTTTGATTTTAAACCCATTGTACTAATCTTAACACCTATCTTCTCACAAAGAAGGTGATACATAGAAGAGGGGGCAATGAATGACAAGGGCAGGTTATCAGATGAGCAAACATACTCTCACATTAGTGGTACATGATGTTAGAGGGGGGCATGTAAAGCTATGCCTTGCCAAAAACCAATTTTAGGTATGGTACATTTAATCAAGTGTGACAAAGATTGGAGAATTTAACCCAGGAAACCCTATCTCCACAGCTAGCCTGATTCTGTATCCCTTTAAAATCTGAAGAGTACTCAGTGTACAAAGATAAGTGGGTCAGCCAAAATGAAATATTGTCTACTATACTCATATATCCACATAAAATAATATCATGCTGGTAAACAATATATTTATGTTTATGGATTTGCCTGTATATGTGTGTTACAACATAAATTTTCTAAATCAAAATTAATTTTTTTAGTCTGATAATGGCTTTAGCCTTAATTTGTTCATCTGTGTATTAGGAAAGGACTTGATTAATCATTTAAATCTGACTAAATATTATACTTTATTATTTATACCTCAGTGAAATCCCAGTATTTCCTTCACTGATAAAAATGATATCTTCACTAGTTAGATATAACTTTTGTTATTACACTTTGCTATTACACTGCTGGAGACCTTGATCCTTCATGAACCACATCACAAAGCCGTGCCAAAGAAAAGGTAGAAATTCTTCATGTGCTTAATTTATGTAAATACCTACAATGCATTAGCATTAAGCACCTTTGTAGAATGCATAATTAATTACAGGCAGCGTTTAAAGCTGTAAAAGGTTTTGTGAGCAGGGACGTTAACCAAATTGAAGCGCGTATGAATAAAATCAGAAATACGACAAAAACGGCACATTGCTTATTTTTTTCACGGATGCAACAAATAAACAGATACGCATTTATATACATGTAGAGAAAATGTCAGGATATAAATAATAAATAGAATATTACACAGTGAAGGTTGAATACTATAAATACCATCAATGCCAGAGGGTTATTATTCAACCTTCACTGTGCAATATCCTCTATAGCTTTTAAGCAAAACTGAACAATGGTTCACCTGGACAGTGTAAGACAGTCTGTACTGTTCGTCATACATCATCAGTGACATATATACATTTTTAGTTTTGAGCAATGTAATTACCCTAGCTCAAAACTGTGGCATTTAGTTACATTTGGAGACAAATTTAATAGAAAACCAATGCTCTTCACATTAATCTTCTAAGACAAGGGCAGGAGCTACAAATTACACAATGTGTGAAACTAAAACATTGACAAACTTGTAGATAAGATTGTAGCAGTACTGTTGTACTGGTAGTGAAGACAAGAATTTAGCCTGTGGCGTCTTGTCTGCAGGTTTCACCCCAAGACTTTGTTTAGTTAAGCCAAATCATGGCGGTTTCCTGACATGAAGGGTCTTAGTTCAAAGGTGTAACTTCCAGTCTGCTGCAACTGTCAGCAGGTTTGGCCCAGAACTGTATATTTCCATACCGGTATTAGAAAGCCAGGAATAACACTTTGCAGGAGTATGAAAAAAACATAAAACTGTATCCCATTTCTGGATGTCAGCAACCTTATGCCCTTGCACCTTGTGAAGGCAGGTTCTCATTCGCATATATGATGTGATGATGCCGTGTAGTGCTCCAGAAAGAAGCCTGCAGATTTAGCGCATTTACCAGGCACAAAAACTACGATCCAAAGCAGTGTGTTCGTCAAACATAATATTATTCAAACTGCAGCTTTTGTATATGTCGCAACAGGGGGAATAGGGGTGGGGCATAGGTTGTAGCTACATGACCACACACAAACTCTCTGCCAAATTTTTGTCCCTTTTTTCTCTCTTTCCCTCTCTCTCTGTCTGTCTCTCTCACAAGGCTGTTTAAGTCTCATCCTATTTTTTTCCAGAGCTTTTTGTAAAAACTTGCACTGGGGAATGCCTTCTTCTGAGTACATGTAGGCCTACATGTCAGATGCTTGAAAGCACATTTATGCAAAAATAAACTGAGGAGGCAAATGCCTGTAGTAGCTGAAAATACTGGTACATGTATATTTATAAGTTGTCCGTAAAACTACTGACTGTACCATTCCATGTTAACAGCTAATTACAAGTTTTCTGGCAAAAACATTTAAAATATAATTAAACGCATCTTATTTTGTATCATAAAAGAAAAGTTATGATTTTTAGCACACAATGAATTCCAATATTCTTTGTTATCATCATTTAATAATCTACAATTAATATAATGAAAACAGTTTCATCATGCTCACATCAGGATTCAAGATTTTCTACATCAAATGAAGTAGAGAATTCGAACTACAGGTAATTACACTGCATGAAGTAAATAGGTGTTTATTGACTGATGAATGAGTAATGAGAGATATTTATATACAGTTGAAAAAGTTGAAATGTCAGGATTTCCTTCCCTGATAACAGTGATATTTCGCTCAATAAGACATCAATTTTGGTATTACATTTTGATATTTCACACCCAGACGCCATGATGTCAAGAAAGAAGCATTTTGTTCCATAACATTTCATTCCAAACTCAGTGGAATGACATCATAATAAAAGTTTAGTCTACTTTAACATTCTTACGCATCAAGACATATGTCATACAAGACTGCATGGATGACATTACGCTATATTCAAGTCTGTGAAGGCATGCAGCTAAAACATGGATGAAATTACGCCATATACACTATAAAATGCTATAAAACATTCCATATTAAACTGTTCAAATGCACAAAATCATCATATTATCAAAACATAAATAATCAACAGAATATTTCACGTTGAAGGTTGGATTTTTTTCACATTACTTAATCCATTAATAACACTTACAGTCTGTATACGCATATATGAAGGGATTTCATTTGGCAAAGTTCATAAGCTTCGCAAAGCTGGGCAATGCAACATAAAATATTTTCAGATATTACGCTGAAATATCATACTGCTACTTTCAGATATATTAGGTATGTAAAACAGCTCCCATGGATATAAAGTTGATAATTCCACGTATCTGTATCAATCAGATGCACTGGTATGTTAAAGAGTGTTTATGTGCCCATATTTGTGTTTGAGGAGAACTTACAATGGCAGGGGGTTAAATCTGAGACTTTCAACTCTGAGCTAATATGATCACTTACACATGTTATAGCAGTGACCTGTAGGATAAAGTGGTTTCTGCTTTCCGGCTAGTCAACCATTATATACTACATTATACACAGTGGGATGAAACTGAGAACATACAAGAGATGCTTTATCCTTATGCACAATACTTTCACATGCCTGGCTGCCTCATCAATCATGGCCTAATGTAAATGTAAAAACATGTAAAAAAAAAAAACAAAATGTTAGTGTTTACAGATATTTTTAAACTAAATGCAATACAACTTTTTAATACAGACTTTATAATTATTTGCAGCTGTTTTATTTTTTTATAATGTTCAACCCGAAAAGAAGTTGCAAGACCAAGATCTTGGACTAGTATGCCTGAAAGTATTTTAAGATCTACGCTTTAAAACTGTTGTTAACAAACATCACATCTTTTCAAATAATCAGCACAACTTTTATTCATATCCAATGGAAATCTACATAAAAACAAATCAAACCAGTGAACTGTGTTAATTTAGTATACATCTATAGATAGTGAAGGCAATCCCCTTCACCACCACAGTGTTTAATTGCTTAAACAGGGGTTATCAGTGAGATGGAATCTGATCCGCCAACAAGCTTGACACTGAACTGCTCCATGTGGTTCTCATCTCAGGCCTAGTTAGAAATACCCCAGTATGGACAAAAGTGATACTGCCAAAGTCTGGCCAGCAGTAAAACAAACAACTTCACAATATGTCACTGTTTACTTTAAGTCTGGCTGTCAACACACAAAGTTTCTTAATTTCTCTTGAATTCCAGCAGGCAATTAAACCAAATGGTTAAACACACATCTTGATAATCTTTCTAGAGTGCCAAAACATGTCCCACCACTTTAACAGATTGTACAGCGTCCATTCATAAGTACAGATATATTCCAGTTATCATATCATCTGTACCAAGTTTCTAAGCAGTTGTTCATGCTGGTTTCAGTAAATGATTCAGAGTTACTCCTTTCAATCACTTCAAGCCTACATGCAAACACTTTCTGCTACAAAATCATAGGATTTGAATATCGTTGCACTCGCCTGTACTGAACAAGGTCAGGAACAGCTTTTACAAACCTTTGTAATCTTTTTTGTTTCATTGGGGAGAGACAGATGATGTTTTCTTTGTTGTAACACCATTATAAAGTGAGAAAAAAATTAACTCCTGAAATTTGTGACAGCTATTCTACCTAAACAAAGCTGTACTGACCTGAACTGTCCTTAACTGAAATATATTTTCTGTATCCTCAAATAAATGGTAAGTCCTAATTATCACCGCTTTAACATGAAAGGAAGATGAAGTACTGGTAGTCTAATGAACTGAATATTTCAATGTTCAAACCAACTTCCCTGTAAAGCTTCAAGATTACATGAAACATGTAGCTGCATCACATATGTACCAAAGTCCCAGATGCTTGAATGAAAAGAACAAATGTAATTTTCCTTCAGGCAGATGCAACAATGATGTGCCTATGTACTTCTTCCTCTGACAAAAGCTATAAACATGACAGGTTTTAGTCACAAAAAGAATAGGCGTACATATGTGAGCCAGCTCTTCATTCACATTAGGCCCATTCCATTCCACAACAAACACGTCAAACAGCTTTCTCATCCACCACCAAAAAAAAATGGTCCACATGTTCGAGATTTGGCCTGTAAATGCTTCATCATTATAACATTTAGTCCTGCCAAAATTTGCCAATCTTGTTTCTACAAACACCTTTTACTCTTATTAGTACTGTGTTTAACAAATCTTTCTCATGATAATCAGGCAGATAGCCAGAAATGAGAAAAAGGTGTCCAGCCAACCATTTCTGACACCTTTTTGTTTGGACAGGGTGTCCAAATTTCCATTGGTTCCAGTATGTTTTGTTTGCTAAAAGTGCCTAAGCAGAGCTGATTTCTATTTCACCTGTCCACTTAGACGGGTCCACAGGTACATGTAGTTTAATATTAGCAATGTGCCAAGATTCCAGCTCCTGTTCTTTTTTCCCTCTAAAGTAATTGAGTTCATTTTATTGCACAAAATAAGAATATGTTTAGCTCTGAAGTAGTCAACACTACTGGTTAATCATAGATCTTACGAAGAAAAGAGCTAGGTCATAATTTGGTCCTGCTTTGATAATGAGAGTTAAGGGTTCTTTGTTGAATGGTTCATCCCACTGTCTTATCAGTCAAGCACCTGTTAAACTGCCTGTAAATGTCTTCAAAATATTTATGCAGACAGACTGGTCAAGAAGCTGGCTTACTGACCAGCTGGTGTTAAAAGCATGGCATCTTTATCTCATCACCCTCACACTATACCAGCCAAATGGACTATCTCTGATTGTCAATCATTAAAAACATGTTTGTTAGGGGTATCCTACACTCTATGTTCATTTCTTTTGAAAATTCCTCCCTACAAACATACCATATTTTTTTATAGGGTTGGGTTATCCCAAGAATAATTTTTTTAAGGATGACCTCAAGCAATTTCATTATGACCAATGAGTGTATTACCCTGGTATAAAACTAGAAGCATACCAGGTAGTGCCAGATGATGATATGCTAGCTGCAGCTTAAACCTGCTGCTCAAATCACTCAAACTCAACCACACTCATCTATGCCTTATTTTTGTAAACATCATTAGGCAGAGATATGGATGCTGTAACACAATGGTGGCCAATACCCTGGACTCCATGGAAACATTTCCCTTCAAAGCTGTTTACACTTGAGATGACTTTAGACCCTCCAAACACACTGACCTGTCCCTGGGCAAGTACTCAGCAGTAGTGGACAAAAATCTGACAAATGTGGGTAACAATGTCTAACAAGAAAATAATAGCATCTTTGCAAGTTTTCCAGAAAGCTTTATCTTGTGCTCTGTGTAAGAACAAATTATACCAAACCTTGCCATGTACACTTTTTGTAAGCAAATAGTACTCTGCTTACTGTAATCCCTGTTTGTAAAGTGTTCCAAATAAAGTCAGATAAGGTAAATTTTGTGACTTTCAATAACAATGACTCAGAAACTTACATGAGAACATCTTATTTTTATTGCTGTTTAAGTGGAATCCTATCTGATAATCATGTATTTACATGTGTATACATGCAGCAATATCAGTGTTCCTCAACAATCAGTTTATCAAATTTAAGATTAGATCTAAAGTACCATACACCAAATCCTCATGTGTTGACTTCTCCTTTTTAATATCAGTTCAAAAGGGACAACATCTGTCTTTTTGGTAATTTATGGGCACACCATGATGAAACCCATACTTGTGCCATGAGAAAGAGGGTAAGAATGTTTAGATTAATGCAGATGTTTAAAACCTGGAGTTAAAATAGTGTCATCACCTGACTCAAAATCAGACAGGAACAAGTTTTCAAACAAACCTCAGACTAAATAGTCAAGAATTCACTTTCTGGCAGATATTTTGAAAACAGCACACTATGGTTGAATCCATGCTAACAATCATGGCACACACTAATGCAGACAGTACAGCCTGAGGATGTGGTCAGTAGAGTCTGACTATCTGGTTGGCATCTACACACCAAGCACATATCTGGTACATGTAACTTTACGAGTCACCACATCCCTGGTACATGTAACTTTACAGTCACCACATACCTGGTACATGTATCTTTGCTAGTCACTATGTTTGTTATGTTCCTGCGGAAACCAAAGCCATTAATCATCAACTACTGGTTAAACTGACCTTGGCATAGTGAACCTAAATACTATTCAGGTCAAGTTTTACTTAAGTTACATTTAAGTCACAAAAAGGAGACAAAGGTAAAAATTCCATGTAAAAAAATCCCCACTTTTAAAAAACTGAGATAAAACTTCCCCTGCCTGTTTAAGTCTAGTTTTGATGGCTCCATGATAATTATAGAGGTTTTGAATGGTTGTAATATTGCCAATGAGATGAAAGCCATATCAGCATTAACTGATTCATTCATGTTTATTGTACAGTGATGATATTTACCAACTGTGTCCTCAGGACATTACACTCAGCATATGTTTCCTTGATGGAAAAACTGCATGCAGTCAAGGCTATTTACCAACTGTGTCTTTAGGACATTGCACTCAGCATGAGATTCCTTGATAGAAAAACTGCATGCAGTCAAGGCTATTTAACAACTGTGTCTTTAGGACATTGCACTCAGCATGAGATTCCTTGATAGAAAAACTGCATGCAGTCAAGGCTATTTAACAACTGTGTCTGCAGGACATTACACTCAGCCTACATTTCCTTGATGGAAACACTGCATGCAGTCAAAGCCTCCCCACGTGCATGTAGTATACAAAACTGCTTAAATAGTGAAGACCCAATCTGATTTGTCTTCCAAGGCCTCAAAATGTGTATTGAATTTAGCTTACAAGTGCACTTTAATAAAATGAACATTCTGCCTTGCCAATGGTTAACTACTACATATTTCTTTTCCTTTCAACTTCTAACTTATCTTTACTTATAAGTTTTATTGAATGCTATTAAAGCTTTCGACTCTTGACTAATTTCAATCAACTTCCTGATCTTAAAAGGCAGTTTTGAATTTAAATTAAAATACTGTGATTAAATACCATAAGTATTAGGCTGGTGTTTAAAAAATGCAAAAATATACCGCTACCTCTATGAAGCAAGATGACAAATAGATATTTCGTCAATAATGTAAAGCTCTTACCTTGTGTCCAATTATGTATGCTGAAGTCGCCCATGTTGATGTTCTTTATGTAACCGAACTTGGGTTCCGATATGATTGAGTAGAGAAGTTCATCCACAGGGCTGTCGCGATCCTCAGTCCGTAAGACTTTGTTAGTGATCCGGAATCCCAAATCTCCGCCCGGAAGTGGGCTTAAGGAAGACGAACCCTTGTTCACCGAGATCATGGGGATGCCATTGTCCACGGGGATTATTTCAATGTCCATTATCTGAGGTCTCCGTGTGAGATAATTCATCTGAGGAAATACGTAAAAGTCCGAATGAGTGCCGTCCGTTACTGTGAACGAAAAACTGTCGCTCAATGTTTCGGTGCCATCATGTTGGTAACTGATGAGATTCTCGCTCAAGTCCGCGAGAGTGAACGTGGAAACGATTTTGGTAAAGTTGTGGAGAATATTGCCATGGACTGGGACTTGAGTGATCGTGAATAAAATTCTTTCATCGGGAGTGTCTTTGTCGTCGGCTTTAAGTTCGAATGGCGTAATGAGTTTGTTTCCACCTTCTTTGACACGCAAAGTTTCGAAGAATAACACCGGCTTTTTGTTGTCCACGTCGCTCAATGATATACGGAAAGTTCTAAAAACTGGATTGTAGCCGTCTGTAACTTCAAACTCAAAACTGTCCATTTTCATTTCGTCGTCACTGGTGTGCACGTAACGAATCTTGTTTCCCGCCAGTTGTAATTGACTGAAGCTTGTCACTGGTATTCCAGGCATGTCTGTCGCCTCCAGGTGACCTCGTGACGGTGCACGTGTTACGGAGAAAATCAGACCTTTGTCGGGACTGTTCAAGTCTGTACCGCTCAAAATGGCGGTGGTCAAAGTTACCTGGCCTCCTTCTGGAAGCTCCACGCCCTTGTTGACGACGTCTGGGTAAACCATGTCTATACCCGCAACGGTGACGTAAAAGTAACGATCGATTAGGGGATTTAGTCCATCAGTGACGTCAAATTTGATCAAATCCCTGACCCCTTGTAGCCCGGTGTGCACATACCTGACTCGACCCTCATCAATGTCATTTTGTGTAAAGTTTGATCCTTTGGTAAGATTACGTGGAATTCCCTCCAGAACAATTTGCAACCAACCATGACTAGGTGAGCGACGGACGGAAAATGATATGGACGAATCAGGTGAATCTAAATCCGTAGCTTTAAGATCCTTATTGGTGATGTATTCCGTCTGACCTATGTCCTCTATTTCCAGTCCGTTGTTTATGGTGAGTCTAGGAGTTTCGTCATTCACAGGTAAAATCATGATGGAGATGCCGTTGCTGATGTTGTGTTTTCCGTCAGTGAGAGTGAAGTTGAACGAGTCCTCCTTAGATTCGGAATCATCGTGCTCATACACAATGGTGGAGCCATCTTCGATATTGTCCAGCGTGAAGTTGCTGATGGATATATTCCCGTTGGTGTCTGCTGTACTAGTTTACCGTGTCTTGGGGGTTTGTCAATGACAAAAGTGAGAATGTCTTTGGGTTCGTCCTTGTCTACGGCATTCAGGATTGGCAGATCTATTATTAAGTTCATACCTTCCATGACAACAAACTCCCTCATGAACACCTCTGGTGCTTCATCGTTTAGTGGTCGGATTTTAATAGGAAAGAATTTGTTAGGGGATAGATTCGAGCCATCAGAACACTTAAATGTGAAGCGATCATCTCTGGGCTCAGTACCCTTGTGTACACTCTGAACGTAACTGATGTCATTTTGAATAACATCTTTCATCATGAAGGAAGTAATTGGCATACCAGCTCTGGATTTCTCCGAACCCGGAGCTGGGGATTTGTTTTCGAGATAACCTTTGGTTGGTTGCACAATAATGGTACACATTAAATCGTCCATATCGGAATCGGGATCCTCCATCAAGAGATACCGTGGTAACAATGGGGCCTTTTCACTTTCAAAGACAGAGAGCTTCCCAACGACGTCAACAGTTGGCGGAACACTATCGACGGGCATAATGTCAACAAACATCTCTACATTCTTTACTTTGTTTCCTCCAACTACCCAGTCGTCTGACATATCCGACAGCATTAGAACGAAAGAATCCGTTTTTGCCTGGGTTCCAATTTCACCCCCTGTGTGCTGGTATTGCACCAAGCCATCGATAATATCGCTTTGGGTGAAACGGTCCGAAGGGTGGCCATTCCTGAGCAGGATTCCTTCATTTGGCGGTTTGTCCACGATGAACGTCAATATCAGCTCCTCTGTATCCGGATCGGAAGCCTGTAAGTTGTTTGTGGAAATCGTTGTGGCTTGTCCTTCCGCAACTTCCAGCGAGCCACCTAACTCACCTGGCGCTGTGTTCAGTAGGACCGGCGCTTCGTCGTCAATAGACCTCACTTTAATCTTGAAGGTAAAGGGCACATGGTGAACACCATCGGATAAATCAACACTAAATTTGTCATGGTCCATTTCCTCTCCTGTGTTGACATAAGCCAGTAGGCCATCACTGATATCAGTCCTAAAAAACGACTCCCCTGTTTTAAGTGGCTGTCCATCTCGTTGCAATTCTCCATACTCTGGTTCTTCTGTAAGCACAAACTGGAGCTGTTCATAGTCGGTGTCTGGGTCTTGGGCATCCATCATTTCTGGTGAAATCACTTTGTAACCATTCTCAAACACTGTCAGTCCTTTGTTCGTCACTGCTGGAGGTTTGTTGTCTACAGGCTGGAGATGAACGGTGAATAATTGATTTGACAATGCATTCCCCGCTACGTCCTGGACGGAGAACACAAACTGAATAACCCTAGGGGTTATGCCCAGCTCTTTGCTAGGGGGCTGGTAACAAATTTTGTGATGATTAACTTGAGCTTGGGAAAAGAAGGATACCTCGTTCTGTGGACTGTCACACAGAACGATTTGTCCTGCAGGTAACAAGGTGTTCAAGTCAGTATCAAAAGGCGGTGCTTCAACTGTGTACTGGAGTTTTCGACTATCAGTGCCGTCGTCAGAATATCGAAAGTATTTTCTCTTAAAGGGTGTCAGCTGAAACTCTTGTACTTTCATCTCCATAGGGCTGTTTGGGTGAAGGTATGGTGGTTGGTCATCCACAGGGGCTATCTTGACTATAAATTCCTGAGCAGGGGACTCGTTGGGTGGATCATTGCCGTCAACAGCTTTCAGTTTTATACGATCCACCACAAAATCGGAGTTATGGGGGACCAACATGTCGGTAGAATACCTTACCTTCCAAAATATCCTCTTGGGTGAATTCTTTCACAACTTTTTCATAGACGCCATTGTTATACTCCCATGGCTGTTGACTCTTGGGCACTTCAAACTGTCTCTTTACGAATTCTCCTTCCGTTGAATGGGGTGAATCGAGTAAGAATTTAACGGTAGAATCGTCACTATCAATATCAGTGGCGCTTAATACAAACGGAGAAATCTCCGCCAGTTGGCCATGTCTGATATCTAAGCCCGTGTTTGCACTGATGACAGGTGGCTCGTCATCTTGCGGGAAGGTGGTGACAGGAAACAAAAACTCCACGTCGTTTCGACCATCCGTCATCCTAAAGATGATGTTATCGCTGAATGTATCACTATCATCGTGTTGATATACAACCAGCCCCGCATCTAAATCGGCTGGGGTGAACACTTTTCTTGGTACGCCAGTGGTTAACAATTTTCCGTGACGTAAACCATCAATAACTGTGATTCTTACGTCTTCCAGGTTATCTTCGTCAGAAATTTCCAAGTTCTGTGAGCTGACCAAGGGTCTCGCTTCGCCTTCAAATAACTGAATACCTGTATTCCTGGTGACCACTGGCGCCAAGGTATTCATTGGGTTCACAACAATCATCAGAGTAAAGGGGTCTGATGTTAATCCCTCGCTATCTACAACCTCCATCTCGATTTGGAAAATTCTCTGAGTATTCGAATCACTGCTGGGTGGCTTGTAAGCGATTTTCAAGTCACGCACATCACGCTGATAGAAGGACGACACGGGCTGGTTGTGGTCATCCGTGCTGACAATGACACCTTCACCGACGCCAAGTATTTGGGTGATGTTAAACACGAGGTCGTCGTCAGACGTTTCCACATCCTCAGCCCACAGTATTTCCGGAGTGATGGCTGTCATGACGAACTGGTCCACTTCCATGACCAGCAAAGAGTTGAAGGTAGGGTAAGGCCTTGTGTTCTCTGATCCGCCAGTGATGCGGACCATTACCTGGAAGTATTCCTGTTTGGTCATTGTCCCGTCACGCTCCATTACTTCGACAACCATCGGGATATAATCTTTGTTCGGGGAATTCGTCGTGGCCGTGTGTCGATAGCGGATGCCTTGCGTCAGAAAGACGTCGCAGTCGATCATGGACAGCGTGGAGGTGTCATTCATGATTTCTCCGTACCTCGGTAATCCACTAGCTGCATTCAAAATGGACAGCTTGCATACTTCCTCGTCGCGGTCAAAGGTAAGCTCCAGCGTACTCTCATCTATGGGTGTACTCACACCCAGAAGCTTGTCCACAGTGATGGGGACGTTACGGGTGACGATTTCCAGTTGCACGAACGTCACGTCAATGTCCAGCGTGAACGGAATGATGATAGTCTCTGTGGGGCTGTCATATCTGATCTGGAGTCGAACTCTGTCCTCAGACGGACTTCGTAATCCAAAGTGGGTATATTGTACTTCCCGGTTGCCAAACTGACACGGGAATACCGGTGGCATCAATTTCCCTGGCCTCTGGGACAGTGCATCGCTGTCCAATACTAATACAGAGCATCGATCACCAGGCTGAACGTCAATTGTTAAGTCTTTTTCTGGGCTGATGTACACGGACCTGCCAAAGGGTACCTGCACCCCACCGTTGTAGCGGAGAATTTGAGCAAAGCAACATTGGATAAGGAACACAGATAGCCATATCAAAATCACAGGTACTGAAAGCGGTCTTTTGAAGTCCGACAACCTAACCGATAATCCCGGCTGTCTCCTCCTCCCAGTCGGAGCCATGCTCGATTGTCTCTAGGCTGAAACACTAGTCAGTGGATTCGCGAAGGATGTGTGTTGACAACCGCCTGCAGCCCGCGACCAGCGACTAGTGAGTGAGCTGGATACGCCAGTAACTTTCGTATAGTGTGGCCCTACCAGCTTGGCTATGCCTTACCGATAGACACTTCTTTATGAGCCAGTATCGTGTTGCTTAGCCGTGAAGGGTTTAGGAGGCGGTCCTAGTACTTGGGCAGACAATCCGTATGTGTGCTCCACAGTTTTTCTTTACGCTATTCGCTTTCCCCACTCAGCGAAACGCGTAAAGATGGAAAACTAATCACGCTGTTTTGTGCTCTTAAAAACAGTGCGGGCAATCCAAGATTCCACCCATTCCCTCAGCATGTAGTAATACACTTCCTCTCCAAAACTGTTATGTAAGCAGAGTGTATAGGCGGTGTGTGTAAGCGTGTGGTCTATGAATAAGCGCATTTGTTCCAGGTGTATTTCTGTACCAATTAACATCCATCTATAAATCTACTAGGTTTGGGTCCTAATTCATTACAACATGTGAAATGAACTGAATGCATCTAGCAAAATTATTGTGCTGTGAATGACCAGATCGTTTGAGGTTTAACTAAAATGATTCCATTAAAAAAAAAAATGCTTGTTCTGACAACCAATTTTGTTACGCTTGCTTCAGCGTATCAGTAGGCCTATCTACTGAATTACCAACCACCGTATTAATATTAGCATTTACCATATTGAAACATCCTTCCTTGCACTTTACAGTGAATTGACAAATACAGTTATTCTTTGTGTAGTCTCCTACAGCTGTATCTTGTTCATATAAAATTTGAACATTGCACCTTATCGTAGTTTTCGCAATGTTTCATAGTTACGAGCATAACGTTACAGTTTACCACATGCTCTAGTTATAGGGCCTTCTTCAGTCTGCAAATACTGGCATACACGACAATCAGATTTAGGAGTGGGTGAATGAGAGAAGAACACCTCGTCTGAGTAATAAAGTACGCGGGAGTTAATTTGTCATAAAACTGTAGAGACGACACTATGATCGAGTATTGGATTCGAACCCGCGAACCACCATAAAGGTACAAACTGAGGACTGGTTAAACGTCAAGTCGGATATCCATGTGGTGAATACATGCATATACTACAGTACCAATACACAATGTTGAGCATATACAAAGCGCCAAGTAAGTATCACAGTGTTTTGTTTCTTTTTATGGTACCCGTAAATTAGAATTAAAAAATGTTTGTGTTGAATTTTCACACCACATTCACTGTATATGTATTTTTTCCCAATCATGTACAATGGCGGATGATACCAGAGGGTCTGGAGCAGATCAACGACCTCTGGCAAGATACTGAATGAATAACGGCACGTTGATAAGTTATGACGACGAATTTTCCCAAGTACAGGTTACGTACACATACTGGTGGAGGACAGATTGATCTGTCTTCCACCAGTATGGAAGACAGAGCGCCGAGCGCCGTGGGGCGCCAATAAACACCCCCAAAACAACGTTTTGCACGCCATGCAGGATTGAACCAGAATCTGGTGTCCGCCTCATGATTATAGTCGAGCACCTTACCACCGAACTACGTCTTGCAGTAAATCGAGATATTCAGATACTTCATATACACATGTGTAATCATAAATGTAACGTTTATACATCTAAATCGTGCCTATACTGTTTTCACCAGATGTTACACCGTCCAAGACAAGAAGCCATTAAATCACCCGAGATTAAGATATCTTGGTCGCGCAAGCGGAAGTGAATAAGTGTGAGGGTACATTCATTAGATCCTGCAGCAAGGTACCACTCACGACTGTATACATGTATGTCTTAGTTCCGAGCCAACACTAGCCTCTCGAAATATTCGCTACAAATAAGTAGTAACCCTATACCTTAAAACGATAAGTAGGAACAAACATAAACAATATCTGAAATCCTGCACAAAAAAATTAACCATGTTAATCTTAATTACAGCTCTATACTGGAATCAGTGAAAGTATTATAACTTTCAGGCATGAAAGTCAGTGTTTAGATAGCAGGAAACTTATGACACCAAGATTAACATCGGGCCTATAACAACAGTGAACTACTTCTTTGTCAAATTTATTTATTTCAGTTATCTTTCACGCCGGATTCAAGAACACGGATTTGAACACGCGATTTTAATCGTCTTATTTGTCTTTGTTCTTGTCAAATGCTATATTGGTGCAGTTTCTCTATATTTTGTGCTATTTAAATTCTGCTGGCTTTGGTGCATTTTCTCTTGTATATGTAACGTTGTTTCCCATGGAAAGCAAGACACAAATCAACTGTTGATCACAGCATTTTCAACACTACACAGCGCTGTCCAAAATCCCTCCGTTCCGCGGTTCATTACAATAGGATCCACAATAACAATGACTGGAAACATCCAGTCCAAAACGGTCTTCAATGCGGTAGACTCCTCAATATAATATATGAAGTCCCCCTTGGGAAATGACATTGTCCAGATTATAATGCCATGCTTATAAGAATACGATAACTTGATCAACGCAAAAAGTATGTAAAGTTAGTGCGCGGCTTAAACTTTCTAAAAGTGGAAAATGATAACACACATTTTAACACACTGGGCCTTATTTTTCAAGGTGTGTTCACCTGGCAACGCTGATCAGGTTTTTCATTCTTTCCACAAATTAATTCACATTGCCTCTGTTCAACCACTGGCATCGAGACTCGCCATGTTTGCATGTAAAATTGTTTCTTTGCTGTTGTCATTGATGTTTCCTGGCTTTTCTTTAGAGCTGAAACACGACCGACCCCATCGGCTAAAGGCTGGGGGTTTCTATGTGGAAAAAAGTAGGTAACATGGCCAGCAGAGATATTTGTAGTTATTGCGCACAACACTTCATAAGTAAAAAAAAAAAAAAAAAAGGACTTTAACTAGTCTACGCGTAGGCCTATCAGAAACTCTCTGGCTGTGGTTATGCCGAAAAAAAATCACAGTGTTGCAAATTCAGACTTCAAAGGAAATGGTCCGAGAACGGTACATAGCGAACGGACGTGCTACACTCATAAATACTCTTACCGATGACTCTCGAATAACCTCAGACACTTTGGTTAAAAAGCCACCTTGACTGCTTTGTTTGAAACGTTGCCAAGTGACAACGCGCGGTACCGATGTAGTAGCTTTATACGGGGAGTTATAATAATATTCCACCCAGTGTTATCGTATGTCGCCAGCACGGCTTATCTAAGCAAGAATCGACAAGGGCGGAGCAATACAAGGGAGATAATTACCCGAAAGCCCCACTTGAGCTGTCGGAGGAAACTGACCGATAAAAGGGTGATGGAATGTTATGTGCGTCCGAGTTAACCAGCCGTCAGTTTGATTTTGGTTGTGCGGATGACTGGAGAGCAATAACACAACACAGAGATAAGGTTGTCAGTGGGTTGTCGTCATACAGTCTATATATCAATCATACACTTACATGTAGCGTATACTGGACTAATGTTTTCTTTCAAACTGCCATTTCTAGTGAGGAACAAGAAGAATATTCCATGGAGGATTGGCTCTTCAAAACTTAAATGTGCTACAGAAAACAGGACACTCCTTTGCCTTTGCCGTACATATACAGGATCAAGCTCAATTCCAATGTAAGCTCAATTCCCAGGCAAAAGGACATTTCCTTTACAAGTGACTATACTTGTAGGGGCCATTGCCATTTATTTTGCACCCAATACTGCATCATTTTAGAGCACAAAGACTCCTCTGGAATCCTGCCTAGATGCTGCAACAGAAAAAACAGGCAACCCACTTCTCTTTTCCTTTTTGAGGAACAGTACTATTTTTGGAATTTTCTTGCACTGAACAAAACCAACATAATTTACAAATTATGCCACTTATCCTAATTTATATTTATAATTTTGCTGCATGTATAGAACCATACCATAACCAGTCAGGTTAATGAGTGGAGGAAACTGGGAAGCATCCAGAGAAAACCACTTCCCAGTGTACCATTTATAACAGAAGTTCCAACTCAGGACTGCAGCCAAACCATCAAGTGCCACTTCAAAGAAGGGTAATCAGACTGTGGAGGGGCAATCAAACTGTGGAGGGGCAATCAGACTGCGGAGGAGCAATTTCTTTATTCTTCATCAGGTACCTACATGGCCAGACAACTGCTCCGCCAAAAGTAAAACAATGGGATTTAAGTTTTTGCATTTCGTTTTGTTGGAAGTCAAGAACGTTGATACATGAAGCTTGAGCTGAGTTTTATAACATACAAAGCTGTGATACAGTTTTCAACAAAAAGCCTTGAAGGATGACAAAGCATCTTGTGAAAAGATTTGAATCAAAGGGTTTGAAATTTCAACACTATAAAATGACATTTCAAGCAAAAAAGAAACACCATTTATTGTTATTTATAAGCCTCATAACTGTTAATGATTTTAAACCTGCACACTTTGTGTCCATGGGATTGGATTGCCTTTAACCTCTAGACCAGGGTCTGTTCCCATCTCCAGAACAAAGTCCACACTGTATAGCTCTAGACAATATAATCCTTAGCCTGAACTAAACTGTTTGGAAAAAGTCAAACTGAAGCTTTAACTCTTTTATCATATATTTAACACTACAAAGCACTATATATACATACACAATGTCATTAAACAAACCATTCTTGTATTTTCACATCTTTTCTTTGCTGCCACAAACCAGAACAGTGGAAAAACCTATTAAGGTACATCACTGGCTTTACAAAACCAGTCATGTCTTTAATAAGGAGATGCAAAAAAAAAAAATATCCTGTATAAATATGCTGAAAGCTTGTGCTTGGTGAATTCACATGCGAGGGATCACAGCAGTAGTCACACATTTCCTTCTAGGTAATCCAATGGGTGAAACTGATATCACCAAACATTCTAACTTGTACCGCAATTGTGACATCTATACTGCGCACCATCAGGATGTGCCCAACAATGAACAAAGCATTTTCACAAAGTACTTGATTAGATGCAGGCCATTCTCTAAGTACTCTCTGATAGAATTTTCATGGAATTCAGGACATCATCTGCAGACAAGTTTGTCAAGGGCACACTTGTTTCACGGCCGTATTCTGAAATAGACATATGAAAAGTGAAAGGAGTTAATGAAAAGTGAAATGAATTGTTCAATAGAGTTATCATATAAGAAAACAGAAGAGCACACATTAGAGAAACTACTAAGAATACATTACTGTAGAACTGAAGATGACCTCCTAGGGAAATTCAGGATGACTGGTAGAACTCCTGCTGATTAAACATGTATATTGTAACACAATAACATATGGGACAATGAATTACGTATGCAGTGATATATCTCAGGGAAAGCAACTCTGTTCAACTTATTCAATGTTGTTAATGTTGATGTGTCACATTGTACTCAAGTTTATTTGACTTCCATAATATATCGGAAGATGAGCAAAGCCAAAGAATGGAGCAGTGTGTAAAACTGGACACTAGCAAGCCTTTACACAACCAGTCTATTAGCCAAAGAACGGAGCAGCGTGAAGGTGTTTTGACACTAGCAAGCCTTTACACAACCAGTCTATTAGCCAAAGAACGGAGCAGTGTGAAGGTCTTTTGACACTAGCAAGCCTTTACACAACCAGTCTATTAGCCAAAGAACAGAGCAGTGTGTAGGACTTTGGACACCAGCAAGCCTTTACACAACCAGTCTATTAGCCAAAGAATGGAGCAGTGGGTAGGACTTTGGACACTAACAAGCCTTTACACAACCAGTCTATAGCCCAGGAATGGAGCAGTCTGCAGGTCTTTTGACACTATCAAGCCTATCAAGTCTTTTAACCACAATCAAGCCTTATGATCAGCAGACCTTTTAAACACCAGCGAGCTTTTGACCACCATCAATGGTCAATTCAAACACGTCCACCAAAAATTAATGCAAGGGTTCTCCATATCTACCAAGATACTTTTTACTGCTGAAGAATGAAGCAAACCTTACCATATCTGGCATACATCTTGGGTTGTACTTCACTACATTCCCGCACCAGAATGGGAACCTGGGGATTGCTCTTTTTCACAGGTACATAATGCCTCTCAAGGAAGTCCCTGAAAATGTGTGATAAATCAGTCAGTTATATCTTGAAAGCCAAATCATGATAATGCAACAATAAGGATACAAACTGATACATTACTTCATGATAAAGTTCATTTTTTTATTAATGTACTTCATAGATCTTTCTGTTTAAAGATGATGATTTTCTCGTAATATTTATGCGACACTGGAGGACAAACAATACTTACTCAACCACTAAAGTTTAACACTTTAGTACTCCTTTTGGGCTAAAAAGTTTTGAAGATTTCACATCTTAATGGTTTCCTTACATCAGATATCTACAAATTCCACCATATATTGGTTTATATTAAACAAAGCACAATAAGGAAACTTCTAAAATGATTAATTTGACACTTTTGTAAATGCTACTGTCAAATTTAATAAGGCATTCAGAGAATCCCACCAGCTTGCCTGATATATATTTCACTTGTTCGACAACAGTGACTTTTAAGCAAACCAGGATGTCTGGTATGACAATGCCTGGTCTGTTTAGTCATGGTTGTGTGTACATCTACCAAGGACCTGCCCTATTTCTTCTAATTTTTGGGACATCTTGTCTCCTCTTTCTGGCAAATACACATGTAATTATAACAAGTTTACACAGTTTCTGTTTTCTGACATGGTAAGTCCGTCAAATGAATAATACTTCCATATCTTTACTTTTCCAAATAAAGTAAGAGAAAAAGGTAATATATGATTTTAACACTGTTGATAAAAGTCCTAAAAATTAGAAGAAATAGGGTACTGATGGAAGGTTGATTTTTTTATTGGTTTTAGTTTTATTGGGTGTGTGAATGTTTTTTAGTCATTTTGATTGATAGATTTTCAATGCAAAAATTTACCACTTATATAGACTTCACTTTGTTTTCTGTAGTAAAAACATCTCCACTAGGAAGTCTCCATGCAGGGCTACAATTCTTGCACACTGTTATACCTACAATAAAGGGTCAATGAACGGCCGTTGTTTTGCAGCTGTCTGACTACTTTTACCAAGTTTATGGGTTTAGAAATTTTCTTCTAGTTTCCTCCTGTATGCATATTATCCACAGAAAGCTTTCTGTAATGTATAGGGCTACAATTTGTGTGCAAAACTCCATTCAACAAAACTCAACACCATCCAATTTGGCTGAATGGGAAATGCGCTTGTGTATTTTTGTCAAGAAGTTGAGTCAAGCTGTGTGAATGTAGTCTATCAGCAAGCAAAGCAGAAATATTGTGAACGTTTTAAGGCATGTGACTAGACCAAAATGGTGGCGCCAAAGTTGAAAGAGAGAAACTGGTCTCACAATGAGACAATTTTGTTGATACAAGAGTATGGCCATGGCAATAAGCACAACCGACAAACCGACCACACGATTTTTCCAGCTGCTCGTCAATGTGTCTCATGCATTGGAGAGAAAGATGGAAATTTCCCTCCAATTTATTGAAAGATTGGCAAGTTGAATGCTGTTGAGTTAAGTTGAGTGTCCCTTCCACACTACAAATCAGATACGTCAACACTGTCCAACACTGTTGTCATGTGTTCAACCGTGTTGAGCTGTGTATTTACCAAATTTTCGTTTCGTTGAGTGAACCAAAGTTGACTGATTTTGGGAAATTTGGATGGAGATTTAGATTAGGTAGTTGAAAAAAAAAGGCTTAACCTTCAATCCATGTATCAGAGCCCATTATACAGGAGCTGAGATAAAAAAGCTTAACCTTCAATCCATGTATGATTGATTTGATTGATTGGTGTTTTACGCCGTACTCAAGAATATTTCACTTATACGACAGCGGCCAACATTATGGCGGGAGGAAAAAGAGCAGGGCCTGGCAGAAACCCACGACCATCCGCAGGTTACTCAATCCATGTATGAGAGTCCATTATACAGGAGCTGAGAAAAAAAAGCTTAACCTTCAATCCATGTATGAGAGCCCATTATACAACAGCTGAGATAAAAAAGCTTAACCGGACAACACCGACCCATTTCCCAATACACAATACTTTGCCTTACTAAATTGTACAGGCGAATTAAAAAAAGATTTGCATGTTTTAGTCCATGCCATTGTCCATGTTAAAGACATGACATCAAGAAAGTACATTCTTGATATGTTCTGTATATTTTTTGTGTTGTGAGGATTATATCTTGGGTTGGTCGTTTTGCAGTGTTAAATTGTAAAATACAGATATGCACATTTATTGACAATTTTGTAATTCCATAAAAGAATGCTGATCTGTATTGTTACTTTTGCCTGGTTAACTGCTTTAGAGTCTTTCTAAAATTCTGTCAAACATTTCCTTGTAAAACCCTAAGTCCCAAGATCTATGGGATATTGCAGAGACAAGGTTACTGCCTATGTTTGACACCCTTAACAGAAGTTCATTGTGAAAAGTAGATTCTTCAAGGAGCTGACATGAATCTACCACATGACAGCAACTTCAACTAACCTTACTACTAAATTTATCTTCAAAAATGACGATTATGATTATTTCTACCCACAATAGAAAGATCTAGGCATTTTGACAGGAATGGACAAGGAAAATGAAACAATCTAACTTTCCCCAAATGACCAGATCAGAATGCTCTGAGCTGTCACTGTCAAACTCCTCCAAGAAATGGTCACAGATTTATTGTTCAAATTGATACCATTGTATAATGAACGACATGCCTTCTATGTTCACTTATATGCATTGTGCCTGATCTGTTGTTGGCTGGCTGCTAGTTCTATATACATGTACATACAGTGTAAGCAGATATATTCAGACAATGCATAGGTCCCCCCTATCTGCTTAGTGCCCCCACTGTGCCCCATTCGATCTGTTTCTCACCCCCATTTGGTTTGCTCCCCCAATGAGTTCTTTTTAATGGGAATCATCGTTGACATCACCACTGCAAGGTACTTAATTTCCGAGCTTACCACTGAGGCCTTAAGAAAATTATACTTTGAAGCCATTTTTACCACATGAAATGAAGGTTGAAATTTGTTTTTGTTATATGTTATTACATGTCCTAAACTGCACACTAGGAAATAAAGCCAAAGCATTTCATATAACCTTTAACAACCTCCTTAACTCAGATACTCACAAATATCTGATTCAATGATTGGTTTATTGACTGACAGACAATAATATTTGAATAATTAATCTGACATTGCAACTGTCAGAAATTTCCAAAACTGTAGGTACTACGCCCTAGGGGGATACAGCTTCTAGGTGAATTATGTTTCGCAGTCTGCTTCACTGAAAATTTAGTAAGTTCTGCACATTTAACTCAATGACACCATTTTACACAAGAATACCACACAGTCGGCCTTCTTTATATTTCTCCACATTCTACAGCATCAAGTCAGCTACATCGCATTTGTTTGATCAAATTCATGTACGTGATTAATTGAGGTTGTGGCTGATGTCACATGGCGACACTCACTGAAAAGTCTGCTTTTCTTCCGAAGTTGAAAATCAGCAATCAACAAAGGCATCAACCTTGTCTACGATATGGTCTGTACATCCAATCATTTGTTCTGAGGATTATTTTGATGGGTTGGTTGTTGTGGTTTGTAAGATAGGAACAAAGAAAGTGTCAAATACATAATTTTCTGGGAAATGTCACATCAGGATACCCTTACACTCTTGTGTTGTTGTTGCACCCACATTCAATGGTTCGAAACACATATATATATATTATATTTCCTCCCCAGACATAAACATTATGTTCAGCTGACAGACAAAACAGCATTCCTTAAAATCCGTTACCTGACTCCTTTGCTGGCTGCAGATTTTTGACACAGATGAATTCTCAGTTCTTTGAGGTGTTGACCGAAACGCAGAGCACTGGCTGCCATCTTGAAGCTATTCACTTGTGTGACATAAAAGTTTCTAATCTAGAGGGAATACGGTTCTTTTCTAATCATGAAATAATTCCATCCTGTAGCGTATATCAAATCTACTTTCTATGGCCCATAATTTAGGGTATATTGAGGCAAATATGAATGGCTGGATGGTGAAAACTTCACTACAAAGAAGACCAATAATAAAAAATACAATTACTTTCGACTATTTGGCTAAGTTAGAGTTTTGCACCATCTCGCCGCTTTTAATGGCGGTGGATTGAAATTTTGTTGCACGACGCCAGCCTACCCTCTTGATTGCTTTCGTTTTGGAGAATACCTGCCTGCGCAGTCTCATCGGAGAGTCATAGATCTGAGCGGTAAAGGTCTGCGAAATGGCTGAAGATGTGCCTTTCTTGAGAGACCAAGGTGAATTCATTATTGGACAGTACCATGATATAGTCTGACAGCTGGCATTCATTGTGGCGCAGAGCTGTGTCTGGACGTGTTACACTCGTACTGTTGAATGAATGACAGCACCGTACTGTGTCACACATGTGCATCTCACTATCAGCACAAGAGTATCTTACTTACATTTTCATGCAAATAATCTCCTTGATAAAAAACAATATAGGAATTTAGTTCGTGTGACATGGTTAGATTATATTGCGTGCCACCTGATTTGCATTTAAACCATATAGGTTTGTAGTGATGTAATTTTGGCTCGTAAACAGAGTAGACCCACAATATTCTTGTTCCACAAAGTTCATTAGGGTCTATAAGAGCAGTTACAAACAGGTGGTGGTTATTGGGCAAGCACACTCATCACCGGTACTAAAATCATAAATTTCATATTGTCTGTTGTCTTCATTTTTTTTTTGTGCAATTCCCGTAATATCACCTTTGTATTTCTGTTGTTGTTAACAGTACAATATTTGTTATTATTTATGATTAACAAAGTTTGCACTGCCAATACATGATCATCATTCTTGAGATGGTCATTATAAGCTGAGGTTGATCTGGTGGCTAATGGATGTAGGGCTATGCTTGAAAGGGAAGATAACATACAATCTGTTGTTGACCAGCACACATATGCATAATGCATACTTCGTTTTGGCAACATATTGGGGATCGTAAGGAGCACTTCTTTGGAATATTCAAAGGAATGGGTAATGCTGACATAGGAACTAAGTCCCCACAGCCTGATACACGTTTGACTGATCATAATTTTTTCACATTTGTCATCTTAATCATGGAGTTTGCACTGTCTTATTCTTTTCAATAATACTGATGTCCCTACTTTTTGTCAATGCAGACAATTTTATCAGCGATGTGTTGATCAATGTTTTTGAGAAGTTTTTGGATGTATGGTATTATTACCTCATTTTTACCCAAATTTCAGTACAACGGTTAACTGCAGCACTGAGAAAATACCAAGAGAAGTATCCTTCTCCTTCCACATCATTGAAGGTAAAAACTCTGTTCTTAGGCATCTCTGTTTAAATGTATTTTTTGGAGGCAAGCTTACATTATGTTTTATATGTCAGAAAGCCATCTTCTGATGGCATATAGATTATATGAACTTAACTGCCTATAGATATTATAAAGTGAACTGGTAGAAAAGACAACCATTGTAGCTGAAACACTTTAGCATTGGGGGCTTACAATAATGTGGAAACACCGGTGTTGCCAGCCTAGAGACTAGCCAATTAGGTGTCTTTATTTACCGTTATTATTACCTGATTGTTCCATATGGGCTAGTGACATTAGTGCTTCCACATAATCCTAAGTGCCCATAGTAAACTTTGGGATGGAATGTTACTAATGCACCTTGCTCAAATGAAAATGTTAGAATACATTTCTGTTTACCAATCCTTCATATCATTGCTGTTTTTTTATTTTCATTTTTTATTAAATAGACCACAGATGCCGGGGACAACACCTTACAACCATGGCAAACTGACCACAGGTATGTTTAAATCCTAATGTTGTTTAAGGATTTAACTTACTGTATCTGTTTGATATATCTTGACATAATAGATAAACAAACAAACAGCAAAGAAATGCATTTTGGCAAACGTTTTATCCCGATGGTGACTTTCTATGTACATGTATACCTGAACTATTTATGTTGTCAAAATTGCATGATAATACTTTGCTGATCCTTGAACTTACAATATTAGACCATGACTCATTTTCAGGCCTTGAGATATAAAACTTGTTTACTTGGATGCAGTGGCTTGTAAACATTTTAATATGCATATTCTGTACAGGTAACTAAAGCACATGGAAGTATACCCCTGGACAATTTTACAGTGTCTGTTCTTGTCTTTACATTGGATATTGTGTTTTTATCTTCCACAGTTTAATGAGTCCATTGTTACTGGAATATGACAATACTATACAAGAACTCAATCAGCAGCTGAATAATAATCAAGTGAGTACCCTATTTCCTCAACCTTTTCACATATGAAAGGTCAACTTTAAGTGCATTTTATACAAATTTTTCAGTTGATTTTGGAGACAAAACAACTGAAAAAAATTTGAACAAATTTAAATGGGTTTTTCTCAGGCAAAAATGGCTTAAGAAGGGCAATATGAAGTGCGTATAGTTTAGAATAATTGTGTAAGTATATATTTTCTTTAAATCCATTCTGCAAAACCGAGCTCAACGTACATGAAAATGTACATGGACTTCAGAATTGACTTTTACTGTGACTGTCTTGTCAACCACCTCTACACATTTGTTCAGTTTTTAGAATTGGCTTTGCACACCAGAGTTATGGCCCTTAATGCACATAACATACATGTATTCTAAACATTCATGTATTCAATTACTTGAGCCTATAGTTATTCCTTCCTAGCTCATTACATAACAGAGATGAGCCTATAGTTTGGCAATGTTACTTCTTCCTAGCTCATTGTTGAAAATAGTTGAGCCTATAGTTTGACTATGTTATTTCTTCCTAGCTCATTGCTGAACATAGTTGAGCCTGTAGTTTGGCAATGTTATTTCTTCCTAGCTCATTGCTGAACATAGTTGAGCCGGTAGTTTGGCTATGTTATTTCTTCCTAGCTCATTGCTGAACATAGTTGAGCCTATAGTTTGGCTATGTTATTTCCTCCTAGCTCATTGTTGAACATAGTTGAGCCTGTAGTTTGGCTATGTTATTTCTTCCTAGCTCATTGCTGAACATAGATTTGCCTATAGTTTGGCTATGTTACTTCTTCCTAGCTCATTGCTGAACATAGTTGAGCCTGTAGTTTGGCTATGTTGCTTCTTCCTCGCTCATTGCTGAACATAGTTGAGCCTATAGTTTGGCTATGTTACTTCTTCCTAGCTCATTGCTGAACATAGAAACTGGTCATCTTGATTTTTCATGACCTGCTGCCTACCCTGTAAAGGAGATATGACAACTTGGAGACTCTCCTGCTACATCGTGAAACTTACATTTAATAGTATGATCACGTAAATGTTGATTTCAAGTAAACTCAAGTTATGGGAGTGCGCGAGTGATATATTTCTTTATTTTTTAGAAAGAAATACAAGATATTCGACAACAGGTGGATGATTTGCTTGGGGAAAATTCCAGGTAAAACCAGTTGAGTTATAACTATTTCTATCATCAGCCACCACAGGTGTTTATTTGTTGATTATAAAACCACTCTGCTTGGTACGTCACACAGCTGTTGCTAATAATATTGAATAGTTTTAAATCAAGATGCAATATCATAAAACCAGTTTTTCTTTGCTACACTGCATGAAGGGATGAGTGATGTTTGACATTTTTATTCTATACATTTCTTTTTGGGAGAGCTGTGTAAATTGTGTAATTTTGTGTAAATGATCTATGGCCTTTATCCACAGTTGCATATATATGCAAACTTCCATGAATTTGATATGTGCAAAACTCAATGCCAAATTCTTTCTGTCTGTGTCAAAGTATTCAAAGATTATGCTGGAACTTTAGCTTATTACATAACGACTTCATAAGCCGAAAAACACAAAAGAGCGAGTCAGATACACCACTAATAGAGTTCACAAAAATGACTGATGTGTTGAAGATGGAAGTTACCTGTTTTCTGCACTGGGATCAGTAAAGTTGTTCTCTTTCAGGTACTTTTTCAAAACTGAAGCATTATTCTAATTGTTCAGGCTTTTTTTATTTTTTTATTTTTGTAATTGTAACAGGGATACACAGTTTCTCTTTTCTCACATTATGAGTTCATCTAATGCACAGCATATCTGTATCTTTACTTTTTCAAAAAGCTGAGAGAGAAGCTCTCTATTATCTTTCTTAAAAAAAAAAATAAGGATGATTTTTTGTCATAAGATGTTCTGAGTCTGAATTATGTATCATGTACATGCATGTGTGTTTTCTTGCATATGACTGTCATTCTGTTGCCGTGACCATCATTCTACAGTGTTGAGAGGGGCTGATTATTGACATCACTGGCTTCTGCTAACCCCTGTTTTGGTACACCTGATAAATTCCAGATTTTAATCTTAAATACCAGGTTGAGAGGTGAGTTAAGGGATAACGTTGAGTCTCTGCTGATGCACATAGAAGGAGAGACGGATCATGTCAGGGATAAAATCAGTGATGAACAACTGCTTCACAATCTTCAGCACCAGGCTCAGGTGGCTTCTCAGGTAGGTTGAGTTGCTAACTTCTGGCTGATGGACTTCATATCCGTTCAGGTGTTTCTAGAAGAATGCTAGCAATTACACCAGTAAGGTTAACCCCAGCTGGCCAGGACAGACAAATTTACTTGAGCTGCAGATTTCTGGCGAACGGACATCTGGTAACATTGATTTAGGTGTTTCAAGACAAATTCAAGTAATTACGTGTACATGTACACCAGCACAGTTAATCTGACTGAGAATAAAGACGGTGAAAATTCACCATATTTTGTGTGCCAATGTACAATGTACATGGACCAGCCTGTGAAAATAAAACTGAAAGTCTTTGATACACAGTACTTTCTGAGGAATCACTAACTGTGTGGTACAGTCACATTTTTGAACATCTTAAATTAAATTCTTCAGATCTCTCTTAGTTTATTTTGCTCTTTGTGAAGTATACAGGACTCAGTTTAAGATTTTACCTGGTTGCCCTGTGAGTAACCATAGCATATCTTTGAGGTTGCCCAGCACGGAATTTGGTTGCCCGAAGAGTTACGTCTACAATATTTCATCGAAAGATTCATACATGTATACCTATTTCCCCACATGGTTTTAAACCAAATAACCAACAAAAAAGAAACAAAAAAGAAATTGACATATTTATTACAAGTGAGTGTTATGGTGTCTGAAATATATCACATGACACCAGGCTGCTGCATGTTGTTTTTCTGCTCTGCTAGTGCTGCATATATAACACTCATGTAGCTGAAAGTGAAACCAGTGTTTACAGATGGAGTCCCGTTTATACGTTGTTGTTGTAACAGAAATCCAGAAGTGATGACAACTATAGTGAAGCCAACCATATATTGTAGCATTAATGAATTTGTGCGGAAATTACTTAAATCCAACATTTTGAAAAGTACATGTAAATTTCGAACTTGTGAACACTTTTCTTACCACGTGAGCTTTGACTAGATTGTAGCACCTGCTGAGTTCACTGTTTAATCCATAATGGCACTGTCAGTGAGCCCTGTATAAGAAACTCATTTCTAAAGATATCTGGTGGCCTCCTGCTGGATTTATTTACTGACCAGAAGGACTGTCCCTAAGACATTTGAGCAGTGTCATATCTAACAAGACACTGCCCTATTTCTCCCAGCACATGTGAGTGTAACTCACATATGTATTTTTCGTGTAGCTTGATTCCAGGCCATGTGTCTCCCAGTTAACATAGGGGAATGTAGTGATGGTGCCCATGAACCAGGATAACATGATGAACGCGGGAGGACTGAAATTTTCCCGTCAAAATTTATGTCCAGCACAAAATATTCTGAATTTGATTTTGTAAATTTAACTTCATGTACAAAAAGAGATTTATAATTGTTTATGAGAGGGCTCTGGTTATTGTTGACACAATTTGGGCTGGACTAAGAGTAGTTTAAGCATAACATTTGCATTGGAAAGTACATGTGGTGTGCAATTTGCAGCCCTGTCACCTTGGGGCAAGTGTGACAGGAATTTATGGTTGCCCACAGGGGAATTCAGTCGTCTCTGAGGGCCGGACACCCTCAAAAATTGTGCCCTGGTGTGTTTGTTTTAGGAAAAGGACCATGCAGTGGAAATGTGGAAGGCCTCCATGGCAGAGATTGACAGATTGCAGTCACAACTACAGGTAATTCCAAGTGACATTCATCTTGTGTGGATTTTTCAGATAAGTCAGTCTCACATGTAAATGTTGTGTGTGGGTGGAGGGGGGGGGTTAATGCTCAGTGTTAATAATACATGTAACAGTAATGATAATAATTTACCTCTGAGAAAGAGTAATTACTTACAAAAGCAATCTTCCTTGAGTCCCACATACTCACACACATTCACAGAAAAACTTATGTACATGTATATACAGTGTGTATACCAAATAGATGAACAGGACAAAAGGTGATCAACAACTACATACAGTGTAATCACAGACAATTTTTCACTTCTTGAAAAAAAGACACAGTGTTTTGCCACATAAAAGCATAGACGATCAAGAATGTAGAGAAGGTACAACAAGGGTGGTTCTTTCGAAACAGAGAATTAACAATTCTGCTAGTCATGACTTCTTTGTAAGCTGACATTCATTGTTTCTCCTGGCTTGGTTTTGTGTAAGGATTTGTGTGTGTGTTTTCATTTAATGAAAATATTCAAAATTTTTTTCTTTTTTTTAAGGAGGAGAAAGACAGCCATTCTTGGAGAGTTGTAGAAAAGCAAGCCAATCAGGTGAGAGCAGATTTTAATCGTTCTTTAAGGATAGTGATTATTTAGTTAATGACCAGTTGATGCTTTTACTGACATTAGTGATATTCTTCCTTGATATGCAAGTTAAATAGGGCACTAAAATTAAACCTACACAGGGAGTCCACTGTTGCCAATTTATTAGTGTGTTAGACTCTGGAGCCTCTCACCAAGGCAGTAAGTTCAAGTTCAGCTCTTGCTGGCTCCCTGTCTGGTTGCACGAGGGAAGATCTGCCAGCATGTGGCAGTAAATTTCTCTCAGAATCTGCCTAGTTACATTCCTCCCCCCATAAAGCTGGCTGCCATCATATAAGTGGAATATTTTTGAGTATGGAGTAAACACCAATAAAGAAATGAATAAAAAAACATACACTGGTAATAATTTTAACATCTGTTTCTTTTCACTTATATTGTGTTTTTTGTCAGCTTTGTTCTGAAAACTGATGATGAAAGGGCTATTGGTACCTGTAGTTCTCCTTTGCCTGATTATTTATTTATTAAGACAGTGCATGAGTTATTATTACAAGAAGTTTGTTTTTCCTGTTCAGGACAATTTTTGCCTTGTTATATTTTACTAGATTATTGCTTGTGTGTATGTGATTTTTTATTTATTTATTATTTCAGGTTAAAGAACAGTATTACAGCACTGTTACAGCTCTCAATACAGAATTAAATTCCCTGCAAACAGAGCTTCGGTAAGCTGTCTGGCCGTGGCAGATACATACTCACGTCCACGTGCATCAGTGTATGCTTCCCCAACACACTTCAGATGTTAATGTGTAGCTAATCCATAAACGTATATTGTTCATTTCATTGTTTAGGTTATCTTGTATTTTAATAAATACATGTACATAGCATACACAGTTCCTAAATCCTCAAACATTTGGTGTTTTGAGGGTAATAATCTGTCTAGATTAATAAACAACACTAGGAAATTTGCCAACTCATCCAATGTAATTTTAGTCTCAAATTGTTTGTTGTTGTTGGATAAGTTGCAATTGAAGTTATTGTTTGACAAATTTTGCCCGATTTGATCAATTTTCTACAGAATTGTTAATTAGTAATGCATTCTGTATAAACGGTTTTAAGCCAGTCATGTATATGTACAGATTATGCGAAAAGGTGTTCATTGTTGCAGAACTACATACATTGTTGTTACAGGCAAGCCCGTAGTGAGTTGACTAAAGCCAAGATGACCCTCACAGACCATGAAAAGACAATAGATGACTTGCAGCAACAGCTATTATGGAAGGTAAATATGATGTCTGCTGTCCATAGGAAGTGGAATAATGACAGGAATTATTGTAGCACACAATAGCTGTTGGAGTTTTGATATCAGAGAAGTTCAACATTCATATCTTGTACTTTGTAGGATCAGGAGATATCCGATGCTGTCATGAAGGAAGGTTTTGTGGACACTAGAGTGTTACAGTTGAAGAAAGCCCTGGATGATCTCACACAAAAGTGAGTATTTTTACTTTTCTCTATGTAAACTGCAGGAGTGACTTGTACAGGTTAATTTCACTGCTGTGTTGTGGTATTGGAGTAGAGTATATATTCTGGTGTGTTAGAAGAAATCTTGGTATAATGGGATTGTACAGCTTTTGGCCTGTCATTCCTCAGATTGTTGGTATTGAATCTTTTAACCAAATTGTTACTGTTACAGCAGGAAAAGATTACAATACTGGCTGTGATATTGCTTATACAACCTTGAATGCGGCCACTGTGGGTTCAAGCCCACCTCATGCTGGCTTTCTCTTGGGCCATATGTGGGAAGGTCTGTCAGCAAACTGCAGATGGTCATGAGTTTCACCTCGGGCTCTACCTGTTTTTCTCATACCATAGTGTTGGTCGCCGTCGTATGAGTGAAATACTCTTGACTACGACGTAAAACATCAATCAAATAGATAAATATAATCTTGAACAAACCATGCAAGCAATAAGTGTATTTCATTATATTCGTAAAAGTGTATGTATATTTTTATTCTTACAGAGTAATTGCGGTAGTAAAGAGATTATTAATTCATTTGGGGATTAAATACAAGAAGTCATATTTTCATGTAAAATATAAAACACCATTTAAGGTAGATTTTGGAACAATGAAAATGATGTGAATTCATGCAAAAAATATTTACATAGGTGCTATAGGCTTTTTTAAGTTTCTCTGGACACACCCCGGTCAGTCTGTCTATTGATCTGTCCCTGTTGTTGACACTTTAACATAGTTAAATACATGTATGTACACGTTAAGTGTACCGAGAGTGTAATTGATCAGAATACAGTGAAAACTATCAGACATTTATTTCTCTCAGGGTGACAAAATACATTAGTATGAATTAACAAAATAAAATTAACACAGAGGACTTTTTTTTGACGAAATTTACTTTCACAGTATTCTCTAAATGGCTTTGATGATAACATGGGTTTGGACAAAATGCAAAATGCACCAGACCGTTTTGGAGGCCTAGTGGCTAGATCGTCCACTTTTCAACATGGCCCCACCTAGGATCAAACCCAGGACTGATCATACGGAAGACTTTAGAAATGGCACTTGTTGCTGCCTCGCTTGGTGCTGATTGGTGAATAACTCCTGGTAAAACTGGGCAAAAAGTTTTCAGTTCTATCCAAAGCAGACAAAATTCTGATATATTTTAACTAGGTGCAAAATATCAGGGCAGAAATGTATAGTCTATTAAGAACCCAAAATGTCTGTGTGGAAGTATTATCCAGTCAGTGCTCTTGCACTCTTCAGTTTATGGGCAAATCTTGGACCCACTTACCTCAACTGTGTATGTGTAACTTCAAGGTAAACGACTGCTAACAGTACATTATTGATTATGTACACTGTTACAACCTGACTAGGTTTTTTATGTTCACCTAGTAATAGATGTATAACACTACTGATGAGTAACTGATTAGCCTAATTAGTAGGAGGCACAGTACAGTATTGCTCATGTCGTTGTGATGAGTAGGGCCTATATATACGTCATCAGAAATCTATTACTACTGGTGATGTCCTGTAGTACTCAGTCTAATAAACAGAAAAAAATTAACTTGACAAAAATGTATATAGCGTTCCTAAATGTTTATTTATTAACAGTGTTAAAACTCTATGCGAACATACCTATACACCAATGGCACAAATCAAACAACAAAACAGCAAGTTATTGTAAGTTGTAGGCCCACCTGTACTGTAATTCAGGCAACATAATCGGTGTTTGCCTTTTGAATCCTGGCAGCTACATGACTATCCATAGCTCGTAAAGCTTTCCAGACACTGTCCAAATGACCAACACTGCATAAGCCAGAGTTTTGTTCAAAATACTGTATCATTTTTGCTAAATTCTGTATTGCTTCAGTCTTTGAAATCACCGGTGCTTCAATATTTCCTGATGCATCATCACTGTCACTGTCTCTAGTTCCCCGGCTGTTGCTGAGGGTCTCCAGAATTGCCTGATCACTCAAGGATTCTCTCGTCTGGGTAGCATTGTCAATGTCAATGTATGTGTCTGCATCTATGCGATTCTCAGTGGGAAAGTTCAATAAAAGCTACCTAAGATCAGAGGAAGATTGCCTTCGTTGATGTCGTCATCTTGTAGAGTGGTGACCGCAGTTTGTAGAATGTTCACGTGTCCAGCAGATTATTACCGTAGATGGCTTCACACATATCCAAGCCTGTTTAACGATGGGAATTGCTTGTTGCAGTGTTACTGTCTTTTCAATGCACTGTAGAAAATGCTTGACAAGTAATTTTCTGTCAAATCCCTTGAAGTTGCAGATAATTCCTGCATGCATGGGCTGAATGTGTGATGTGGTGTTTGGCACCAAAAATTTCAGTCGTATGGGACAGGTAGAGTCCGGCATTGTTATGACCGTGCTGATTGCATTTTTCGATTAAATTTACAGAGCCATCATTGGAAAACATCTGTTAACATCCATGCTTTTTTGTTAGACTTGTACAAGACACATTGAGCCGACATGCCGATAACCAGGTGTTGGTTTGTCTGTACCTGTTGCATTGCTGCAAAAAGCAACTGTTATTCTTGTCTGTCTTTTCTTCCCGCGGACAGATCCATTTGCCAAGGTGGAGTTAGGTTCAAGCTTGTAAAAGAGGCCTGTCTCGTCCATGTTGTAGACATTTTCTGGATCATATCCGGACAGCTCTTCCTGTAGTTTAATCCACCCCTCTGTGACAGTCGACTTAATAGCACTGCCCACCTCTCTGTGTATCACATGTTTAGAGATGTTGAAGTGTTTCTTCAACTTCTGCAGCCATAAGGTGGAATAATGAAAGTCCGAGTTTACTTTCAGTTACTTTCCAAAATATTTGGCCTTCTCGAGTAGCATTTGGTCTGTCACGTAGGCATTCTTAGCACAAACATCAGAAAGCGTATGAAACAGCCTGCTCAAGATCTTCAAACTTTCCACCACAATGCTGTAGGAAGATGTCACTGGTTTTTGGTACACTGATCCACTTTCCAGAGATTTGAGAATGTCACAAACAGTTGAGATTCCAAGTTGTTTATGCCAGAGTTCGGAAAAGTGTTTAGCTACATCATCCTGTGTAGCTTTGGGATGTTTGTCTTTGAATGTTACAACCTGTGTTTCTTTGATACAGTTAAGTGTGTGTGCCTTCGTTTTGTGCGGACTCGGACGTTGTGGACATTAATGGTATTTAAGTGTTCCTTCAAATCCATCGGGTTTCATGTAGGATTTACATTAAATTGGTAGAATTTAATATCTTGAATACAACAAAATTGTGGTTTCTTTAACATTAAAACAACTGTTCGACTGACTGAAGTCCGAATGTGCAAGGGCCTCGAAAATGGCTGTCAGAGTCGGAAGTTGAATATTCTGCTGTAATAAATAAATTAACATGCATGTCCATTTGTTTCCGATATATTTTGGGCGGATGTTGAATATTCCATTGTAATGAATGTCATTGTAAAGAGGGCTGACCGTGTTAATAATGCACTTATGTACTATAACTACTTTTCTTACACAAGTACATTTAGCTCTTATGTGTTTCAGATGCTCTCAGCTTACGCAAGAACTAAGCCGGACCAAAGCAGAGAAATCCACCTATGAAGCGAAAGCCTCAGAGCTACAGAAAAGGAAGTAGGTGATTTAAAGTCGGTAATGAATTATGCACATTTACTCTCCACCGAATTATTTGTATACAATTTATTAAATTTACTGGAAGTGGGAATGCTTCCCATGGAGTATAGGATTTATTTATGAGCTTGTTTCTGCCCACAGTAATATATTGGCCACCATTGGTTAAGTACTTTATTTATGGTGCAGTGTAAAGTAACCAATCAATCCAAAATCCTTGATTGTTGTTGAATGCCACACTCAAGAATTTGTTCACTTGTAAGATCGCAGTCAATTTTTGTAGGTGGGAGAGTTCCTGGGTTAAGCCATTGATTTCTGACAAGTTAAAATGAAGGAAAGTTTAGATCTTCATTAACTTATTACATTTTAATTAAAAACACAAAGCACATTAAGCCTATATATACGTGTATATACACAATTATAATGACTTATTTGGTTTATGCTTGCTTAATAATCATTGCTGAGTGACCGAGTACCTTATTGTTCTTATCACAGTGATGACTTAGAACAGCGAGAACTGGAAAGTATTTCCCAGGTGCGGGAGAGTGTACAAATAGTGGAGAATGCCATACTGGAGAAAGATCAGGTAAAATCAGGTGTTATTGCAGGTGTTACTGCAGATGTTACTGCAGGTGTTACTGCACATGTTAATAAAGCTGATACTGCGGATCATACTGCTTGCAGCTTCCCAGTCACTTAATGGTGAAGTGCAAAGCCTTGTAAAATTGCCTTCTGTTAAATTCCCTTCTACTGTGTAATTTCATAACCTCAGTATAACATACTTACATCATACATCGGTAAGGTATAAGTGTAGTCAGATTTTTGGTGATCATATATACTTTGTTATGTATAAAAATATTGACCCATTGTACATAACTTTTAATGTATATAAAAATAATGGTGTATCATGGTGTCGTACATAACAAGAAGGGAAATTATTCTATATGTTAGTAGAAGTTGATGTGATATGAGATGTAATCTTTTATTTATAATGGTAGGGCCTCTGTGGCTCAGTCGGTTGGCGCGCTAGCGCAGCGTAATGACCCAGGAGCCTCTCACCAATGCGGTCACTGTGAGTTCAAGTCCAGCTCATGCTGGCTTCCTCTCCGGCCGTAAGTGGGAAGGTCTTCCAGCAACCTGTGGATGGTCGTGGGTTTCCCCCAGGCTGTGCCCGGTTTCCACCCACCATAATGCTGGCCGCCGTCGTATAAGTGAAATATTCTTGAGTACAGCGTAAAACACCAATCAAATAAATAAATAAATTTATAATGGTAGGTACAATACTTACAAGTACAATATTTATAGAAAAATTGTGAATTCTTGGCTGTTTAGGCTGAGGTGTTAGTACACCAGAAGGAAGAGGAGATAGAACAGCTACAGAGCACCATTACAAAACTGATTAATGAGGCTGGAGTGCAGTCAAGAAGACAAGTATGTATGGCAAACTTTATTATGGAGAAAATACCTCTATGTGATGAAGATATAAGATAACACAGAGTGCGGGGTGAAAACTTGTAAAGTAATTGATGGTGTAGGCTGAAGAAAAAAGGGGATTGGTTTTGTACATGTAGCTGTTGTTTCAAATTAATGTGGTTCAAAAGAAAACAAAGAAAAACATGGCTTATAAGGTTATATCTTTTTATTGGTCAAGTATATTGATTGAAGTACATCATACTTCATAGCATGATTCATTAAAAACAGGTTAACATGTTTAAACTGTGCTCCCAGTCATTTGACTGTTGCCATACATGTAGTTGACTGGATATTTGCTTGTTGCCTGGCAAGCCGGGTGATTTGCCCCTGGCTCTGTCTGGATTCCTCCACCTAAAACACTGCTAGGTGAAGGATCCTTGACTGTGTGCAGTACATAGGTCTGACAAATAAATCAATGATTAGTGTTAGTATTCATCAAGGTTAAGTGGCTTGTTGCCAAAATGTTTTGTTTTACTTCTGGATGCTAGAATGTGGGGACAAACAATTAGAAAAAAAGACTGATTGTTTTCTACACAGTGATCATGTTTTATGCAAGTGTTTACACATGGACATGTTTACCAGTGATGCCAGAAGTTGTGTTACTGTTATTAATCTACTGTCTGTAGAGATGTCTGATGAGATTTGAACTTTTAGAGTCAAACAGTTGTCATCACATATTACTTGTAGCTCTGAAACTCAGTAGTATCTTATCCTCCATGTACCATGTATGGCACTGACGGACAATTCGCTCCTAGTAGCCATGTTGTAGAGTTCCTTATGAACTTGGCCAATCATTAGAGCTGAAACTGTCACATGATAATTGGCTGTCACGTCAAAAAACCTATTAGCTCTCTATTGTCGTTGTGTTTTGTTAGTCTAAGTGGTAAACTGATGCATTTTGAATGACACATTTATGAGCAGGGGACTGAGAACGGTTGCCCGTGTCACAATGTATATATGTTGGACAGGACACTGCAGTAATTTGTCAGGGGGAGTGTGCAAGAAAACTCCCTAGGGAGAGTCACAAAAATATTGTGACTTTGCATTATTTTTCATTAGCAAAGTTCGATTTATTATGAAAATATCTTCCTAAAATCTGAATGAAACAGTTTGTTATCAATCAGAAGGTCCTACCATGTTCGGTAAATTCCCTGAGGCTAGTGCAGTCAGCTAGGCCAAATACTTACACCCATTAAGGACGAGGACAAGCAGGGCTGCTAAATCATGACGCTTGTGTCCACAAACATCGTACTGACTGAACACCAAGCTAAAAGAAAGGTCGGCCCTTTGAACACAGAACAGAGCTGATACTCTTTGGTTGGGCATCAGGCATTTTTGTTTCCATTTTCTCATTTGTCACATTGCTTAATACCTATGGTACAGAAGAGCTCCTAGGATTTGTGACGTCACCGTATATAGCTGTAACATGGCAAAATGGCGTCACCAAATGAGTGGCTAGGTACTGACAATTGTTTGCTATTTATTTTGTTGATAAGAGGTGTAGAATTTTTTTAATATTTTTAAAACATTTCTGGAGTACTACTTTGTTAATTAATTCAGCTTTAGTAGCTGACTTTATGTTCACTTTAAAGACCCTTCCGAATCAGGTGAAATGTGCAGCTTAGTCATAGGGGAAATTTTATTTCATTTATCATAGTTTAATAGACTTGTTTTCCCAAAGGTCTTCTCCATCTTTTTCTAATCTCCATGTGTACTAATCTCCTTCTGTACTAATCTCCATCAGGGTGCCTCCGTGGCTCAGTTGGTTAGCGCGCTAGCGCAGCATAATAACCCAGGAGTCTCTCACAAATGCGGTCGCTGTGAGTTCAAGTCCAGCTCATGCTGGCTTCCTCTCCGGCGTAAGTGGGAAGGTCTTTCAGCAACTTGCGGATGGTCGTGGGCTTCCCCCGGGCTGTGGCCAGTTTCCACTCACCATAATGCTGACCGCCATCATATAAGTGAAATATTCTTGACTACGGCGTAAAACACCAATCAAATAAATAAATAAATAAATAAATAATCTCCATCTGTACTAATTTCAATCTTGTTCTTAGCTCCATCTGTACTAATCTCCATCTGTACTACTCTCCATCATGTTCTTATCTCCATCTGTACTGATCTCCATCTGTACTGATCTCCATCATGTTCTAATCTACATTTGGTTCTAATCTGCATCTTGTTCTTATTTCCATCTGTTCTAATCTCCATCTTGTTCTATTCTCCATCTGTGCTAGTCTCCAGCTTGTTCTAATCTCCCTCTTGTTCTTATCTCCATCTGTGCTAATCTCCATCTTGTTCTAATCTCCATCTTGTATTAACCTCCATCTTGTTCTAATCTCCATCTGTACTAATCTCCATCTGTTCTAATCCTCTCTGGAGGAGAATGCAGATACATGTACATTTGGCTTGTACATTGACCAGTTCCTTTTGCAAATTCCTTGAAGATCATGAAAGTAATCTCTGAATTCTTGCAGATAACAGGCACATGTACCATGTAATAGATAGAAGGTACCATGTTGTACATACTATGTTTGATGACTTTAATTTTCACTTCTTTGGTAAATCCATTCAAAAGCTGATTCTGTTTTGCTCCTATTGACAGATGTGTTTTGGGATTTGAAATGTATTTGCGTCTTTTTCAACAGGTTGACATTGTCCGTAAACAATGTAATGACAGCATAGAGAAGCTGATGCAAGAACTGCATAGTATGGAAATGGTAAGTATTTCAGGAGAGATATTTCAGTGAATTTTGTCACAAATTTAACTAAGCAAAGCCCTCATTTGTATTCTCAACAGTTAAAGCCAGGTGTATTTTACCACAGTTTGACTGTAACTATGGTTTTATTTTAATATATAAAATCCAGTCTCACAACATGCAAACTAGAGGTGTGCAGATTGTTAGTGAAATGAAAATAGCTCCAGACTCAAAGGGAGTTAAATGTTTTTGTTGTTTGCTAAAAAGGAGTACTTGACTCAAAATCTTAACCTTATTGAAAGTAGAATTAGCAAACATATATTGTGCCTTGTTGGGTGAGTGGTTAGGAGTGCTGTTGTCACACTAGTACACTAGTCCTTAAACCATGAGGTGGCGGTTCTACCATGTTTCCTCCATTCTTAAACTTGATGGACATATAGGGTGCCTTGTTGGCTAAGTGGTTAGGAGTGCTGTTGTCACACTAGTACACTAGTCCTTAAACCATGAGGTGGTGGTTTTACCATGTTTCCTCCATTCTTAAACTTGATGGACATATAGGGTGCCTTGTTGGCTGAGTGGTTAGGATTTCTGTTGTCACACTAGTACACTAGTCCTTAAACCATGAGGTGGCAGTTCTACCATGTTTCCTCCTTTCTTAAACTTGATGGACATATAGGGTGCCTTGTTGGCTGAGTGGTTAGGAGTGCTGTTGTCACACTAGTCCTTAAACCATGAGGTGGTGGTTCTACCATGTTTCCTCCATTCTTAAACTTGATGGACATATAGGGTGCCTTGTTGGCTGAGTGGTTAGGAGTGCTGTTGTTACACTAGTTCACTCGTCCTTAAACCATGAGGTGGTGGTTCTACCAGGTTTCCTCCATTCTTAAACTTGATGGACATATAGGGTGCCTTGTAGGCTGAGTGGTTAGGAGTGCTGTTGTCACACTAGTACACTAGTCCTTAAACCATGAGGTGGCGGTTCTACCATGTTTCCTCCATTCTTCAACTTGATGGACATATAGGGTGCCTTGTTGGCTGAGTGGTTAGGAGTGCTGTTGTCACGTTGTCACACTAGTACACTAGCCCTTAAACCATGAGGTGGCGGTTCTACCATGTTTCTTCCATTCTTAAACTTGATGGACATATAGGGTGCCTTGTTGGCTGAGTGGTTAGGAGTGCTGTTGTCACACTAGTACACTAGTCCTTAAACCATGAGGTGGCGGTTCTACCATGTTTCCTCCATTCTTAAACTTGATGGACATATAGGGTGCCTTGTTGGCTAAGTGGTTAGGAGTGCTGTTGTCACACTAGTACACTAGTCCTTAAACCATGAGGTGGCCGTTTTACCATGTTTCCTCCATTCTTAAACTTGATGGACATCGAGTAGGGTGAATAGCCTTGAGTAAGTATAAAATTCATATTTGAAGCACTAGGTTTGACATTAAAACAGTGAATACATGTATATACATAAGACATCGTGTAGATGTATGCCCTCTTGGGTGTGTCTTACTTGCTTTAGCTGTAAGAGTGTCTGATTATGATTTTGTAAAATTATCTCTTGACAGGATAATGCTGAGAAACAAGCACAGCTGGATAGAGCTTTAAGAGAGAAAAGAACAGCCGAATCAGAATTAGAAAAGGTACAAAGTGTGCAGTATAGTGTTGCTTAAATCTTGGTAACCAATAAAATGTCAAGTATGCTTTTCTGTCAGGGTGTGTTTCCTGCACCGTAAAAAGTAATCCCTTTCCTTTGATTTATTTATTTGTTTATTTGATTGATGTTTTATGCTTTACTCGAGAATATTTCACTTATACGACGGCGGCCAGTATTATGGTCCCTTTTCTTTGGTTAAAATGACCTTGATAACAGCTTTAGTGAAATGAACGCTTAATTCACTGGTAGGAAGATTGATCTGAAAAGAATGGACTGAATAAATGATTACTGCTTCATACCATGTCTGCAGTATTAGGACCATGTTGTACATGTAGAGAAGCATTACCATTTTCATTGTCTTTTATCTAAATTACATATATTACCACATCATATTACATGTGCATTTTTAATAGTTAAACATGACTCAGTGTTTTTAAACTAACTATGAAATGTATGTCCTTGAATCAGTTGAATGTACTAGGTAAGTTATGGGTATGAGTGTGGTGTGTGTCAGTTTAGCTGTCTCTGCTGTAGATATACAAGGAGGGTCTGGTCCAGGGAGGTAAGGATAGAGACAGCTATGAGGACATCAGCAGGAGGGCCATTGTAGCAGAGCGAGCCAGGGATGAGACCCTGATGAAATGTGAGGCCCTTGAACAAGCCATGAAACTAGACCAGATGAAGTAAGTTATCTATACACGGCAAAACATTCACTTATCCATACTGTATGGTTACTATACATTACAGGTCCCACAGTAACACAAAATTGTATACCATTTGGCATATAAGTCACACAGCACAGCTCATGAAATCATAGTACTAAGCAGGTAAAGTACAGCTTTCATGAAGTACCAAGAGCTTCGGTGAAGTACTGCAATACTGAATTGGGCTTGCTGTCATTGATTGTGCTGTACCGACGTGAAATTCTCACACAATACTGAGCACCTGCTGCACATTATCACAAGGTCGAGAAGTGGAAAGTGCTAGTCTTTATTGAAGTTCATAGACCATTGACAAATGATGCGAGTTCAAATCTGGCTTACCTTAGCTCAGTTGTGGTTTTATATTGGGAAGATGTTCGGGAGGGATTTCTTTTCGGGATCTGGACAGTTTTTTTCATATTTGATCAAAGTCAGGGTTTTATTCTAACTGTTCATGTAAATGTATAAATAGTACTATAGTGCCTGACCATTGCTGTAAAACATGTATGGAATAAATCAGTAACAAATGTTAATCCGTCATTCTGTGAAACCGACTTTGATAATCTCTGGTACCATTATCCGCCATTAATGCTGTTGTTATGTGTTCAGTAACAAGCAGGAGCAGCTGCAGCTGAGCACTCAGCTTAGCCAGATGCAGCAGAGGTTGAAACAGCTGGGGGAGGAGACAGAGAGTCTGAACGAGGACAGACTGCGCTACCTCCATGACATTGATGAGCTGAAGAACAAACTTCTGGGGGCTCAGCAGGAGAGGGATGCTGCCGTCAGGAAGTGTAATAAAGAGGTCAGTGTGAAGTGTAATGAGGAGATCAATGTGAAGTGTAATAAAGAGGTCATTGTGAAGTGTAATGAAGAGGTCAATGTGAAGTGTAATATAGAGGTCATTGTGAAGTCTAATAAAGAGGTCAGTGTGAAGTGTAGTGAAGAGATCAATGTGAAGTGTAATAAAGAGGTCATTGTGAAGTGTGATGAAGAGATCAATGTGAAGTGTAATAAAGAGGTCATTGTGAAGTGTAATGAAGAGATCAGTGTGAAGTGTAATGAAGAGGTCAATGTGAAGTGTAATATAGAGGTCAGTCTGAAGTACAAAAAATAATTCAGTGCGAAGAGTTAAAAAGCAGCTAGAATATACATGTACATCTATTTGTCAGGAAGTGTAATAAAGAGGTCAGTGTAGAGAAGTGTTGTAAAGAAGCTAACATATATCTGTATGTGTTAGGAAGTGTAATAAATAATTCAGAGGGAAGTGTAATAAGGAGATCAGTTGTAGAATAAATGTATTAATAAGCATAATATTAAGCATATAATAAGTTGTCATTTTGAAGAAGTGTTAGAAGGATGCTGTAGTATATGCACATGTAGATATGTGTCATGAAGTGTAATAAAGAGGTCAGTGTTAAGTGTAATAAACAGGTCATGGTAAAGAAGTTTTAGAAAGAAGCTAAAATATAGGTGTTTAATGGGAAGTGTAATAATGAAGATCCTGTCGTAAGTGGGAAGGTCTGTCAGCAACCTGTGGGTGGTCATGGGTTTCCTCCTTGCTTTGTTTCCTCCCAGTATAATGCTGGCCGCCGTCGTATAAGTGAAATGTTCTTGAGTACGGCGTAAAACACCAATCAAATAAATAAAAAAAATAAAATAATAATGAAGAAGCATTAGCACATAATAAAGACATAATCAGAGGAACTTCCATGATAGCTTAAAAGTGTACTAATTTGGTGAAGGTGCAGTGTGTAGTGTTAGGAAGTGTGATCAATAGATACAGATATGGTGTTTGGTAATGATATAATTGAGTAAGGCTGTACTGTCATGTGTAATATTGAAATGAAACAAGTGTAGCTAGGAACAGCATGATGATTGCCTTGGTTGTTATCAGAACGACATTAGGTGCAGATATTAAAATTATTCATTAATTTGTTCATACAGTGAAATAATGATAAAGTTCTTCATTTTGGGGCAGATGTTAAGTACATGTAACCGATCATCCTTCATCAGTATAGTGAACTAATCAATCGGCCGTCACAGTTGAGTCTGATTGAGCAGGATGAGTTGTTCTAGTAAAGTAATCAAACCACTCTTTGTTACAGGTGAGCCTGAATGAGCAAGACCAGTGTTGTTACAGGTGAACTAATCAAACCAGTCTTTGTAACAGTTGAGCCTGATTGAGCAAGATCAGTTGTTACAGGTGAACTAATCAAACCACTCTTTGTTACAGGTGAGCCTGATTGAGCAGGACCAGCTTTTACAAATGAGAGAACTGGAGGCTAAGGTACAGACGACAGAGGATGCCAACAGACACAGTCAGGCTGAGATGAGGAAACTTCTGTCTGCCCAGCAGAGGATGACGGCCAGGTGGGTGGACAGGGCTTTGATGTTTACCTGTACTGCTTACCTCACACACGCAGTAAACACACAATACAACCACTAGTAAAACCCTTGGAGCAGATTTTAGCTGGGTTGTTAAGACACTTGTCTGTCAGTTAAGATGTCGTATGAGATATGAATTCAATCCCGCCCTTGGGAAGGGAATTTGTAGATTACCCTTTTCTCATTGTTTGTAAGGGTTTGGTGACAATAAGCTTTCACCTAAACTCCTGTGGTGGTTGCCCCTTCTAATGATAAGTGAACACCACTTGTCCACGACCGATCATCCTATATAGTGTGAATATCTGTATTCCTATGTATTAGTGGGAAAATCTGTCAGTAACTTGCCAAAAGCAAGTTTTTTATTCCAGGCACTCTGGTTTCCTCCGGCCATTAAACCAACCACCATGTATGAGTGAAACATTTTTAGTATGGTGTTTATCAACAAATAAACCTGTAAACTGCATATTTTACCTGTGAATGATATATCCTCACATTACAATACATGTATGCCTACTTAGTAGTATAATTGTACTACACTTGTGCATTAGTGTGTTAGCAGGCAAGGTGTATCGACTCAGTTGTGTATATCAGCTCAGTATTATATGAATACTGTGGGCTATATACACCGGCAACACTTCAAATTTATGCAATGACAAATATGGATATATATATATATTTGACACATGCTGTTTGCACACACAGGTGCAAAATGAAGACAAAGTTATATTGTTGGTATATTTTTAAGAGAAATGTTATATAATAGATTGAAGTACTGATTAATTCTAACAAAAAACCTAGCACACAGCATATTAAGGAGTGTGCAGTTTATATCAAAAGGGGCCTCCGTGGCTCAGTCGGTTAGCGTGCTAGCGCAGCGTAATGACCCAGAAGCCTCTCACCAATGCGGTCGCTGTGAGTTCAAGACCAGCTCATGCTGCCTTCCTCTCCGGCCGTACGTGGGAAGGTTTGCCAGCAACCTGTGGATGGTCATGGGTTTCCCCCGGGCTCTGCCCGGTTTCCACCCACCATAATGCTGGCTGCCGTCGTATAAGTGAAATATTCTTGAGTACCGCGTAGAACACCAATCAAAAAAAAAAAAAAAAATCTATCAAAAGTTTTCTTGTTATGCAAAGAACAACATCATGCTCACAAACAAAATGATTATAGTTTTGTGTTGTGTCGTGTTGTAGATGGAAGGAAGAGTGTAACACAATAGCGCAGAAGTTAGAAGCAAAGCTGAATGAGTACAAGACAGAACTGAGCCGGTGTAAGAAACGAAATGAGGAGCTGACCTCCCTGATCAAAGAAAGTCAAGTGAAAACATTTGAGGTATGTGTCTTGCCATACTGAATTACATGTAGGTTAAAAAAAAAACCTTGTTAAATTGGTACAAAATAAACACACAAAGATTCAATGCTAAAGATCATGTCAAGGGTCTAGTTGGTCAATAGAGTATTAACTTGGCATTTGCTATTAGTTTTGTATTAGGAACAGACTGGTATTAACTTTAAACAACTGACCCCTGAAACTGTGTTGAGTATTTCCAAAGTACTATAATATTACCTTTACCTGCAAATGTAATTGGTTTTCCTCTCTTATTAACAGCAATATACCTGTGTATTTATGACATTTTTTTAGGCTGAGAGAACTATTGTTGAGTACAGTCACAAGATCCGGCGCCTTGAGGACCGTGTAAGAGACACAGAGTTCAGGGCATCTCAGACCAGTAAACAGGTGAGGTTTGATTCTCAGGATAGTGTTACAGTAACAGATTTCCATGTACTATCATACTCGCCACTCATTTCATCCTGTAACCCGTTCATAAATTGATTGAAGGGGTGTAAATGCAACTTTGTGGCAACAGTTAAATGCACCGTAGCATTCCACATATTAAGTATTATGATAGTACTAAGGTAATATGTTTCCACGTACCATCATACTCAGAACTTATTTCATGTTGTATCCTGTTAACAAATTGATCGAAAGGCTGTAAAACCAACATGCACCATAGCTTTCCGTGCTGTGTTACATTAAATATTATGATTGTGCTGAAGTTCTTCAAGGTTTCTCAAGTAAACTCTACAGAAGCCCATGTAAAAATTGCAATGTATGCTCAAGGCATAAAAGTTCTGTTATGGATGTGCAGGTTTTCTCAGGAGCTTGGTTGTCAAATGTTCTAGTCACGAACCGTTTTGGATTTCACTTTCACTTTCACTTCTCAATTCCAGTTGGCCAGACAAGCTAACCGGGAGAAGCAGATCAAACTGGATAAGTCTAACTTAGAGCGAGAACTTGGGCGAAGCAGAATGATATCATCTACAAGGGCTGCTGGGTAAATGTGCAAGAAAATACCACCATCATGAATAGCGATACTGTATGTGAAGAGATCCTGCAAAAATTACAAAGACTTTACATTATGTTTAAAAATGGTATTAACCAAGTACATGCTGGTACTTAATACTATGTATCAGATTTCTGAACTTTCATTTATTAACAAAGGTAATGTTACCTTTAAAGCAAGTTTTAACTTAGGTCAGTTGTGACATATACATGTTTTCAGTTTTATACTTGTTAAACATGGGAGTGGTTGCTCAGTCACATCAAAATTGCGTTCAATTCCGTTGTTGGGCAGGGAAGTTTCAAGTGAAAGAAAGCTAAAATATGAAGTAAGGTTCATCATACGCACAATTGAAAACTATGTGTAAAAATACTTTCAGATTTTATCAGATTTCTTAAAGTGTTTAAAGGCATTCAAACATTTGAATACTGTGGTGGGCTCTGTGAGACTTGCTGACAGTATCTAGGAACTCTGACATCACATCACCTTTTTTTTTTTCCTGATGTTGACCAGAAGAAAGGAATTTTTGAGAACAGTATTAGTAATGTTTATCAGTAATGTTTTATTCATGTGTAAAATGAGTTTTCTCAACATTCAGTGTCATCATTAGAGTTGAAAAAAATTTCCTGTGACGTCAGAGTTCCTAAACTTCGTAAAGCTCACCTTAGAATTCAAATGTTTGAAGGCCTTTAACTGCTCTCACAAAAATCTGAAAAATAAATGAAAGTATATTTTGTGCATAGTTTTAGAGGTCTTTTCCTTTCAGTATCCCCCTGCTTCTAGTGCTCCTGTGGTTGTCATTTGCTATTCACCAACATGACACACAGTGGTTGTCACATGTGCATGAGGTCGCCAAGGGTCAGTGGTGTACTCCAGTTTTCCCCCACCCCCACCCCATAAAACTGGTATAAATGAAAATTTGTGAGTGTTATGTTCAAGAACTCCCATTAATTTAAATGATATTAATGTTTTGTGTCACTTTTCTTTGCAGGAACAGAACAGAAGATCCTTTGGCTATGTCTGACCTCAGTGGCGCTGATCAAAATGTTGAAAACCTGTTAGATGAAATCTATAAGAGGTGATAGTGGAACAGCCAGTCATTGATGTTGAAGTCCGGAAAGCTGTCACAAAGACTTCCATTTGCCCCACATAGGTCATACGTGTATCATAGATCTCACCATGTTAAACTAGCTGTTTAGTTGAGACAAGAAGATTACTGTTTTACAGAATGGATTATGAAGTCTCTTACTTAATTATGTGAAATTATCAAATATTTTATTTGTATAGACAATAAACAAAGCCATATAAACTAGTTCATACATTCATATTTCTATATGCAAATGTGTATATATGAACAGATGCATGTAAATAGCAGCCAATGACTATTTCAGTCAATTATATCATTCCAAACAGCAAGTTTCAAAATTTTCGTCCATAAACCCAAATCATTTATTCATTTTAATAGTTGACCATAGAGTGTGTTTGAGTAGTTTGATGTCTTGGTATGGAGAAGTGTGCGAGATGATGTGTCAATTAAAACTATGATGTACTCCATACATGTTTATCATTTGACAAGCTGAGTTAATGCAGAGAAGACTCTTTTATACATTACATTTGATATTTACACTTACATGCATTTGTGTAGTCTGTCTAAAGGTATTTATCGTTAATTGCATGTTCATTCAGGGCTAAAGTAAAATGCATCCTGTGAGTTCCATCTGATATTTCAGAATTAAGCAGTGTATTTATAAAGATCCTAGTTGGTTAGCACGCTAGCGCAGCGTAATGACCCAGGAGTCTCTCATCAATGCGGTCGCTGTGAGTTCAAGTCCAGCTCATGCTGGCTTCCTCTCCGGTTGTACATGGGAAGGTCTTTCAGCAACCTGCGGATGGTCGTGGGTTTCCCCCAGGCTCTGCCCAGTTTCCACCCACCATAATGCTGGCCGCCATCGTATAAGCGAAATATTCTTGAGTACGGCGTAAAACACCAATCAAATAAATAAATATAAAAATCCTGTGGTCGATTTCCCATGTTTTCAATTTATTGATTTATTTCGTTGGTGTTTTACACTGTACTCAAGAATATTTGACTATATGATGGCCAGCAGCATTATGGTGGGAGGAAACTGTGTAGATGCTTGTTGAAACCAACGACCATTTGCAGGTTGCTGCCAGACCTTCCCACTCATGGCCGGAGAGGAAGCCAGCATGAGCTGTTCTCTAACTCACGGCGACCACATTGATGAGATGCATCTGGGTCATTGCGCCGTGCTGGCGTGCTAACCCTTTCGGCCACGGAGGCCAGTCACATGTTTTTAAAGCTGATACACTAATGCTCCTGATGTAAATGTGTATATCTGTACACTATATTTTATGTGCAGTTGTCACTCTCTTCATGACATTTTGCCGTTAAGTGTATGAACACTTTTACCAGAGAATACCCGTCACAAGTATTTAATAAAAAAATTTACTAAGATAATAAATAATGTTACCATATTTGAAAATATCTTTTGGACAAACTGATGCTGGTTGACCAGACATTATTACCAGATATTACATCACATCATATTTCATTCCAAGCTCTCCATAAAGTCCCAGGTTATTGTATGATTAAGGTACAAGTTTGACAGTTAATAAACTTACATTTATTATTCTCGTTACCTTGGTGCTTCATTAAACAGTAATTACTGGGTTTCGTATACAAGTATTTTATTTAATACTGTCAGTATTTCATTGAGAATATTTATTAATATTTTTATGTTGGTATAAAGGAATATAAACATGTACTACATTTATACCATGACTAACTACCATAAGTCTCTGTATTTAGCTTTGATTAGCTTTAATGGATATGTATTCCCATATGTTAACAGAAAAAAGAACTAGTTTTGGCACCACATTACAACCAACTGACTGCATAATGTGCATGTATTATGTAATGTAAACTGACATCAGTTAGTGTGTCTAATAGTAAAACTGCATTATGGATAAACAGACCAAACGTAACTAGACTTTCTTCAGTTTCATTGCTTAACAGCTATGCTGAACTCACTGGTTCCGCTGGAGGTTATATTACACTTGTTCACAACTTTCGTTTTGTTGTAGAATGATCTATTGATGTGTTACGTAGGTCTCATTTTTATCAAGTCACTTGTATGATTTGTAGGTTACTCCCACATTGCATTTATTGACACGTGGGCTATGAACTTTTGTGCGAAAGTATTGCTTTCCATGTCTTTCTGTTTCTTTATTTATATGTGTAATTCCATACGGATTAGTAATATTACCATTGTTTAATTTAATATACTCGGTCTTCATTCTTTTATGTTGAAAGAAGTTTTGGATTTTTCACTCTGGGCCTTTTGTAGCAGCATGCTGATATTGCAACTTCACTCATCCAGCTGGTATCAGGAAATATTTATTAATTTTGCAAAATATTTTTGCAAACTGATTTGGAAAAGATGAAAAATTTATTCTGTAGATATTTTAGCCCTTATAATCAAAGGAACAAAACATCGAAGTGTCCTTGTACATGTTACATTCCATTCTTTTACCGTCCATTAATAAACCTATGTGTTTTTTAGATGTACTTGTTGAAATATTTGTGGCTTTGTGTGCGGTTGTTGTTCAGCAACACGCCCAATCTATAATTCTGTTTCTATTGTTAGGATATCTATAAGGCAACAACAACAGCCGTTCGTCCGTAATGACCCCGTCCCAACCGGAGATACTCTTTGGCGTAACAAAATTGTTCGCGACAGAACGTCACAGAAAACGCAATGTAGACATTTTGCTATCGGGTCATTGATCGTATTATATTCTGGAATGTGTAGCATGAGAGTTAAAATCTATTGATATGTCTCAACTTTTTGGCAAGAACCAAAATGAGGATACAAATCATGGCCTTCGATATCAAAATGACGAAGGTACATAAATTGCGTACATATATTCATCTACATAAAAGTGTTACCTTTGGTGAAATATAGGACAGAGTGTTTTCGTATCTACACTCTAAGCGATTGAAACTAGTATTAAAATAATCTGTAGCCCGGGTTTTTGGAAGAAAATGCCGTCTGCCATGTGAGGTGTGGTAAATAATTGATCACAGGCACGTGTTCTGTGCCAGTAATGCTAAGGCTAAAACAGTTCGAGTTACATTACACTACACAGTAGGCCTACTTGTAAAATATTTTGGAATGTAGGTTTCATGAATTTTTAACTTGTCTCGGCCAGTGGAAGAAGATTAATGTCAAAGAATCGCACGGCATTCAAACCTGACTTGAATGGAAATGAGAAAACAATGAATACCCGTAAATTCTCGACAATATACTACATGAAATGTCTAAAAACGATGAACAGGTCATTGGAGCATTTTCAATGTCTCTGTGGATTGGAATAGATTTGGTTAAATTATGCCGTTCTTGGTTCCACAAGGCCTACTGCCCTTGACACCTTAATTGGTTAACCTGAACTATGTATTAACTAGGGGGGGCCTCCGTGGCTCAGTTAGTTAGCGCGCTAGCGCAGCGTAATGGCCCAGGAGCCTCTCACCAATGCGGTCGCTGTGAGTTCAAGTCCCGCTCATGCTGGCTTCCTCTTCGGCCGTACGTTGGAAGGTCTTGCTGCAACGTGCGGATGGTCGTGGTTTTCTCCCGGGCTCTGCCCGGTTTTACTCCCACCATAATGCTGGCCGCCGTCGTATAAGTGAAATATTCTTGAGTACGGCATAAAACAACAATCAAATAAATAAATAAATAAATAAAATGAATCTAAAACGACATCAAAACCTGCGTGCTAAAAAATATTTCACTTATACGACGGAGTCCAATGCCGTCGTATGAAATATTGTTGAGTACGGCGCAAAACACCAATCGAGTAAAATAAATAAATGTACTAAGTAGGCCATCATATATTATCTTCGTCGCCATGATATGGCAGAGGTACTGCTGGCGTGGCAATTTTAAATCGTTCGCTCGTATATTGTCCTCGTGCTTTCAATGAAGAAATTCACGAACAGGTTTGGCAGACCATCAGATCAGTCGGAGTTTTATAATTGCTTTTTGTTTGCGTTCCTTCTTTAAACACACAAAATCGGCTGCAAAGTAATCGCACAAGCGTTTTCCTGTATCTTCATTATTTTCTCAAGTGTTCTGTTTGGGTTTTTTAAAAATTTTCTACACCACAGTAGACCCACACTGTTTCAAGAGGTCATATCTGAGATGTTTTTAAAAAAATCCATATTTGCTAATGAAATAAAATTTCCAGTATATACCAAGAATAGCTGAAATTATTGTGTTTCTGTTAATGTCAGATTCGTACCTAACAGTGCTCAAATAAGTGTAAAGTTTGAAAAAGATACAATGCGACACGCTTTGAAAATTGTTGGAATTTTATTACCGATTTTGAGCCGTAGCGCCTGCCCATACTAGACTGATAGTTTGTGTAAGGCAATTTAGGCTGTTCTAAAATGGTGACAAAAATTTGATTGCGTTTGCGCAAAAATCATTGGTAAAATCTCTTTGACGTTCTATTTATTAATACCCAGTTATTCCACCTTCAAATTTTGACCTGGCGATAGCCTGTAGTGTTTAAATGTATAATGACTTTTCTTTGAAGGATCTGTTCTAGATCAGAACTGTTGGCTGCTTCCCAATCCGCTGTACAGTAGCACATGCTGTGTAGGGTAAGGTTCATTTACGGCTACTTAGAAACACCCAAACAGTCATTAAATATGCATGGTACCGAACCATTGATAGTTTCTAATCTGTCGAAAATGCCTTTGACCTGTACCGGCTTCAACGCCATCTGCCATTTGGAATCTACCTTTCGGGGCATGTATGGTTAAGAGACCCACGGCACAAGACGAACGGCATGTCGATGATTTTGGTAGGTACATTGCACTTAGCATCAACAATGCATTTGAAAGGATACTTGAGTTTAAGTGAACAAGTCTAATTGTGAATTGATCGCCGCTAAAATATGTTTAGTGTTCAAATTCAATATGTATTTGCATTCATTTTTGCCTTTTGCCCATCTTCAGAGGTACAGTACACATTATATGTTAAGAATACTAATATTTTTTTAAATGTTTGGTCATTTTCATGAAGTTTTAGGCCAAAAAATTGATAATGGTTGGAATCGAGAGCCCATATGTATATATAATGCACATTTACTTCCTAAATGAAATAGATTAAGTAAAGATAACGTCCGTAAGTGGAGTGACGAGGTGTTCGCTCAATCACTGTCTCCTTGCCCAAGAGAAGTCTTTCTTTCTCCACCATAATTTCCCTGAAAATTCTGCTTGTGAATAACGGTCTGTATGACGGACTGGATTGTAGAATCATAGCGTTTCATCCTTATTATTGTAATACAGATGCAGCGTCTTTGTCCGAAGAAATATTGCTGAATACAGAAAAAAGCTACAACTGATCTATAGCAGTCACAACCTCGTGGTGTTTGGGGTGCGGCTTTAGTGTATATTGTGTTTTGGCTTCAGTTAAGAACTTATACTGACCAATACTTTGCTTCAGAACACGTATGATTTTGTTTTGCAGACAGCCTTCCTGACAGTTAAAGCTAGTATCACGTGTTGCAGTCATGTCTTGTAAATAGCGCTGTGTATGGAAGATGGGATGTGCTATATCTCTCAGCAACCGAGTGTCAGCTGGGGATTCTGTGATCAATGTTCAAAGTCAGGTAATAAAAGCAAGACATTTCCTGTCATATACCATAATGTTAGGCCTATACATCAAGCTAAATAATCTTGATATGTAACCACCTATATTTAGATCGTTGATATAAATGAACGTAACACCGTGAACAAAATCACATTCTTGGGGATAACTTTTCAGGCCATCGGGAGTATCACCCCACTCCCATCTCCACTCCCATCAACACAGATGATGTATATATTTAAGTGCCCGGGTAACAACAGGCCAGTTTTGATACAATAAGCATCACAGCAAACCTAACCTTAATAGTGTTCATTTTTACGGAGTGCCATAGCAAATGGTGTAACATGTGTGTTGATTGCAAGGCACTTAGCTCATGGTTTCTTCACTACTCAGGCTCGGCTGACCAGAGTAACGACCTTCAGAGCGGTACAAGATGTTAAGCCGAGAAAACAAAATGGCCGCATCAGTGCATTCAGAAACGGCAACGAGAAACATCATAGCAGCCAAACTTTGTTGACGTTACCGGAAGAATCCTGCGTTGATGACTTCAGAAATGGCCCTGGCCAGAAATTCTTCCAAGACTTCCCCACTCCATCCCTTTTGGAAGAGGCCCAACGGGAATATTCGAAGTGTGGTTATGAAGTTTCCACAGCGGGGGGGATTAGGAAGTTACCCTTCCCGGCCCAGAACTGGAAACGTGATGTGTTTAAGCTGGAGGACTTCGTTGAGATCGACAGACACGCTACACAGGTAACTTCGGGTTTTGTGTACAGGGCAATGAGCTTGATTGACAGATACGTGAGCCTACAACCAGCCAAAAAAAACGTTTTAATTAGGATGATGCTGATTGGAGCACTAAGGCTTTATACCAATTTTAGACGTTCAAATGTACTCTGTGTATGTCTTAATTTGTTATAAACTTGGCCGTTCAACGTCACTTTAAGTTCATTGAGGTCTCAGTTGAACTCCGTTGGACCCTATTCACAGTAAATTAAACCATTACATGCAGTTCAGATCACTGTAATACAAGTTTTAACAGTATTGAATCTCGGTTTCAGATGCCCGCTGAGTGTTGCCTTGACAACCTAGAAGACTTGGTGGGGGACCTTCTGAAGCCGACAAAGGACAGTTTAGGTGCTGTAAGAGTTATATTTCGTTGGATTGCCGCTCAGGACATCAACAACATGGATCTGATTGGAGTGCAAGCACCCTGTACCGCTGGCTATTACTTCTTGCGAATCAAACAGGGGAAAGGTGGCTATGCTGAACTATTCCAAAAGATGTGTAGGTGAGTTATGGGTTACCCAATGGGTGACAGAGCAATTGCATGAAAAAGTTACATTATACATGATTTTTGTCTTGTTTGCGAAGCAGAGCCTGGTACACGTGTCATAGCAGAACTGCCATGATGTAGTTTATTTTACCATGTGCATGGGAATAGGATTGTGTACACCGAACTTTTCGTTTGTGTTTCAGTTTGGCCAAGGTGGCGTGCGTTCTCATCCATGGATTTGTCAAGGGCGTAGGGTATGAACCAGGAGAAGAAGTGACAGATCATGTTGGCGTCTGGTCCGCAGTCTTTGTGAGAGACAGCTGGCGATTGGTCGACTGCCAGTGGGGATCTAGTCACGTATCTGTAGGCGGAGCCGGGGGGTCGTCTGCTTCCTCGAAAAAACAACACAGGAAGGCAGCGAGTATGTCTTACGCCTATGAAGAGTTTTACTTTCTCACGGATCCCCATCACTTAATTTATAGCCATTTTCCTTATGATGACAGATGGCAACTGTTGGCGAGGCCATTGACTTTAGACGAGTTTCAGAAAATGGCGTACCTCAAACCAAGTTTCTTTGATTTGGCCTTTGACCTGGATAGTCATCCAAAATGTATACTGGAATTCGAAAGCACACAGTGTACATTGACTTTGAAGGTCGCTCAAAGTGGACGGCGGCGCTTCGTTTATAGATTGTATCTTTTACAACGAAATGGTGTGATATCTGAAACGAATGAAACTTACCTGGAAAATTTCGTGTTTCTTGAGATTCTGAAAGAGAGTTCTACGATGGTGGCAAACATTCATTTCCCGTTTCCTGGAAAATACAAATTTAAGCTCTTCAGTAAAGATACCACAAATGAATGTAACGAGTTTTCAAGCATTTGCTCTTACGTGATATATTGCGACCAGGCTGTAAAGTTGACCGAGTTTGAGCCCAACCCTAATAACCCCAGACACGAGTGGGGGCTTGGAGCCGACACAGAGGCCCTAGGAATCGAACTGGCTTCCCACAAATCTGGACGTATTGAAACTGAAGCAGGGGAGGTTGAAATTCGCTTTCGTCTTCACAAAGATGTCGAAATTTTGCATAAACTTCTCCGGAAGGGTGAGTCGGAAGCTAAGTACAAGAACTTCGCCTTTAGCCGTCGAGAAGGTAATGATATTATTTTCAAAGTGAGGCTTCCGCGAGTTGGGAAATACATGCTTTGTCTGTATGCAAAGGAAGTTGGAGCAAACGGAAATTTTCCGAACGTTTGCAATTTTCTTCTTGTATGCGACGAACCTGCAGAGGATTTGTCACCTTTTCCTGCTGTGTACAACGGTCGAGTTGGTCCTAATGGCAACTTTCGTCAACTTAATATGGCCACCGTAGGAGGTGACTCTGGATATTTTACTTGCAGCGAGTCTGGAGAGTTGGTAGTGAGGTTTCAGACGCCAGAATCAGTCTGCCTCGTTCCCAAACTCTGCCTCCAGGACGGGTCAAGTTACAAGGAGTTGGACGAGTACGCAATTTGCAAAACGAACTCCGGGAAAGCAGAAGTTCACATGGTATTTCCTGAACCAGGTACATACCAGTTTATTCTTTATGGCAAAGACAGGTCGTCTTCTGTTAGTGGATACCCTCCGGTCTATTATGGTATGATCCAGGCAGACTTTCCTAAGGTTGGTGCTCTCCCTTTCCCCAAAGTCTTCTCTAACTGGAAAGATAACTTTCGTTTACTGGAACCTACTTCCGGATTCTTGCCCACAAATTGCACGATCCGGTTTTTGGTGGACATTCCCGGTGCAGCTGGAGTGGCGGTAATTGGTGGTACATGGAACCATCTACACCAAAACGAAAACGGACTTTGGGATGGCTCTCTGGATACAGGGGATAAGGAATGTGATCTAAAGCTGTCTGCAAGTTTGACGAAGGGGTCTGGGAAATATTCTTGCCTCCAGATGTTTAAGGTAAAACTGCGAATAATGGTGTATAGAATTCATTTCTGTAAAACACTGTCCTGAAATAAACATAGGTCTATCCATCATGACGACAAATAGTCTTTGCAAAGAAAGGTACTTCTACATGAAAGGGCCGAGATCGACAGGGTAAGTTTTCATTATGATGGGATTAATTAATGTTTGAAGGTTAACAAACCTGTTGCCGAATAATAATAGTTTTATGGCATATTCTGAGGTCAGAACATAATATCGTCCACATCTGAAATTCCTGCAGTAATTAGGCTCTCTCTCACGTTATGTAAGATCTTGTTTTAGCTGCTAGTACATACAAATCATTTACACATTCACACCACCGTCTCCTTGCCAGTAAACTTATGAATGAATGAATGAATGATTATGGTTTAACGCCACATCGGCAATATTTCAAGCATATCGTGGCGAGAAGCAAACTTATGAAGTAGAACATTTAGGTGCATTTGTCTTGATTTCAGTACCGTGGAGCAAATTTTCACAACGTTGGTCCTACTCAGTTCACTTCTCTGCAGTAGAACACTTGACTAAAGGGAACATTGCAGGTAGTTTCACCCAGTTTTCGGTTAGTCTTAACAAACATCCAAAGAAATATCTCAGCACATACTTGCAGTCCAACTCAACCCTGGAGAGATGGAGAGATGAGCTCTTGTAGGGAGAATGGTGAAGCATAACACTGTACACCATATAAACGTATTATACATCAGCTTTCAGAAAGTATAGCTGACGTCGAGACTAACTGACAGAGTAGTAAGCATGGCCAGGTAGTGATTACGATATTCTTTCGGCATGGACTAATTACAGTAAATTAATGGTAACACCTCAAGAAGAAATGAGCACTGACTGTTTTTCTTTCCTCCTATATATGATTACAAACAAGCGAAATTTAGGAATAAATACTACCTGAAAAAATTTCCTTTCATAACAGGTGGTGTCTGACGAAAGTTTGAAGCAGATGATCGAAAATCAAAAAGAAAGTTACAAGGCTTCACAAGTTAAGGTGAGATTAAAGAAAGAGAAGAAAGACGCCGTGGATCTCCAGAAGGGGCGAGTGTGCAGAGAAACCATTGAACAGCGAAAGAAACTGGAAGATGAAAGAGGGCAAATGCAATCAAAACGCGAAGAAGAAATTAGAAAAGTGAAAAACGACGTATTAATGAAAAAAGTTGCCGAAGAGCTACAGAGACAAAAGACCAATGAAGATTTGAATAAGGTAGACACGCAAGCTGTTGCTGAATACCAGGCTCTCAGCGAAATGAATGCAGTCCGGATCGGAGGTGGAGATGGCGGTGTCGGAGATGCATACAACGGAGGTGCTCGCGTAGAAGGCGGTTACGTCGTAGACACGGGATTTCTACATGGTACACATACTGATGGAACCCAATTCGTTGAAGGTCAGATTGTTGAAATACAACCTGGTGGTGCTCAGAGTAATGCCAGCAATTTTCCTGGTGGAAAAGTCGGAGGTGCTCAAGCAAATTACACTCAATATGTTGGCGACAAAGGGGGAGTCCAAATTTGCACCCTTGGGCTGGATGAGTTAGGACGACCTGTGTTTACTGGTGGCAATGGCGACGTACCTATAGGCGGGGCCACACATGGTATCGTCAAAACCGACCAGTCAGCCAAGATAGTTGAGATGGAACAGCCTGAAGAAGATGTCAGAAATGCAGAGAGACAAGTAAGTTTTTATCTGCTTGAAAAGTTTACAGAGTGTTAACAAATTCAAGAAATTAGGTTTTGACACAATGGTTTTGTTATAACAGTATCAATGACATAACTGAGCGTGTCTTTTTAGAAACTATATTCTTAAAGGGTTACTAGCACGATGTTTAGAATTTTACCAAAAGAACATCGTCTCATCCAAATAAAAGTAGCAGAATGCATATATCGGGTGGGCATAAAAAATGGGCCGTACTTTGACACTCAGTATCTCCGAAACCCTCTTACGTCAGGGAGCCCCGTTGCTCAGTTGGTTAGCGCACTAGCGCAGCGTAATGACCCAGGAGTCACCAATGCGGTCGCTGTGAGTTCAAGTCCAGCTCATGCTGGCTTCTTCTCCGGTCGCACGTGGGAAGGTCTCTCAGCAACCTGCGGATGGTCGTGGGCTTCCCCCGGGCTCTGCCCGGTTGTCATCCACCATAATGCTGACTGCCGTCGTATAAGTGAAATGTTCTTGAGTAGGGCGTAAAACACCAATCAAATAAATAAATAAATAAATCTTATGTCAGCTTCTAAAAATGTACACACTTAAAAGCCATTATGTCTTAAGTATACAGACCAAATTTCAATTTCATCCTTTAAGATTTCTGTTCATGGGACCAAAATCAAAATAGAGGCAAAAACGCATGTTCCGGACATTTCAAAATGACGTTCTACATTGTTTTACTTGAAAAGGTGATCAATTCCTTGTCTGCCGCAGAGAAAACCATCGTGGTTCAGCAAAACTTGTGCCTGTCTGGCAAAAGGGTTTCTCTGCCACTAGAGCCAGACAATTTTTCCAGACGACACTTGATTGACGCGTGTCACATAGGTGCAGCGCGCGCTCTACTCATGACACCCGACAGGTGATGCAATGTGGATGGTCGTGGGTTTCCGCACATACATAATATTATATTTATTATATTATTATTATTATTAATATATATATATATATATATATATATATATAATAAACATTAATTGATTGAGACTTCAAATTGACATCCTATTTTAAATTAAAAAACGCAAATGTAGTCGATAGCTCATTAAGTTTAATCTTCATTGTTATTACAGGAGATTATCATCATTGCAAGATTGATTATTTATTTCCTGACAATTGGTTTTCATTTTCCGAGCATTGGTTTTCATTTTCCTGACAGGCAGCCCTGTTGGAACTTTCAATTGCACAGGCCGGAAACTTGGCTGAAAAGGAAAAACAGGAAGAAATCGCGGAAGGTTTGCTTGGCTCAAAGAACAAAACCATTTATTGTAGTCATAGTAAACGGAATCACTGTATAAATCATATGCTTTAGTAGTTATGCTGCAGTGGTGTTGGCAATAATCTATGCTTTGCATTTTAGGGATACATTATTTTTTAGTCACACGCTTTTAAGCTCACAATACACAATTCAAAATTATTCATGCGTAATGGAAAACTTTGATCCTATGGCAGATGCCTGTGGCTTTTTAAGCCAGATAACGGTATTTTTTAATTTCTAGGGGAAACAAAGGTCAACTGAAATTTAGTGGACTATTACCGTGTTATGGTTTAACGTCTTCGTATATATATATAATGTGTGTGTGTATTACTTAGCATTTGAGTATAATTCAGCACTCTCATGTTTCTTAAGAACGTTGGATTTCTTCACAAATATTTATCAAGTATTTGGTTAGGTGTTGAGGGCTGAAGAGAGCTTGGGGGAGCGGGGACTGGTTCCTGTCTGTGTCCTCCTCACATAAAACGGACTGCCGTTGTTGAGTTAAAGTAATCATTTAAAATCGTTTAAAATGAATGATTGTATATATTTAGCCACCAGAGCGAAGGCAGCTCAGGAAGAACTTCAGGCGGCGATGCAGAAAGCAGACAAAAATCTCCTAGAGGCTGCAATTAAGGGATTCCGGGAGAAGAATATCAAGTCCTTAGGCAACGTGCTGGAAGATGCGCAGAGGTTGCTGGACAAACTGGCTCTGAGAGAATGTAAGCAATTCAATACTGGTTGACGTGGTTCATGCCAACTTCTACCAAAGACCTGACGAGTTCGATTCCTACTCTCACCATATAGTTCGTCTTCAGCTGTTTTAGGGGCAGTATGCTTTTTATTGTGTATAGGCAATTGACCAGCTGCATCTGGTTTCTGTTTGGCTTTGGCAATTTTCCTTAACTCATTTATAAGACAATACATGTATAAGTGAATTTTGCTTTTTGTCAATGCAAAAAAACGACTTTCAGAAAATAAAATCGCTCTATCTCTACTTAAAGACTGACTTTCAGAAAATAAAAGATGCTTCAAGATTGAAAGGTCTATGTCTCTTAGACAGTAAATTCAGGTTCAGTGCCAGAAGGGGTCAAGCCTAATTTCAGTTTTGAAAAAAAGGTTTAAATTTCAGAGCATGCGAAACTTTGAAGAGATAATGTTTGATAATAACCATCGGGGATGTATCGCAAAGATCACTTGATCAGCTTAAAATTCAACACGAAGACAAAGAGAAAACTTCCATCAGAGCTACAGAGGAATTTTGTAAGATTGAAGTCCATTGATTAGTTGTCTGATCTTTTGATTTTGGTTTTGAAGTAAAGCAAAATATTGACCTGAACGGTATTATTATTTGGAATTTCTTTACACGTACTCTTGTCAAGATACATAACTGAAGGATGAAGATTTGCCACGGAAATAACAAAAGTCACATATTGGATTATATCAGCTTCTCTGAAAGTGCAATAATAACACAAGATTTTACTGAGCCTGTAAAAAACAATGGCTAAAATAGAAAGCTCTTGTTCCATGCACTATGTTAAGGAATATCTATGATCACAGTTGCTGGGGTTTTTATTGTATCCAAACTGATTTAACCAGAAGGTAAAAGTACTGAATTTCCCCAACGATAGCTGTAACAACAAGGCGGACCAGTGACTGGCTTTCTACACCACAGGCTCATTTATGACATCGGAAATTTGTGCTGAACTGATTATTGCCCTATTGATGATGTGTGTATAGATGTTTGGGCTTGATACAAACACGTGTAGTACATGGTTCGAGGATTTATTTATTGCCTGACGCAATAACATAGGAGAGGAAATGGACCTGTATTACATATTATTACATCTTATCAACTTTGTGCTGTAGGTGCCAGATCAATAGGACCTGCGATATTAGAGATGTTTTGTACACCTGATTAAGGGTCATACGTTTATTGCTAATGTTTAGCAGCGGGTTTGTGATTCTCTTGATTCATTGAATACAATGTGCATCCTCACGCAATGAAGCCACCTGCATAACAGACCTATGTCTCTTGTTTCCTATATCAGTCGGACTTATTTAGACTCATAATCGAAGAATCCCAATTCCCCTACTGACGTTTCCTCGAGAGTGGCTTTTACCGATGTAGTGTGAACATCGCTTTCCAATATGCTAGCAGAACCAGTTTGCTGAAGTCTAACACACGCCTTTTAGCACATCTGGAATGCACATGCTATGTTGGAGTATGCGGTTGGACCGAATTATTTACAGTGTGTATGTTTGCCTCTGCTCTTTCATTCCTCGTGACTTTCAGATGATAAAAACTCAGCTGTGTCAATAATTTGTCGAAACATTCAACTCCCACTGAGAAAATAGTAAAGTCAAAGTAATGCATTGTTATTTGAGGAGTGTGCCAATTCAAAATTTGACTAATAACTGATTCTGGCGCAAGACATCAATGTTATTGGACCAATTCCTGAAAACAATTGTTGGTTTACATCATTATATGAAACACCAATATAATATGGCTGCAGAACATAAAACTTGTTAAATGTTTATAATTTTAGTTATACCGGGTACGTTACAGAGATAAGCATTTAAATAACATTTCTAATTTTAAAGTCAATGTGGAATGGGCTTTAGGATTTTTCCGTGACACGAAATTATTGTTACTTAAAGCCCTCAAGAATGCCATAGAAGCAAAGGATATGGTAGCGCTGAAGAGGACAGTATGGCACATTGAGGACAGAGGGTTTCAGGAGTTCCTTGGGGAGGACCTCACAAAAGGGAAAGAGAAGCTTAAAATCTTGGAAAGATTGTCCAAGCTCAAGTCGTCCATCTTGTCCATGGATGCGGGCACGATGACTGAGTTGAGACGATATAATAACCCTCCTGAAATGGTGCATCAAGTCATGATAGCTACTTTCCTGCTCCTGGGAGAGCACGAGGGCATCACGAAGGTAACGGCCACTGAAACGCTCTTTGAAGCTAGAATCGCTTGACAAAATGTGTTTGTTTCAGAAACAATACCATATAACAAACAATTTAAAGTCTCTTGACATAAGTGTCATAACCTGGAACAATTTGAGCCGCTTATACATACTAAATCAGGTGTTAAAATTGAGGTCTGGCTATATGGCTGGTGCTTAATCCTCCACGTACTGGGTTGATATGGCTTACCGAGACACTCTATGATTTCTTCATCTATAAATCTCACCCCCGTCATACAACTGAAATGTTGGTAGGCATTATTTCATATTTAATTACGGGGAAACTCTAAGATCCCTGGCTTACAAATTTGACGCAGGGGTAAAATGTTCTTAATGATTTATCTGACTGATGTTAACCGACATACTCAAAATTTTTATAATTGGTGGAATAAACCGGAATGCCCGGAGAAAAGCACCGACCTTCAGCAAGCTACTGACGGACTTTTCCACGTGTGACATGCAGATATGTAAACCACATTGGTGGAAGAGAGGTGGTCTTCGAGGTCCCATAAGCAGTAAAAGCGGGGATATGTGCAAATTCGCTACAGTCCATAGGCGGTATTGGACCTAAATCTTTAACCACCAGCTTACGACCTGTTCCTTAGTCCTATTTAGTAAACAAATACTAATAAGTAAATCAACAAATAGATGTAATCCTTTGCAATAATTTGCCCTATAATTAAATATTTTATTCTATTTTGGACAGAAATGGAAAAACTGTCAGAAACGCTGTAATCCTACTGGTCCAGATGGTTTGAAGAGGCGGGTCCTTGAGTTCGACGTTGATCAACTACACCCGGAAATCGCTGCCCGCGCTGCGCAGATCCTGTCGGAAGTAGAACTCGATGACGTGAGACTCATTAGTTCCGGAGCTGCCGCATTCTATGTTTGGGTACGTTCCTTTCTGTTCAGCCAAGGGGATCGTTAGTTCAAATGGACTATTATGATAATTGTCCGCCGTTGGTTCCCTTCTTGACGCTACCTTCTAGTTTAAACATGTTCTCGCTACGATATGGTTGAAATATTTCAGACGTGGCCATTCTATCATTCTTGACTGATAACATGTGCCCGTCAAGATAATCCGATTTTCTTGCTATAATTTCAGTCTTGTGACCAGTTTCCAAAATCAACCAAATCAGACCACCATAGAACTAATGAAATTAAAACAGATACATGCAAAGAGAAGCAGTCAACAGTTTTCAGCGATCATAGAAAAACGCAAGGAATGTTCCAAACGAATGAATTAAATCAGTATCGAAATCGTGCACCATGTTAATTTATGAGTCGTTGTTAATGACAAATATTATCTCAGTTTCGTGTTTTTCGCAACTTTCTTATATATCCAAAGCGGCAGTCATATACAACACGCCTTACCCAGGGTGGAGAGGAAGTAGACATTAGTATGAAGCTGGACATTCCATCCATACTTATTCATGAGAAAACTGCACCAACTGTAAAATTTAGGAACCTTAGAATGAAGGCTTTTGATCTGATATACTTGAAAGAACAGATAACGGAATGCCAACATCGGAAAACACCATAGAAAGAATGCAAAAAGTAGCACTTAGAGCTTCTTTAATGTGAATGCGCAACTTCTTACAGGTTAAAGGTATAATCCAGGAAATGTTCGACAGGCAGCCGGATGGTGCCAAAGAGATACCACCGGCAAGCAAGTTCAGGCAGAAGCAGATATTCCTGGGCCGTGGCGACATCGATGACGACGATGGTGATCGGCCTATAAGTCGGGCCAGCTTGATGAGACCTACTACATCTCGTACCATAAGACCCACTACGACGCGCAGTGTCCGTAGACCATCTATTGCGGTACAGTAGACCAATAACCATTGACATATTCAAAATAGCACAGCGGTGAATGGCAATTGTATGGTGCCATGTCTGAAATACTTGGTTTTCTCCCTCACTAATATCATAACATACATAAATTATTTTAAATACATTTTTTTAAAAAACACATTTTTGTCTTTGCCCCAGGTTCTTATTTAGACTGGGTTACACCGTATTAAGTAATAAGACATGATTAAACGGGGATATCTGCAAATACCCTACAGTTCATAGGCGGTATTGGATCTAAATTAATGTAACACCCAACGCGTGATGTAATAAAAATGTCCTTGCAATGTAATATCACAGTATGACTTAGAGACAGATAAACGCTGATGGTAACTATGTAAGTCATGTGATTGGACTTGTGTGTGATATGTCCAAACGCCTACGTTGTCACAACAGGGGAGGTGACGATGGTCGAGGCACAGGACTGTGTGGGTGACATGCCATATTGAAATCGACTGCTTATGTGCACAGCGTACGTAAAGTCCAAATAACTTTAAGAGACGCACAGATGAACGCAAATTTTGATCACAAAATTCGGGGACTGGTTTTATTTCAATGAACTCTGACGAGCAGAAGCTTGATTGGCGTTGCAAAAGATTTCGTCAGACGTGGAGTTAAAAAGTATGAAGAAAAGAAAGATATACTTATGCATGTATATACGAGAAAAGTCTACTTCACATTTACTTGCATGTTTTGTCTTGTTGTAAATATGTAATCTTTGCATGGCCAACGAGGCGAGTAACAGTAAAGTGAGGCAGATATAGTATTTTGCCATATACTTTAAGTATCTCAGGTCTACTGCGGTTGGTTATACAGTTGTATGATTAGGCGTTTTTAGTGTACAGCAATTAAAGTGAACACGTCTGTTAATATTTTGTATAACTTTCAATGTGTTTTTCTCCCTTTCCTAAAACTTTGGTAACACAGTTGTGACACTTTTGAGCGGAGATCAGGGAAAAATCCTCAGTACATTGTGTGTTTTGACTACTGAGATATTCTCTGTGGGCTTAAACGTATTGCTGGTTTTTACTGCTGTTGCTTTTTTGTAATCATTAGTGGTATTGAAATGATACGTAATTAAATGGCACATATTAATTTAATTATTGATTAATTCATTCATTCATTCATTTATGGTTTGCGCTGTACTCGCTGTATGAAATGAAATACACTGTTGCCCAAAATGATAGAATAAAATATTTTGTACCAGATTTTTCCAAATTTGCACCAGATATTTCCAAATTTGCACCAGATTTTCCCCAAGATTTTGGGCTACCAAGAAAATTCTAGACAGATTTACCACCTTCGGTTAAAGGTGGAACCATTTGCAATGTTCAAACGTTCATAGAATGCAAAATGGTGAAAGGAATACAAACCAGAGGATATAGCTTCAATTGTTGAGATTTAATGTGACCATAAGATTCGAATGAAAACAGATGAATCGATAAACTTGACAAATGGGAATGCATAAATAAGATTAACAACAACAGCAACAGATTAAAACTCTCTAGTAACGTGTGTGACCACCTCTGGCACGAATGAGGGCAATGAGACGCCGCGGCATGCTATCAACGAGGTTGTTGATGACATCAACGTGCATAGCGTCCCAGGCTCTTCCCTCAGAGCCTGTCCCAATTCTTGCAGGGTTTGAGGTGTATTGTGCCGGTCCTTGATCGTACGGCCAAGGACATCCCAGGCATGCTCGATGGGGTTCATGTGAGGCGAACAACCTGGCCATGGGAGCTGCTCCACACCCTCATCCCAAAGAAATTGTCAGACGACGTTGGCCCTGTGTGGCCTGGCGTTGTCGTCTTGAGGCCGAAACTTGTTGCTGTAGACTTCTCTGGCATGTGGGAAGCAGTGTTGCGGTAAAATATTCAGATACGCGGCAGCGTTGACGTTTCCTTCCGTCACGATAAGCTCTGTTTTGCCACCATGATGAATGCCACCCCAACACCATCACTGAACTGCCACCACCTTGACGGGACTCCCAGACACAGTCATCATGGAGGTTCTAGCCACGCAATCTCAGAACCCTTTGTCGTCCATCCTGTCGGTCAAGGATGTATCTGCTTTCGTCAGTGAAGACGACGTGACGCCAATGGCCGACCTGTAACGCCCGGTGGCCCCTAGCCCAAAGGAGTCGTACAACACGACTTGTGACCATCCGTCTTGCTCGATGTCCTGAATCAATAAGTTGTCGACTCACGGTTTGGCGTGAAACACGAGCCCCATAGTGTTGCCTCCACACGAGACGGAGACGGCTGGCTGGCATTCTGCGGTTTGTTCGACACAGGTGTATCAGTCTCCTATCCTGTCGTCTTGTGGTCGAACGTGGGCGCCCTGTTGACTGTCCTGGCGCGTTTCAGAATCTTAGAGACCGCACTTTGTGATATCCCTGCAAAAGTGGCAATATCGGCCTGTTTAAACAATTCCCGTCTTAGGGCAACCATCCTCCGTCGAATCGCTAGTGGCGTAGGAGCAGGCATGACACTGTGAACTTCTATGCCACAATTTGCGTCCATGAAATCAGGGCTGGCCTAAACAGAAGGCCTGTTTATACAGGGGTGCAGCCGAAGAGAAAGTACGAAACTTAAATTGTGTCGCTTTAAATGGCTCTCAACCGAAAGCCCTTCCACGTAACTAAATTTTTGGCTTCCACTTACATAAAGGGTCCTTCGTATAATAGTTAGGAAGAGCCACGTGTATTGCAGGGAGGACCAAATACTAGTATTTTCCAGAAGTATAACCTAAATATGTTTTATTCCATCATTTTGGGCAACAGTGTATCTCATACATAAAACGTCAATCAAATAAATTAATTAATTAATGTATAAACAGGAGCACCCCAGTTGGGGACAGCGGCGGAGAGTGTAACCATAACAACGTGATAACATAGCAGGTTGACCAGACCAATCGGTTATTGGGGTTCTGAGCCAGATTGACAATAGGGACAGAAAACGCGTGTATTGGACTTTTAACGCGGGATGCAAGTAAAGTACCTTCAAGAGAAGAGAACATATTTTTGGTTTGATGAAGACATTTCTTGCCCAAATTTTGCAATACCATTTCTTCCACCCTTAGAAGTATATGATCTGGATTTGAGAGCCTGAGCTGAAAACCATTTAGTAAGCTCGCGAGGCACCCTATATGCTATATACCAGATCTCATATAGTGTGTCTGAACGGAATTGTGTTTTCCGCATTAGATCAACGAAACTATTCTACAAGCTCATGAATGTATGATATTCAAGTAATTCTGCAAAATTAATACTTTCTTAACATTTAATACAAGTGTCCTGTAAAGCACTAAGTGTCATGCATTGACATTTGTCTAGTTGAAATTCACGAATCCGTCACGCAATGACATTTTGTTAGTGGAAGTATTCACCGCCATTCATGAATCAGTCACGCATTGACATATTGCTAATGGATCCATTCACCACCATTCACGAATCGGCCAGGCAATGATAATTTGTAAGTGAATCCATTAACAACCATTCAAGAATCATTCCCTGAAATTTTGCTTGTGGATCTGCCCACAACTATTCACAAATCAGCCATGCATTGACATTTTGATAATCGATGCATTTACCACCATTCACGCATCAGTCATGCAATGATATTTTGCTAATGGAGCCATTCATTATCTCTCACGAATCAGACTATAAAATGAAATTAAACTACATGAGTCGTTGTCATTCTTCCTTCTGTTTGACTTCTTAATCTTACAGAGGATACCACAGCGCACCATATATAAGGATTCAGTTTTATTTACTTATGTTCTGCACACAGTGCAGGCATTAAAATTATACAGTGTTTGTAGAATCATCAAATTCCCGTCAACGAGTGATATACAACCATTCTTCAAGAACTATACACGAGCAACATATTATTGATGGAATGTAAGAAAAGGCAGGAAAAGTCGAACGAAGTCACTGAGGTTTCACGTAACTAGGACCAGAATTAATATAGTCTATTAACTACAAATCCATCGAAACCCAAATATAGTAATCGCTATGTTTTCCACAAATCGTTTTCTGTGAGTATCTCCTCTCCCCGGACACAATTTAGGTTATGCCGAAGAATTTAAAATGGCGGGCAAGGGTGACCATGTCCAGAGAAAAATAAATCCAAAAATACAGCCTAGAATGGCAATAGCTGATGCCCCAAAGTATTCAGCTCCTTTGGCTTCCCACGGCTTTTGGAGTAAATGTTTTTATCGTTCGGGTCATGGTCATAATTTCATCGAACGACATATGTATGAAAGCACTGGCTAGCGGATTTGACGAAGAATTACAGTTGGTCTTGCATTTACATTTGGGTTTTGCAGTTGTACCTTGTGATGCCGTAATGGCGGGGGTTTCCTCAGTATACACCGGTGAAGTATCGGACGGCTCAATGTCACCAGATTGCGCTGTGACAACAGTTGATTGTAATGTTTCAGAAGAGATGTCTGTCGTGTACAAAGAGGAGAGAAGGACACTGGTTTGTTCTATTAGAGGACTAGTATCTAACCAGAGCCTGGTAAAACTTGTGTCTATATTATAACCTGTAGGATGAATGACGTACCCTGTAAAATGTTCCATCCCAGACGTCTGAGGCAAGGGTTCGTTGGCTGTAAACACGACGCCTGACTCCCGAACGGACCTAGAGACGTCTACAACCTCCATTAAGTCGGACACTGTGGAATATCTTTCACCCATGCTTAAGGAATGTGTAAGTACAAAATGCGCGATAGGCGTCGGTAGAATTTCTATAGAAGCATCCTCCATGACCGACTCATCAGAGCCTTGTATAACGTCCAGTGATGTCGAGGAATGCTGTTTGGGATCAAAGAGCGTGGATGTCTGATATAAACCTATTTTTCTGTTACTAATGTAGACATCCGGGATACGCCAACTTCCAATGTAGACATGCGGGGTAAGTTGAGTTCCCAAGACGAGTCGGTTGTCATGGGAGTCGTGAGGGCAGTGCTAGGCACGAACTCGGAACTGTCAACCATCTTTGTCGGTGTCACAATGGCGAGAGTAGCGACTGATGAGGTGTTTTCTGCAGAAAAAGCGAAAACACGGAGAATCGGATTTAGTCTTGATAGATATGTTGTATTATATGACAATAATGAAAGTATAAGCGTGTTACCTAGATCCGTTCGACAGAGAACTATGGCTCTGGCAAGACAAATTAAATCTACTTCAGACCTACACAAATCACATACATTGACTTCAAACGTATGTTTTATTTACTCTAAAAAAGTTTATTTATTCTACAAATTAATCTAGATTTGCCCTCACAAATAAGATCTATTACTGACAATCGAGATGCACTTACTCTGACAATAAGGTCTGAACCATCCCACAGCTTGTTTCCCAGACAGACCCGGAGAGTGTCGCCATCGGTTCTGTAATAGCCCTCTTCACACCCATACATCACAGTGTCCATGTATGTAGTGCCATTGTATGCCATCCAGGTATGGTTCACCATGGGTGGAAGGCCACAAGAAATCACTACACGAAATGATAATAAGATTTGCATTACAGTGATTCCACCAAGCATGGCCGTTAGCTATAGGCTGTTTTGTGACTCAGATGGTCGTGAAGATTTAATTATTCAGTAATTAGAACTCAGTTTCATAAAATAGTGAATGAAATGATGAATTACTACTATTATCCTCTTGTATTTTATTCGTACATATACTGACTGATCTTGTAGAGCTCAGTTACGGAAAGGGCGGGGGATGGGAAGGGGGTGGTCAGCATATTACTGTCGGTAGTACTCATTGGTGCAATGTGCGATGGACATGGTATTGGCACAGCTCTCAATGACGCCGGTGCGATCGAGACGGCATTAGTGCCGTTGGTGCCATGTGCGGTCGACAAAAACACTGGCGTCAACGCTCACTGATGCCAGTGTAATTCCATCGACTCGACAATGGCGCCATGTACACCGGTGTGGCACATTACATATTAATAATTTCATAAATAACCCCACTTACCCACACATGTAGGCTTTCTCCAACCTTCGACTTTTCGAGGTAGCCATATTCCCGTATCTGAACAAATCATTTTGCCCAAATGATTTTTGCTCGTCCTCTCATAGCCTTCGTCACAACTGTACGTGACACGATCCATGAACCGATAGCTGTCTCTTCTGGTGTAGTAGGCGTGGCTGACAGATGTGGGAGTGACACAGGTCGTTTCTGAAAACCAAACAACTCATCTGGTTATCTAATATTCATTTATTTTATATGAGGAGTATTTAAGAAAAATGTTATGAGTCGGGAAGGCAAGTTGAGGGCAGCTTGTACAATTAGAAGATTGACATAGAAATATAACAAGTCTATTTAATAAGTCGCGTTCAGACGAGGCGATTTATCGAAAGCTACAATTGCATGAAATAGATACTTGACGGGTCAACTTTACAATCGCATGTACGTCTGCGCCAGTGACTGCCCTTGCAAATTATAAAACTACCTTGGTTTTAAAGGTATGACGAGCTAAGTACAGAATCCTACAAAAGAAGTTACAAAGAAGATTTTCTTTACTCCTTCCACTGAATGTATATTTATCCTAAACTTATCTGTGCTTTAGCCAATGACTCAAGGTCAAGAAAACAACAGAAATGTCTCACCATATCGAATTCGGCAGGTGGTGTTACACTCGATCAGAGGGTCGATGTCTGTTTTTTCACAGTACCCAGCGCTGGCTCGATGCCAACAATTTTCCGCAGTGTCAGTTGTATCTTTGGTGAAACCATACAACAGTTAAGTGAGTCAATGATTGGTTTATTGACTGACAGATTTGATTAATCGCGAGTGTTACAGCCTGACAAATAATAAAACCGAGAAATGACAAGTTAACTTATGAGGGCTACACTTGGTGATACGTTGTGGAAACAGACATGGTTAATTAAACATGTCAATGAACATTTTAATCTCGTTTATGTTCACACTTCCACAGAGTGACGTTCTCTGACATTTATTAGCTACAAAACAGAAGAAAGATCACAGATCTTAAAATGGAGAGAATCGAAGCTTGTCGATTGCGTTTGCCAATTACACTGGCTATATTCCTTCACTGTTCAGCTTATAAACGTTGGGAAATTTTTTTGCATACATGAAAAATAATTTTCTTGTCTTCATGGATTCGTGCTGTATTATTTACTTAGAATATTTTCTCGCATCATTATAATGTTTCAAAAGAATGATAGTAATCACTTAGGGACTTGAGATGCTATATTTTTTTTTACTGACTCTTTACAACGCGGGTTCTTTCTCTTTCCCCCAACTAAGTAGAGGAGTTGTGAGTGAGTGAGTGAGTGCTTGGGGTTTAACATCGTACTTAACAATTTTTCAGTCATATGACGACGAAAGAAGAGTTGTGCATACTACGTATGTAGAAGGCTTGTTATAATTTATACATCGGTAATTTGCTGTATCCGGCGGACGCAATTTCGCTCCATTAGTGGCAAAATGGAATACTTAACAGGCTTTTACTTTTTGTTGTAAGTTTAATGTTGGGGTAAATCATCACGAATTATCGTGACTTCATGTAGAGTGGTCTTATTCACGAATTGTTAAGCTGACACGTTGTAACTTCAGCTGACTGTGTAGGCCTTTTGTCCTTCCATACATTGATGCTGAATGAGTGTGAATGAACATCGACTTTTGGTCAGTAAACTCGTTGGCACCATCACAATGAGTTCTCAGCTAAAAGGTTTAAACAGCGAAACACAGCCCCATGTACTTCACTTCGTCAGTTGGAACATGTTTAATTAAATATAACATATAATAACCGAGTCATTATCGGGACAGAAGCCGCCGATTAAATATCAGATTTAGACGAAAGTAGCTAATAAATGAAGGAACATATACATTTTAAAATAAATGGAGCAGTTAATTTTAATGAACGGATTAATGAATTTTAATGAATGAACGAATAGATTTTAATAAAGTTTAATGAATAAATAAATTTGTGAGTGAGTTACAACTTATTCCTCGTTATAGAGTGTAAGTAACATACTTCCTCCACAAATCGCTGGCGTGTTACATGACTTAGCGCATTTGTTCACCATGTAGTTTGGATTATGGTAGCACTCCCAGTTCTTGGCCCACGCGTTACATTGAAGATCTTTGTTGTCACACACATAACCTGACAATCACAACCAGAAAAATAGTTATCCATGTTTAAAACAGGATTCAGTAAACAAATTTACGCGCGTTTATTGACAAAATAATCGTTAACGATCACAATACAGCTTTTGCTGTTGTTGTTTTTTCCAACAACGATTGAAGGTAAAATGTTCCAGATACAACGACCTTGAAATTCATTGTTCTCGGAGACACCATCGTTGTATACATTGAAATGAAATTACACAATGCATTACAGGGGTTCCTTAAACTTTCCTGTTAAAATTCATTTCAGGAATGCGTTTATGAGGTTTATACTATTAAGCTAAAAGCTTTCTTCATTGGGCTATAAATGTGATATGATCCCATACCACACGGCTTACCACATCAACTAAGTCTAGAAACTTGTTTGCCAAAGTATCGTGATTTCCTGCAATTAAGTCACAAAAACTCGAATCAAATCTTAAATTCTAATGGAATTCAAGAATAATCCTTATTGAGTTTAAAATACTGAACTGTGCTCTTCAGATGTATTTAATTACTGAATGCCACTTGAATTTTTTCTTATATTCTGCTCTTTAATTCCATATTCAAGTTTTTTCCACTTGTACCCGGCGGCGACCGGTGTATCGTGTGGAGAAAAAACAGAAGTGCCCGAAGTAAACCACCGACCTTTGGCAAGTTGCACTGGCGAATTTTTTCACTTGTGTCAAACTGGCGGAAGTCAAGTGGTCTTAAGTGAGCTTTACGAGAAGGTTGCATAAAATTTCAGATGAACGAGGGCTGTGTGCTCTTGAAGCGAATATTGTCAAATATGTGATTTGTAGTTCGTGTGTGTCACCATCAAATATCCTATTACCTAGCATTTGCATATACCTGAGCAGTACTTCAGGACGAGGAAGATGATGAGTGCGACTAAGTGACGAAACATCACGATTGTGACCGTAAAATGCCGAACGGCAACAATGACCCGTCAGCCATCAGCGTGGGACATGCGACTCTGCAAAATAAAATAAAAAAACCAACATTCCGTTTTAGTGCATGTTGTTATATTAATTATTGAATAAATTGGTAGTATTTGTTTTTTTTCTGTCATTCGTAATAGACCACAAAAAGTGTAGTACGAAACTAATTGAAAATCTTTACGTCTATGCTAAAATATTCATTCCATGGTAAACAAGTAATCCCTTAAAATATATGCCAAAGAAAAAATAACTGAAATTAAATATAAACAAATATATGTTATTTCGAAGAGTGAAAATAAAACTCCGAAAAACTAATTAAAAACTAATTAATCACCGAAAATCGTAGAAATAAATCATTCCTAGTTCTTACCTGCATGCATGCAGATATTATTATACGACCAAATATGGTCAAACGTACAAATATATCTACGAAATCGGCCACTTATTTTTTTAAACATGCACAGGCACATTAATACCTACATTGGATTGCACATCTTTAATGTGTGCCAAATTTTGTATACATGTTTTTTTCACACTGCAGTTGCGCATGGCTTGTTTATGGTAGATGTACAAACATCAATTCAGCAACTGACAACAACTGAGAGAATTCTCAACGTACCGGGCATGGATAATGACACAGTTAAACCTTTACTGGTCCAGAACAACAAGATGCTCTTAAATCGCCTGCGCTGTGGTACACAAAACTGTATAGATATGCACTTTTCCACAACATTACGTGGGGCCTCCGTGGCAAGTGGTTAACGCAATGGCTGAGCGGCCTCTCACCAATGCGATCTCTTTGAGTTCAAGACCAGCTCACGCTTGCTTCCTCTCCAGCCGTTCGTGAGAAGGTCTGCCAGCATCCTGCGGATGGTCTTGAGTTACTCCCGGGCTCTACCCGGTTCTCACCCATCAAAATGCTGGCCGCCATCGTTTAAGTGATATATTCTTGAGTAAAGCGTACCACTCACACAAATGTTTAGGGGAGTGTGTAGAAATTGCCTGCCGAAGATGAAGCGGTTCAAAGCTTTGTACTCGTAGTGTGTAATTTCCTGTAGTTTTCGGCGATATGACCCTCTTTGTATAATGTCTCCCATTAGCTCGTGTATTCAAAGGTATCTTTTGCGCTTCCAACTTCCTCATGATGTGACATAATTATATGTATGTCATAAAACCAATAAATGATGAAAAAAAATGCTTATGTAATTTGCTTCCAGAGATTTTGATTAAGAACACATTATCATTTGCAAAAAGTTTTTTTATCAAAGGATTGAAAACCCCACGTCTATTTGTTGGAAGCGGTTTATTTAGCATCATTCAGTAACATGTTTACGGTTCGTGAGATTTTCCCATGTAGTGAATGAGAGAGCTACAGATCTATGATTACATGATTACTGAGTAGGCACAAGTCCTCCTGAAACCCTCGAGAGATAAAGCAGCATGATATTAAATATCTACCGAAATTTCCTAATCAACAACCTTTTTTTTGGCCCTAGCAGCATCTGTATGTGTCAACACATGCATTATTCGGGGGGTTTTAAGACGAACTGTTTGTTTCTACAATCAATATTAATGATCTATTGACTATATGCAGATAACTGTTACTGCCTTTTCTGAAGAAAGTTTCATATTTCATATCGACGGTTTTTATTTACGACAGAAAACATTAATAATACATTGTTTTGGAATGCTAACATTAAACGTACATATAAGTGAGTCGGACGAGGTAGGGTGTATAACTATGTTTACGTATTAATTTTTTTTATTTATTTGATTGGTGTTTTACACCGTACTCAAGAATATTTCACTTATACGACGGCGGCCAAGCATTATGGTGGGTGGAAACCGGGCAACAGCCGGGTGAAACTACGTTTTAAGCCAAAGATTCCAGGATACAGTTTGTGTAGTATTTGTAATTCAGAGCATGGTAAAAACATCCATTTATCATATTAATATGTAATTCATTGACAGTAAATTAGAAATCCGACTGTTCTTAGGGACACTTCTAGTGAGAAACATTTAATCATGATATGGCCACAGGTTAAAATTTGTATCAAATCGGCAGATGATAGAAATTAATGATACAGGTAACAACAAAGCTAACTGCACCATTCACCGAAGAAAGTAAATTTTATATACTTTTGTTACTTTTTTGGCGATCTTCCAAGATTTTGTTGTACTTTCTATCTTTTCTTAGCACCCTGAAGTATCAAAGTGTCATATACAGGCGTGCTTCACACGAATGGGATTCTGCTCAATGCACAGATCTGTTGCCTCATGATACTGTATAATACTGCATCTGCACCCCCTCCCTCCCCACTTCTCCTCTATTCCCTCTCCCATCGAAATGTTCAACGTCGTTATCGCGAGTGGTTGTTTTTTTTGGTGGAGGGAGGCGGAGACAAATCCACGTGAGCTGGATTCGAGCCTGCGACCTTGATGGTCAGCAGACTATACTCACCGGCGACAAGAACAATAATGCTTTAATCAATCGAGCCATCGGAAGTCCTTGGAGGCAATGTATTTAGCGTTCATAACGTAAATTATGTAACCAGCAATCGTCTTATTATACATGTACGTAATTTATTCAGTCTGTTGGGTAATATCCGGCACAAAACGTGCATCGCTGTGAATGAGGGCGATCCATTTCTACTTCTGAGCAGACGAACTAGACTGGGCTCTTTGGTACACGTAATCCGCTTTTTGTGATAAATCCGCGGTCGACAGTGGTAAATAATTAATAACTGCCAATTGATTATTAAGATTTACCTGTAAGCATCGGACACAGAATCGTCTCAGTTAGCGTGAAGTCGTGACCAGTGAACAGCAATTAGGGGAGTATAGTTCAAAGCAAAACACATGTCGGAACCATATCATACCATACATCGGACTGCGAATCCCGAGCACGTGTGGTGGTCGCACTGACCTAATCTCTCCGATAAAACAAGAACTTCTATCAGCACCGATAAGAAAAAAGCACTACATTTAATAAGAGAAAAAAGTATGTCTATATTTCATAGTTAGTTCATAGTTATTTCATGTATAGTGCAGATTAGTTTCAAAGAAAACAGCTGCAACGATGTTCAGTATTTTACAATAAAATTCTTTACAGGAAAAACCTATAACTAGATAGACCAAAAAAGAACACAGAGCGAAAGGAGGACACTTCACGTGCTTGTCTGAAGACATTCGCAGGATATTTATAATCCGTTTCAGTCAAACCATGCAACCTTGAAATACTATACTGGAGTGAAATACTTCTTTTACCAAATGACTTTTACACGACCTTCAATTTCAAACTTCTCACATCTTACCCATTTTCAGGGTGAATGCGGGTACTTTCTTCATTTTCCCTTCTTTACCGTATTAGAATGGTACGGTACCAACCTGGCAGGTCCATAAATTAAGCTTAAGCATTACGTCAAAGGTTAGTACAAAACGAAGAGTGTGGTTTTCAGGAAAATGAAGACAGATATGCAAAAAATGAAATTTTTTTTTATATTTATGAGGCATAATGTCAATAGTCGGAAATATTTGGAAATGACGTCATCGATGCCAAGAATACTGAGAACGCGGGACCAGCTTAGCGTCCTCATTTCGGGCTCTCTCCCCAACAAAGTTGTTTTGACAGCTATCACCGTTGACGCCACTACAGCAGGATACTTACTTCCCGTTCTGACCGCTGTGGCCTTCGCAAAAAGTGTACTTAAACGCCATTTTACGCCCCCAACAAAAAAGCTGAGAAGTTTGTTTTGTACTTTTATATCTTAAGCCACATCATACACTCTGTATGGAAAAGAAACACGCGTTTCATGTATTCTTTAATTTCTGAATATAGTGAAAGTTTATACCAGCGCTAAATAGAGCAGTTATTGGTTCAAACGAGGCCGTACACGTACAGCTTTAACTATAAAAAATCACCATAGCCAGCGTAAGCTGGACTTGAACTCAGTGTGATCGCATTGGTGAGAGGCGTTGTGCTGCGCTAGTACACTAATCACTTAACCAAGGAGACAACGTCAGCTATATAGACCCTATATATGAATAGCTCCACACCACTCAGATTACGAAATGCCAAAGTAGAAAAATCAAAACTAGAAATGTTAGCCCAGGTTCTCACTTTTCAAGTGTCAAAAATGTAATGCTACTAACAAGGCAATTACATTTACCTGCAAAACAAACATATTTCAGATCTACTGTAGATCTACTGTAGATCATTCAAAGTCAAAATATTGTACAGAAATATTCAACGAAAATGAAAAGTATCGGTAAATGATTAACACGTTATGTACCATATCTCAAACATAACATTCAATCTATAGAACGAGGACTTTCATCTCACTACAATCTCACCTGACTTATTCTTGACGCAGTTGCCAGTTCCAATCGTACCGTTTAAATTTCTATCGGTACAACACATCTAAAAACAAACCACACCAAACGTCTAGCCTCAGTTCCAGGCGCCGGCTATCCCTGTTAAGTAGCCGTATGCAGTAATGCCTCTGTGTACAGCAAACAGTTCCGACCCTCAGTGTCGCTGGGTGAACGTGCCAGTGCCACAGCCACTGGCAGGAAACCATTGGGCGAGTAAACCTAGGACTGTGGGGGATCGGGACTTGGCGGAAGCAGCAGAGAAGCTCGGTCAATCAGCACTCCAGCGACAGTCCATTAGCACGATGTAATATGTACGCCCATATATGTTCGGTCAAACAGAACATTTGTTCGTCAGCCAAGCTGACATCAAAGATTGAAAACGTTGACAAAGCTGTTGTTAGAACTCTGTAGTTCTTCTCTGACCAGGAATTTCTCTCAAAGATGTTTTTACGACTGAGCTTACCCATTATAAACAACCAGTCATGCACCATGAAACAGAATTATTCATGTAAGACAAAGCTTAGGCTAATATTAACGATAGTAAAACCACTGATCTTAATCCTGCGAAACTGCAACACTGAAAAACTTCCTTATATAGAAAGCAATGTAAATGTTTGTAGTTCAGGGTCCCCACGCTGCGAAAGTAGTTACAGCGTCCACCCGATAGACTAACGCACTTGACAGTTCTTAGCTAGTATCTTGTTATAGGCCAGCCGTATTCAGACAGATTTTCCGTATATAACATAAGCGCTGTTCTGAGAAAGTAGATCAAACTGGTTTGATTAAACTGATTTGATTACAATGTACAGTATACTTGTTCCGGTACATCAACGACACAAGCCCACTTGTAAAACGTATGTTATTGCGATTTGGGAAAAGTTGAGTTCTACAACATTCGCCACACGTATTATACGTACATGTAAAGATTTTAAACACTATATAAGTACTTACGTCTCACAGAAAATACTTCAGTACAAGTTCTTACACAACTACTGTTTAGCTCTAGTTTCTGGATGTGTAATAAAATCCAAACACACTTGCAGTTATCAAGCTAAATGCCCTGTGGATTATTACCGTATAATGGACATTTCATCCGAAAACGATATCACGGGAACTCGCCCATATGGTACAAATGAATCAATCAATAAATGAATCAGTAAATGAAGTACGTTATAAATCAGAAACTCGCAGGTTGACTCTTTAAAACGCCTTTCTTCTTCCCTTTTTTGATTTCTGTTTTCTTTTTTTTTGTGTAGTGATTTATGCCGTACTCAAAAATAACTCACTTTATACGACGGCAGCAAGCATTATGGTGGGAGGAAACCGGCAGAGCCCATGACAACTTTCGTGTTTAATAATTAATAATAACTGCCTGTGATTAATTTTTTCGGTCGTCCGATCGTACAGGAGAGTATGAAAATGTGACAAATAAACAAAGATAAAGGGTATGGTTTATGGGAACGGCCAAGATAAGATAAGACAAGTAAACAAAGATAAATGATGCGGTTTACGAGAACTAATATGCGAAAATGAGGGGCAAATGAACAAAGAGTCACTGAGAACGTTTCCTTTCCCAGTTTCTCGTATTTTGCCTGGTGATTGAACGGAGTAATATTAACAAAATTAAGAGCTTTTGGGTAACTCCAAAACAGCTTAGCTTCTATGGTATTTAAGAACATGAAAAGAAAGAAAGAATATGTTAGGTAAATCTTTGAGTACTCTGCTGTCCTTTGTCAAAGTGACAGGTATACCATTGCTTTGCTGCTGAGTACCACTTTGCGTTACTAACACGCACGGGTAGTGCATAATAGCTTAATTGTAATTCATGAATAACGAAACCATTCTCCCCACTTTGCCTCTCCACAAGACTGGTTCGACGTAGACACAATTTATAGCCAGTCGCCTACTGATAAGACTAGGCACTTAAGATTAAGAGTTTTCGCCTGATGCATGCCATTTTCCTACACAGTAATACCCCAAGTGTGATTCATTTGTTTTCATTTAATGAATTTTCATCAGATATGAATAGGTCAGTGTAGCAAGGCCGATTCTCGTTTCGTGGGAAATTTGCCTAGTGTTTACATAGCCTCAAAGCAAAAGGGTTTATGCAGCTATGGTTACCTGTCTCTGTCTGTCCCAGTTGTCCAAGCCGCTAGGGGAGGGTAATATTTCATTTATGATAGACGCTGCCACTTACACTTAAGCAAACAACAACTTTAGGATTATTCACGATAGACTAGTGTGTGGTTGTCCAATTACCTTCATCCATCCGGAAGTGGCAAGGTGCCTTATGTGTTTATTGATATCTATTCTCTCACCCGAGTATAATTTTTATTTGGTTGATGGCGGTACTGGCTGTGTAAGTATGTGGTTGATGGCGGTACTGGCTGTGCAAGTATGTGGTTGATGGCGGTACTGGCTGTGTAAGTATGTGGTTGATGGCGGTGCTGGGCTGTGTAAATATTTGGTTGATGGCGATACTGGGTTGTTTAAGTATCTAGTTGATGGCGGTACTGGCTGTGTAATTATGTGGTTGATGGCGGCGCTGGGCTGTGTAAATATTTGGTTCATGGCTGTACTGGCTGTGTAGGTATCTGGTTGATGACGGTACAGGGATGTGTAAATATCTGTTTGATAGCGGTACTGGTTGTGTAAGTATCTGGTTGATGGCGGTACTGGCTATGTAAGTATCTGGTTAATAGCGGTGCTGGCTGTGTAAGTATGTGGTTAATGGCGGTATTGGGCTGTGTAAATACCTGGTACTGGGCTGTGTAAGTATCTGGTTGATGGCGGTGCTGACTGTGAGGGGGTACTGGCTGTGTAAATATGTGATTGATGGCGGTACTAGACTGTGTAAATCTGGTTGATGGCGATACTGGCTGTGTAAGTATGCGGTTGATTGCGGTACTGGGCTGTGTAAGTATCTGTTGATAGCGGTACTGGGCTGTGTGTGTATCTGTTGATAGCGGTACTGGGCTGTGTAAGTATCTGTTGATAGCGGTACTGGGTTGTGTATGTATCTGGTTGATGGCGGTACTGTTCGTGTAAGTATCTGGTTGATGGCAGTACTGGGCTGCGTAAGTATATTGGTTGATGTCGGTACTGGTGGGGTAAGTATATGATTGATAGCGGTACTGGGCTGTGTATGTAACTTGATGGCGTTACTGGGCTGTGTAAGTATCTGATTGATAACGGTACTGGGCTGTGTATGTATCTGGTTGATGTCGGTACTACCTGTGTAAGTATCTAGTTGATCGTGGCACTGGCTGTGTAAGTATCTGGTTGATGGTGGTACTGGCTGTGTAAGTATCTGGTTGATGGTGGTAGTGGTCTGTGTCACTATCTGATTGATGGCGGTACTGGCTGTGTAAGTATCTGATTGATGGCTACATTGGGCTGTGTATGTATCTGGTTGATGGCGGTATTTATTGATGGCGGTACTGGGCTTCGTAAGCATTTTGTTGATGGCGGCACTGGTTGTGTAAGCATTCTGTTGATGGCAGCACTGGGTTGTGTAAGCATTCTGTTGATGGCGGTACTGGACTGTGAAAACATCTGGTTAATGGCCGTACTAGAATGTGTAAGCATCTGGTTGATGGCGGTATTAGGCTGCGTAAGTATCTGGTTGATAGAGGTACTTGGCTGCGTAGGTATTTTATTGATGGCGGTACTGGGTTTCGTAAGTATTTTGTTGATGGCGGTACTGGTTGTGTAAGCATCTCGTTGATGGTCGTACTGTGCTCCGCAAGCATCTTGCTGATGGCAGTTCTGGGCTGCGTAATCATCTTGCTGATGGCGGTTCTGGGCTACGTAAGCACCTTGCTGATGGCGGTTCTGGGCAGCGTAAGCTTCTTGTTGATGGTCGTATTGGGCTGCGTAATCATCTTGCTGATGGCTGTTCTGGGCTGCGTAAGCACCTTGCTGATGGCGGTTCTGGGCAGCGTAAGCACCTTGCTGATGGCGGTTTTGGGCAGCGTAAGTATCTGGTTGATGGTGGTACTTGGCTGTGCAGGTATTTTATTGATGGCGGTTCTGGGCAGCGTAAGCTTCTTGTTGATGGCTGTTCTGGGCTGCGTAAGCACCTTGCTGATGGCGGTTCTGGACAGCGTAAGCATCTTGCTGATGGCGGTTCTGGGCAGCGTAAGCACCTTGCTGATGGCTGTTCTGGGCAGCGTAAGCTTCTTGTTGACGGCCGTATTGGGCTGCGTAAGCACCTTGCTGATGGCGGCTCTGGGCTGCGTAAGCACCTTGCTGATGGCGGTTCTGGACAGCGTAAGCACCTTGCTGATGGAGGTTCTGGGCAGCGTAAGCTTCTTGTTGACGGCCGTATTGGCCTTCGTAATCATCTTGCTGATGGCTGTTCTGGGCTACGTAAGCACCTTGCTGATGGCGGTTCTGGGCAGCGTAAGCACCTTGCTGATGGCTGTTCTGGGCAGCGTAAGCTTCTTGTTGACGGCCGTATTGGGCTGCGTAAGCACCTTGCTGATGGCGGTTCTAGGCTGCGTAAGCACCTTGCTGATGGCGGTTCTGGACAGCGTAAGCACCTTGCTGATGGAGGTTCTGGGCAGCGTAAGCTTCTTGCTGACGGCGGTTCTGGGCAGCGTAAGCTTCTTGTTGATGGCCGTATTGGGCTGTGCAATCATCTTGCTGATGGTGGTTCTGAGCTGCGTAAGCATCTTGCTGATAGCGGTTTTGGGCTGCATACGCACTGATGACATGACTCCGTATATAACGGCATTGTCTTGATTTTAGCGTTGCCTTCCCCATTACCAGAATGTTTTGGTGTTAAAATCGTACCTATTCGACTGTTATGTGCGTGTAAACCAATGGAAATTACCACCAACGATGACTTTTCTACAACTGACTGGAACTGCGTATTAAGTTGGTGTTTAACTTCCTGCATTGGGCTAGAAAAAATACATTTAAATAGTATAGTTCTGATCTAAGCGTCAAATCCGACGGTCATGCAAAACTGTTAAACTGTCAACGGATGTTCCAAGTCGATAATCACGAGGCAAAATGCTAGTTCCCAAAGGAATATGAAATAGATCATATATAAATAGTAGCTATATCTAGAAAATTATAAGACAGAAGAGTTAGACAGTTTTGATTGTGCAAGGAAGATATTGCAGACATAGCACCAAATTCGATTTTCAAATAGTTCATGAATAATTTCCAGCTCGGATAAAAAATATGGATATCTCATTAGGGCTTTGATGGTAACAGTTCATAACTGTACCATGTTCTGATGGCCGACGGAATGCAAAGAGTGCACTCGGGGTCAGTTTCTTCCCATTATCCAGATGTGCAGCTTAGGTAAACCCGCAGAGCTGCATGTTAAAAGCACCATCAAAGCATTTTAAGTACGGTATTTCTAAGCCAGTGACATCGAAAAAGAAAATTGCAAGCAACATCACTGCATTTTTATCCAATTCTGCTAAATTAGATTCTGCTAACTAATGGGCGTGCACGTTGCTACTTTTAAGAATCTACATGAACAGTAAAAATAAAACCCTACCTGAGAAGTCGATTTTCATCGAGAGTACGTGCCACCACGTGTCAACTGTATCACACTGCAGTAAGTGTTCTGGTTTTCAGTAGTCTTTTTATATTGCTAAAGCCTGCTGAGCCCCGTGGCCTCTCCTCTTACATCTGTCTTTTGTACTGTGACAATCAAGCAGCCAAGGCGCCCTTCTAGGGGATCCAGGTTCAGCCCTAAGAATGTCCTGGCAATAACACCTTATAAATGATAATCTTGGCTTTTGGTGCTTAGCGTTAGGGAATAAATACGTGAAGTATTTGTCAGGCTGTCTGAAGGCGTGATTGCTCATGCGCTCTGGCGCTCCAATGACACTGCACTAGGATTTGTCGGTGTATGAAGTTCCACACCAGCTACAAAACAATACACAACCAGGTACATGTGATTACACGATCGTAACTACCTCTACATACCAAGCTTTGAGTTTAACTAACATGCACATTTAGTACACGTATTATAATTGCTTTTATCTACAGACAACTATTAAGGAGTAAACGAATCCCATGGTTTTGTACATCGCTTCATTTTTATTCACTGCTGTTTTTTTCGCCACCCGGTTCTAAGATTCCCACTAGTAACAGGGATCCATATGTTCTACATTTTTTAAAAAGTATTCAATGCAATCGATGGCGAAGCTTCCCTTACTCCAATCACCCTCTCAACGCTGTTTAATCCGAAACACAACGACTGCTTGCAAACCCTAATACATGGACAACCATCTATGTATACATGTATATTGGCCTGTATTGAATATCATTTTTTATTAACGAGCTCTAATATGTACAAACCGTGCCAAACATGAATAAGCCGCTAGTTCTGATGAGCCGATGATGTTTTAGTTAAAAACTAACACAGGGAAACAATATACAGTCTGCCTTGAGAAATCAATCTCACTCTATTGGCAAATCTATTTTAGAGTCAATGCAGTAAAATTAATGTTTCTTTTATTTTTTTACTTGACATACGGTTAGCTGATCGATGGGAGTGTGCTCCAGAAAATCTACGATCAAAATCATTTGCACCAGTTGGCACCGTGACCATATCACACAAGCTGGAAATATTATCCAGGACGATTACCCTTTAAATGTAATATTATAAATTATAGTGATCGCGGTATATTGCTGACGATATTGTAATAATATAATTAAGGATTTACAGCATATAAAGTAAAACCAGAGCAACGACGACAGTGTGATTATTGGCAAATGGTCAGACGTAACCGGTGAAATACGGCTTCTTGTCAATTTACCTTAGTCAGGGTTTATTCTTTTTATGTGAATGCTATAAAGTAGCGAATTTCGTTCCAAATTTTTGGTTTTCGTTGTTGGCTGATTTTATCCATCAGACACTAAAAGCTCGATTTTCGTCCAAAGTCTAATTAGTGACTTACATGTATATAGTCTGACGCTGATTAGATGCCGATTTTGTTTTAGTGTAAGAAATGTAAGGCTATATGTCCTATAAATGATTTCCTTTGCTCGTTTTCGTATTTACATAATTTTGCCCCGATAAACGCATGGAATGAGACGGGCACGGCTTGGCAGTTTACATACGACGGATGATGAACAAGACTTCCATGGCCATTATAGACAGGGGGCTGGTATTACAGCTGGTAAGCTGTCCACAATACCGTGTTCTGGTGTCCATGTTCTAGACGATCTTAAATAAAGCTGCCCAAAATGAAGATAATCCTGGGACACGCATGAGATATGAAGATAGGCTGCTTAAACATGTCGAGGTGGACATAAGATTAAAGGCAACTCAGAGGCCTCAGACGCTTAAAGACAATTACATAAACGTGAGATAGGCCAATTACACGACGGAATCATCTGAGCTCAAATTTAGACAGTGCTTACACGTACCATCGGAATACCTGTAGGTTAATTCAGTTTTGCTCGAAAATATCATGAAAGTTTAAAGTGGTTTAATCCGGATGTCGAAACTAAATGAAAATTCTTACACCAGCTAATTTAAAATATGAATCGGCGTTCTTCAAATGTCTCGAATTCAATATGATTGCATTGATTTATTTGGTTGGAGGAAACACCAAGATCATCCGCAGGTTGCAACCAGACCTTCCCACGTACAGGTGGCGACGAATCTGGTCGCGCTGATACTTTTGCAACAGGTAAATTATCGCTGATTACTTTATAATAATACCGGTACATGGGCATTAATAGCGTAAAGATACGTTGACTATATGGATGCTGCTACGGCTACCTTTTGATACATCGATTGGTGTATGACTCCGTGCTCAAGAATTTTGCACTTACCTGACAACAGTAACGTGAAGAGGAAATCGGAGTGCCCGGAATAGTCCACCGACCTTCCTCAGGTACCTGATGACCATTTTAGACTTAAAGCATCCACTGAATGACCCTATGTCACTGGTCAAGGCCTGATGGTCGCAGTGAGCATACCTTGTCATTACTTTGGCGGTATTGCAGCTGGCGGAAGACTTTTACCTGCGCCACATGCCGTTCAATCTGCATGTGTTCCGGTCAGTCAATCGAATCTTTGACCTTCGATCTTTCAACATTCTTTTCAAATCTTTTTGGCTGTTAACTTAACGAGGATGTCTCAGCTATTGTAAATCGTGCTTGCTTTATAATTATACTATACTGCATTTATAAATGCATATGTACATATTTGCATCACCGTGTGCCAGAAAACGTTTGTCGATTTACTAAGGCTTCTCATTACCAAAGCGCATACTAATACACAGGCGAAGCAGTTTTTTTTTTGCGGTTTTTCGCCTTCAGCATTATTTCGATCACATGCTCTGCTCTTCTCAAACACAAGGACGGTCCAAAAAAACTATGTGAAGTATTATGAATTACTAAGATAATGCTGAGTACACAGGAACATCCATTCAACAACACTGAAGCTATAAGCCAGGTTCCACGGACTGTACCACTGGACTTTAACCGAAATATAAACTCAGGAATTTCACAAGCTACTTCTTGGATATTGACTGCTAAGTCAATTGTTCAATTAAAATACATACCTCACGTTGCCCAGGGCAGCA